>NW_005354535.1:54153-58637 GCF_000412655.1 Myotis brandtii | reverse complement strand
CTGGCTAGAACCTGGCTAGGCTGCTGATCAACTGACCGCCGTCTGCGTGTCATTTCTTCTTCGCCGACTCTGGCCTTCTCGCGGGGCCCGGGTCACCCCAAACCACGGAGAGAGCCCCCGGGAGGTGCGGCCGCACTACGGACCCCGGACCCCGCTGGGTCACTCGGACTTGTAACGTGTGGACTCACCGCCGCTGACTGCACCGCCTGCTGGCCCTGAGCTTGAGCGAGGGGGACCCGGCCCGGGTGACGCGGTGCCCGTTGGCGGAGCCCCGGGCCCTCCCGCCCTGGCCCGCCCTCCTGCACATGAAGTGATTCCGCGGTCGGGGACTGGATTGCGGTTCTCACGCCCCTGCTGTGGGGAGGGGGTGTTCAACCCAGGGCCTTCGGTCCTTCGGTGTCTTGCGAGTGTTCTGTGTATGCCCATATTCTGCTCTTCAGTTCATAAGTATACGTATACTGAGCGTGTCCACGTCTCCTCGCCCAACCTGAGGAGTCCTTTGGCACCATGTCCTGTGTGCATTATAAATTCGCTTCCACACTCAACTATGCCATCGTCACCTTTGATGGGCGGCACATCTCCCTCCGCGACCTAAAGACGCAGATTATGGGGAGAGAGAAGCTGAAAGCTGCCAAGTGCGACCTGCAGATCAGCAACGCGCAGACCGCGGAAGAATACACTGATGATAATGCTCTGATTCCTAAGAATACGTCTGTCATTGTTAGAAGAATTCCTATTGGAGGTGTGAAATCTACAAGCCAGACGGACGTTATACGTCGAACTGAACCAGTGATGGGAACTTCAAAAGTCACTGACGACTCTTCTGCACCTATGTCTCTGGCCCAGCTTACAAAGACTGCCAATCTGGCTGAAGCCAATGCTTCTGAAGAAGATAAAATTAAAGCCATGATGTGGCAGTCTGGCCGTGCATACGACCCCATCAATTACATGAAGAAGCCTCTAGGTCCACCACCTCCATCTTACACCTGTTTCCGCTGTGGTAGACCTGGCCATTATATTAAGAATTGCCCAACAAATGGGGACAAAAACTTCGAATCTCGTCCTAGGATTAAAAAGAGCACGGGAATCCCCAGAAGTTTCATGATGGAAGTGACAGATCCTACCATGAAAGGTGCAAAGCTCACCAGCACCGGGACATATGCAATACCGACTATAGAGGCAGAGGCATATGCAATTGGGAAGAAAGAAAAGCCACCTTTCTTCCCAGAGGAGCCCTCTTCGTCTTCTGGAAAGGACGACCCTATCCCAGACGAGTTGCTCTGTCTCATCTGCAAAGACATCGTGACTGATGCCGCTATCATTCCCTGCTGTGCGAACAGCTACTGTGATGAGTGTATAAGAACAGCGCTCTTGGAATCAGAGGACCATACATGCCCAACGTGTCATCAACATGATGTCTCTCCCGATGCTTTAGTTGCCAATAAAGCCTTGCGACAGGCTGTTAATAACTTCAAAAATGGAACTGGTGGTTATACAACAGGACTACGGAAACAGTTACCCCCACCACCACCGCTGATACCGCCTCGGAGACCACTCATTCAGCGGAATCTACAGCCTCTGATGACATCTCCAATATCAAGACAGCAAGATCCTCCGATGATTCCAGTGGCATCTTCATCAGGCCACCTGGCTCCCTCTATACCTTCAGTAACTTCTAATCAGTCTTCCTTAGGCCCTGCTGTGCCTGGAAATCCATCTACCCCAGTGCCTGTACCCGATGTAACTGCAACGGTCTCCATATCAGTCCACTCGGAAAAATCAGATGGGCCTTTCCGGGATTCCGATCATAAATTATTGCCGGCCGCAGCCCTCGCCTTCGAACATTCAAAGGGAACCTCTTCAATAGCAATGACTGCCCTTGTGGAGGAGAAAGGTTACCAGGTGCCTGTGCTCGGAAACACATCTTTGCTCGGACAGTCACCAACTGCTGGGTATAGCGTCCCTCCCCCCGGGTTCCCTGCAGCGCCAGCCAATTTATCCACACCTTGGGGATCATCAGGAGTGCAGACTGCTCACTCAGATACCATCCCAACAACACAAGCACCACTTCTGTCCAGGGAAGAATTCTACAGAGAGCAGCGACGGCTAAAAGAAGAGTCTCAATATCCCTACAGTGGTTCCGCATACTCCAGAAGTCCTTCTGCCAATTTAGCAACACCTTGGGGATCATCAGGAGTGCAGACTGCTCACTCAAATACCATCCCAACAGCACAAGCACCACTTCTGTCCAGGGAAGAATTCTACAGAGAGCAGCGACGGCTAAAAGAAGAGTCTCAATATCCCTACAGTGGTTCCGCATACTCCAGAAGTCCTTCTGCCAATTTAGCAACACCTTGGGGATCATCAGGAGTGCAGACTGCTCACTCAAATACCATCCCAACAGCACAAGCACCACTTCTGTCCAGGGAAGAATTCTATAGAGAGCAGCGACGGCTACAAGAAGAGACTAAGTCTAAATATCCCTATAGTGGTTCCTCATACTCCAGAAGTCCTTCTGCTTACGCTAAATCAAGACGTGGTTCAGGGCGCTCACGTTCTCATTCTCGATCACTTAGCCACTCACACTCTCGTTCCTATTCGCGATCACTGCCATGTCCCAGAAGAGGCAGAGGCAAGAGTCGAAATTACCGCCCAAGGTCTAGGTCTAGATCTCATGGATATCGTCGTCGATCTAGGTCAAGGTCACCACTATATAGGCGACATCCTTCGCGATCAAGGTCCCCTCAAGCATTTAGGGGACAGTCTCCAAATAAATGCACTGTACCACAAGGGGAAACAGAACGTGAATATTTTAAGAGATACAGAGATGTTCCACCACCCTATGACAGAAAAGCTTATGATGGGAGGAGTGTTGACTTTAGGGACCCATTTGTAAAAGAGCATTACCGAGAATGGGAGAGGAAATACAGGGAGTGGTACGAAAAACGCTACAAAGGTTATGCTGCTGGAGCACAGCCTCGACCGTCAGCAAATGGAGAGAACTTTTCTCCAGAGAGCTTTCTACCACTTCATATCAGGAATTCTCCCCTTACAAGGGGCCGCAGAGAAGATGATTCGGGTGGGAAACGTCGTAGAAGTGGAAGCATAGGTGGTAGCAACCATCCAGAAAAGCTTTCAACAAGAGACAGCCACGATCGGAAGGACAGTACAAAGTCAAAAGAGAAGGAGAGGGACAGTGCTGCAGGAGATGGTCCAGGAAGTAAACATAAGGAACTTCGAAGGCGGAAGAAAGTGAAGGCTTTCTCAACCCAGAGTTGTTGGAACCTTCTAGAAAATCAAGAGAACCTACAAGTCCAGTGATGAGATGCCTCCCAGGGCCTCCGGTTTGGGTGGGAGTGGCATTCCAGCTGCACCCCTTCCCCAACTCCAGGGCTGCACCTCCGGGGATGCTGGGCCTCTCCCACCACTGGGAGCTGACTGCCGGAGCAGGCCCAGCCTTGCCTTCTGCAGGGCTCCGTGCAGAACCCCTAAACCTAAACTTAACAACCCCACCCCTAACAACCCTCACCCTCACCCTAACCCGAACCTGACCTTGACCTGACCCTGACAATAAAGCTAACATTAACACTGAAAATGACCCTGATGCTGACCCTTACCCTGACACTTATGATGACCCTGAATCTAACCCTGACCTTGATGCTGACCCTAACCCTGACCCTGATCCTGATCCCCACACTAACCCTGACACTGACCCAAAACCTAACCCTAACCCTGACCCTAAACATAACCCTGATGGTGACCCTAACCTGACCCTGAAAATAAACCTAACAATAACCCTGACCCTGACCCTGATGCTGACCCTGAATCTAAACTTGACCTGACCCTGACACTTATGTTTACCCTGACCCTGACCCAAGATCTGACCCTAACCCTGACCCCCTATCCTCTATCCCCTATCCCCTATCCCCTATGCCCTGGCGTCCACCACCTGGATTTTCCCCGGAAGGCCCTGCGGGTGGCCTGGCAGTAAAAGAGGGACTGGAGATTTTGTGTGTGGGGGGGGGGAGGGGGTGGGTGTGACTGAGGACCGAGTGGATTCACCCAGAACACTATTTGCGGACCTGGACCCTTGAAAACCCGGGGACTCTGAAAGCCTAAACGAGGCGAGTACTCCAGGGACAACAATGGAGGATTCATTTTCTCTTTGTTGTTGTTGTTGTTGCTGTTGTTTTTGGAATTGAATGTATTGGGGGAGACATCGGTTAATAAAATGAAATGGAATGCCATAGGATAATATGGAAGTTGTAAATACATAAGAAGCTTTGCATTGTGGATGAAAAGGGGTCACATGCTCACCTGACCCACTCGCAGGAGGCCTGGCCTGGCCTTGCAAACTCTGACACCTAAAGTGATCACCCAGGATGTGCTGAAATTAAAAAGACTTTTTAAAGTAGAAAGCAGTGTATAGTGAGTGTGTAGTCACGCCCTAGGCCGGGTATCTTCCCTGAGAGAGATCATCTTTG
>NW_005354535.1:48304-49143 GCF_000412655.1 Myotis brandtii | reverse complement strand
CGCGCGCCCGCCCGCCTGCCCTGCACACACCCGCGCAGGCTATGCGCAGACTGGTGCGAGTAGGGCGGCCCCTGCTGCAGTGAGCCTTGAAGCCTAGAGCACCGGCCCTGGTGGAGCCGCCGCAGGTGCAGATCTTGGCGGTAGTAAAAATTCAAAACGCCCGCCCGCCTGCCCTGCACACACCCGCGCAGGCTATGCGCAGACTGGTGCGAGTAGGAGGGCCCCTGCTGCAGTGAGCCTTGAAGCCTAGAGCACCGGCCCTGGTGGAGCCGCCGCAGGTGCAGATCTTGGCGGTAGTAGCAAAAATTCAAAGGAGAAGGCCGAAGTGGAGAAGGGTTCCATGTGAAGAGCAGTGGAACATGGGTCAGTCGGTCGTGAGAGATGGGCGAGCGCGGTTCCAAAGGGACCGGCAATGGCCTCCCTTGCCCTCAGCAGATCGAAAGGGAGTCGGGTTCAGATCCCCGAATCCCGAGTGGCGGAGACGGGCGCTGCGAGGCGTCCAGTGCGGTAACGCAACCGATCCCTCCCGGAGAAGCCGGCGGGAGCCCCAGGGAGAGTTCTCTTTTCTTTGTGAAGGGCAGGGCGCCAAGGAATGGGTTCTCCTCCAGAGAGAGGGGCTCCTGCCTTGGAAAGCGTCACGCTACCGGCGACGTCCGGTGAGCTCCGGCTGGCCCTTGAAAATCCAGCGGAGAGGGCGGAAATCTCGAGCCAGGCCGTACCCATATCCACCGGGGGTGGGGTGGGGCGGGATGGGGGGTTCGGGACGAGGACTTGAGGGCGCGGCACCCCCGGCGGTGGCGCCGAGTAAGGGAGAAGGTCTCCCCTGGGGCCCCAGGGCA
>NW_005354535.1:43338-43959 GCF_000412655.1 Myotis brandtii | reverse complement strand
GGGCTCGCCCGCATTGCTGCTCCTGGCCGCGCGCACAGGTCTCACCCGCCAGGACCGCCCCATGGGCCGCATTTCCCCGTGGCGCCTCGCCCTGGCTGGCGCCTAGCAGCGAACTTCCAGCTGGTGCTGACCAGGGGAATCTGAATGTTTAATTCAAACAAAGTATCGCGAAGGCCCGCGGCGGGCGTTGCTGCGACGTGATTTCTGCCCAGTGCTCTGCATGTCAAAGTGAAGAAATTCAATGAACCGCGGGTAAATGGCGGCAGTAACTATGACTCTCTTAAGGTAGCCAAATGTCTCGTCATCTAATTAGTGACGCGCATGAATGGATGAACGAGATTCTCACTGTCCCTACCTCCTATCCACCCAAACCACAGCCAAGGGATCGGGCTTGGCGGAATCAGCGGGGAAAGACGACCCTGTTGAGCTTGACTCTAGTCTGGCACGGTGAGGAGACATGAGAGGTGTAGAATAAGTGGGAGGCCCCCGGCGCCCATTCCCTGAGTCCCCGCCAGGGGGCGTGGAGGAGGCATGAGGGCCTTGCAGGACGCAGGTGAAATACCACTACTCTGATCGTTTTTTTTTTCACTCACCCGCTGAGGCCGGGCGGGGGTGGGGGTG
>NW_005354535.1:28713-36941 GCF_000412655.1 Myotis brandtii | reverse complement strand
GGTTGTTTTCTACACTCTCTCTAAGGGTGACCTGGCTTCTGACAGCAGAAACAGACGCCTCTACCGTCTCACAGCGGACCTCATGGACAGATTCTGTTGCCTCGCCCTCAGAAACCAGCAGGTGTATATGTCGTGTTCACGGAAAAACATGCAAACCCGTAGAGAACTTTTATGAGTTTACTTGAGCCAAACAGGTGTGGGCAAGGCTTCCTGTGCCGTACGCTCTGTCTCGTGTGTAGATGGACAAATGGAATGAAAAGTTAACTTAGAAGAGGATGCTCTGCCAGGAAAAGGCGGGGGCCTGCAAGCGGGCCACATCAGAACAAAGTCTTGCACGCAAGATTTATGGTTCAGAGGCAGAACTTTCCTTGAGGTGATAAATAGTCCATGAGGGCATGGAAAGCCAGGGAGGGTGCACTGCTGCAGGTGGAAAGGGTCTTTGTATAACATAGGAAATTAATAGTGTAATGTATAACTTAGCTCAGATGATCTCATAAGCATGCCTGTTAGTCATTGTCACTTGCTGTACTCCATTGTTATTTGCTGTACTCCCCAAATAAAAGCCATGAGAGATTTGAGGGCTTTGCTACTTGTCTGACTAGTAATAGCCCTCTGCTTCTCTAAACTTCATCCTTCATAACGAGCTCATCTCAGCGTCACTGTTCACAAAGAACATCAACACTCCTGGTAAGACCTGGCCCCGGAATCATTCTTACTGTGTTGACAGTGCAAGCTCTGCCTCTCACAAAGTGTTCCTTCAGTCTATTTTTCTTTTTCTTTGTCTGCACTACATCTTCTTCAGAAATCCAGAGACCTTATATCAAAAGTATTTCTACAGCTCTGGCTAGTGTGGATCAGTGGATAGAGCCTCAGCCTGTGAACTGAAAGGTCCTGGGTTCAATTCCCATCAAGGACATGTGCCTTGGTTGCAGGCTTCTCCCCTGCCCGAGCCATGGTCAGGGCGTGTGCAGGAGGCAACGAATCGATGTGTTTCTCTCACATCGATATTTCTCTCTGTCTTCCACTCTCTTTATAGAAATCAATGGAAAAATATCCTGGGATGAGGATTGAAAAGAAAGAAGGTCTTACACATTAAGGACCATCAGTAGCCATTTCACTGCTTATATGGGTTGGACTATAGTGACCTTTCCATATACATGTATCTTCTAAGTCATGTTCAGGAGAAAAACCAGGCCTGGCCAGGTTGCTCCCAGGGGCTGGCTCAGCCTCACAGGGGTCGTCCCAGCCTCAAAAGGGCCGTCTCAGCCTCACAGGGGCCGTCTCAACCTCACCGGGGCCATGCCAACCCTACCGGGGCCATCCCAACCCCACTGGGGCTGTTTCAACCTCACCGGGGCCATCTCAACATTACAGGGGCCGTCTCAACCTCATAGGGGCCGTCTCAACCTCACTGGGGTTCGAAATTATATTTAAATTATGCATCCAAACAGCTACACAGAAAGCATGCTATGAGAATAAAATATGTAAAGGAATGGGAAATAAAGATTTGCAGCGTGCAGACTGCTTGACCTCCTGGTGCGTCTGTTAGGTCTTGGAAGACGGTGATACTGCAAAGGGCCAAACACATCTCTGCCCACAGTTAGGGCTGTGTAACCGGCTGCCCTGGGAATGCAGCCCTCTGGTAAGGAGTAGACACGCTCACCATTTATTCAACAGGCACCAGCTCTCCATGAATAGACAATGTTTTCAAACCTCCTGCAATTCCCTATGAATCACTCTGCTCATGGTGACTGCAATCTGGATGGAGTGCCATGAGGCCGCCTCACACTGGAGGAACTAATCAACTTGCGGCACCGCTATTTCTAAGGCGGACACACACTTGCACCGGATTTCTGTGTGGCCCACCCAGCGCTCTCCTGCAGCCGCTGGAGCTCAGTGTGGAGGACGGAGCTGTGGGTGAGAGGGCTGAGAATGTGGAGCAAACCATTCTGCTAGGCAAGCAGAACAGAACAGAACCTCACGTCACTATCAGGTGTCTGGAAACCCAGAAATTTCTATCAAGCACTTGACACAACAAAAAAGACAAAACCAATAGAATGGAAATTATAGTAAAATATTAGTTATTCGCTAAGGAAAGTAAGACATACATCATTTACATTTTTGTAGACAGAGGAATCCAATGAGTCTAAAGAGAAAAATACGAAGCCTGCATACAAGTAAGTAAAATGAAAGAACGAAGACCTACTTAGAATTCCCAGTGCCTCAGGGATTCAGTAGCCGTTCCACTGAGATTTATCCAAAGAAACATAAGCCCAGGCACAGAGCTAGATACAACATGGAGGCGACTGTGGGAGTCAGAGATTTCAGGGGGGAAATTACCCATGAAAATTCTTTTAAAATCACCAAGGAGAACCACTAATCATTTTGTGTGTTTTTCTAATGCTGTAACCATGTTTAAAAACATTGACAAATCTGTTGAAGTCATAAATGTAATTCTCTAAAATAGAAATTACTTAGAACTGTTTCAAAAAAAGGACCCATTTTCCTTTGCGTTGCAGTAGTTCGTATATTACCTAGAAGAGCTCACCAACTTGGCCCCACACTCTGATGCAGCAGATTTCAGCTGTCTTCCTAGGCTGACGAAACCATGGCGGCAGGAGGAGCCACGCATGGTTCTGCAGATCATTACCCACAATCACCTCACTGTTTAAAGACTGTCTCAGATGAAAACAGCTACTCAGTTTGTGGCACTAAACTTGGGTTGTCTAGCCCAATAGATAGACAGCTCACAGGAAGAGATATTGCTCTTGGCATGATCATTATACAAAGGTTTAAACTGTCAGTGAGGATGAGAAACCCTACAATACGTTTCACTGATTCATAATCACGTTTCCTTTTTTTGGTTTCCCCACCATATATTTTACTTAACCTGACCAATGCAAATGCCAGCTTTCTGGGAGGAAGCCCAGGGCAAGGTCGTCTGGTCGCCGGATGGATTTAATGTGAGCCTCTGGGAAAGCTGCAAACCTCCTGTGTGTTTCAGGATTTTCCCCCTGAACAAATTGCCTGTTATGTCCAGCTAACTCCAAGCAGAATCTCAGGCTGTGAAATTTATATCAGCCCACTGGACTTGTTCATAAATTGTAATTCTTTAAGCTGAAGTTTCAGATAAATTTAAATAAATTTTTACATGGTGACTCAAGAATTTGATTGAGTTTTATAAAAAAATGAAATAGCCCTAGCCGGTTTGGGTCAATAGATAGAGTGTTGGCCTGCAGACTGAAGGGTCCCAGATTCCATTCTGGTCAAGGGCAATTACCTTGGTTGCAGGTTCCTCCTCACCCCTTGCCAACCCCTGGCCCAGGCCCTAGTCGGAACTCATGCAGGAGGCAACCAATTGATGTGTTTCTCTCACATCGATGTTTCTCTCTGTCCTTCCCTCTCTCTTCCACTCTCTCTAAAAAAAATCAATGGAAAAATATCCTTGGGTGAGGATTAAAAAAAGAGAGAAACAAATTATTATGGAATTGTTCAAAATTAATTATAATTTACAGAAAAAAGTGAATTGTCATATTTTATAACCAGAAAAGGCAAAGGGAAAACTGATTGTTGATTACATGTGTTTGAGATACTACATCAGTAGCATTCTGAATATAAATGTTTTAATTCCACAAATAAACCTGCACATGTGTACCCCTCCTGATGTACCATATTTGACACAAAAGATTCAAAGTTATTTTTATGTGCTGTGGACATACAATTTTCTGCATGAAAAATTTTCCATCTTTAAACCTGGTAGGTGGGGAAGTTAAGCATGAATGAGTTGCTAAGAAATCACAGGTATATTCCTATATACAACTTACGATGCTTTGAAAATGTCACCATCACTTCTATAGTAAGCGTCCTCTTATTGTAGGACAGCTACCATGCAAAGCACAGAGAGAACTCAAAAACTTTAAACAACAATGAATATCCTGCTTCGAACAGGCTTACCATTTCACTCATTCAGACATTTGTGTAATTTGTGTTAATGTCGCTAACTTCCTTGCCTAGGAAACAACCGCCTTGGTGGGAATTATGAATATGTGTGAGGGACAGAAACGCCTGCCTGAGAAGGTCAGATGCCCTTTGGAGAAGTCATCGCCTGCAGGTCAGACATCTGAAATGAAGGGAAACTCAAGAGAGCGGAGCTCTGAGCCTCCCTGGGCCACTCCACAGGCAAAGAGTTCACAGCGAGCAAATGACTGGAGGGCAATACGGTCTGTATTCCCAGAGTAGCCATGCCATCATTTCCATCCTGCGCAAGGGTGTGGAGACCCTCTGAGTGACCCTGAACTCATAGGCCTAGTGCAGTGATGGCGAACCTATGACACGTGTGTCAGAGGTGACAGGCGAACTCATTCTTTTGGTTGATTTTTCTTTGTTAAATGGCATTTAAATATATAAAATAAATATCAAAAATGTAAGTCTTTGTTTTACTATGGTTGCCAATATCAAAAAATGCCTATATGTGACACGGCTCCAGAGTTAAGTTAAGGTTTTTCCAAATGCTGGCACGCCGACCTCAAAAGGTTCGCCATCAGTGGTGTAGGGGAACCCAATACAGGCTCAGATATATTTCTTCTCCCAGCAGGAACCTCTCTTCCCAGGTGTGTGGACCTGATATTGAGAGTTCTGTCCCAATTCCCTGCTCCCCAACCCGTCCTACTCTGTATTGAGGAGGAGGAGGAGGGGAAAGGAAGGAAGTAAAGCAATAAACAGGGACAGGGAGAAGAGCCCTGCAATGTACATAGATGCCCAAGACTTCTGTTGGGAAGTTCTCTGTCCAGCCACCTAGGAAGGAACAAAGCTCAGTTGGAGTCTGAGTCAGAGGTGTCCCCTGAGGAGGATGAGCTGTAGCTGCTGGCATCTTCATCGCTATTCCTGGAGTCTGAGGAGCTGCTGCTTTCTGCCTTTCCCCCATGTTCCTTCTTTTCTTCAGATCCCCATGAGGAATGAGGACAGTCCTCATTTGTCTCTAAAGATGACATCCTGGGAGCCTGTAGCCCCTACTCCCGTGCAAGCCCTCCTTGCAGAGTCCTTGCTGATGGAGACTGCACATCTGTCCTGATGATCTTGGGGCCAGGCCCCTCTTCGCATGTTCATGTTCTTACACTTCCCAGAGGTCCTCTCTCTGTAGGTAGTGTACTCTTCAGGAGACAGACTCTTGAACCAGTGCTCCAGGTCCACCTTGTACTGTTTCTGCAGCCCCTCAGCTGCTTCCTATACTTTTGTGTTGAAACCCAGTGTTTTTTAAAAATATATTTTTATTGAATTCAGAGATGAAGGGAGAGGGAGAGAGATGGAAACATCAATGATGAGAGAGAATCACGGATCAGCTGCGTCCTGTATGCCCCCCTCCCCACTGGAGATCGAATCCGCAACCCGGGCATGTGCCCTGACCAGGAATCGAACCAGGGACCCTTCAATTTGCAGGCTGACACTCTTCCCACTGAGGCACACTGGCCAGGGCCACAGTGGGTTTTTTAGAACTATACATTTCTACTATTTCAGAAAGGAAGAGAGAAAGAGAAATGATGAGTGATCATCCTAGATTGACTGCCTTCTGCCAGAAGAAAGAGTGACATTTGTTCTCATCTGCTAAGCGGAAGGAATAGGCCTGGCCAGCATTGTTTGCTGGTTAGACCTTTGGATGCCCAGGGAAGTGTCGCTGGTGGGATCCCTGGTCCAGAGCACATACCTGGGATGCAGGTTTCATGGCCAGCCCCGGTCTGGGGTCCCGTGGGAGCCAAAGATCCATGTGTCTCTTACATATTCATGTTTACCTTTTTGTTTCTTGTCTCTTCCCTCCCTCCCTCCCTCCCTTCCTCTGTCCCTCTCTCTGTAAAAAACATATCCTCTGGTAAGAATTAACGAAAACATAAACAAGAAGAAAGTACAAAGAAGGAAAAGATTTGGAGGGTGTGGAAAAGCAGCATACCCCTAAAGAAAGGCACCATGATGAGCAGAGCATTCAGCTCCGCTGATGTTTTTCCACGCGATGTGTGTATAAGATAAAAATAAAATGTCCGCGTGTCCCTCAGCTGGCAAGGTCCTGACACAACACGACGAGGCCACTCTAGCGCAGTCCTTGCAGGGTCTCCCAAGCCACCACGTTAGGGGCGAGGCCAGGAGTATCAGGGGAAAGCGAGGTGTGAAGGAGGTGGGGCATGGACAGAGGAGGGTCCTGCACGTGCTCCCCTCTAATGCCTTGCGTCGCTGCTCCCAGAGTCACCCCCACTGAGAAGATGCGAGCAGACTCATCCGGTGTCAGTGACCAAGGGACATACAGGCTGAGGGACACACAGTCCGAGGGACAGATAATCGAGGCTGCAGTGGCCTGGAGAGGTGACATCCGGGAACCTGTGGCCAGTGTGCAGGTTCCTTGTATCCTCCTGGAGGTGCCTTCTTAGTGGTTTTTGACTCCAGAACCCTGGATTCCATTTCCACACCCAGCACCTACTTCATGGTGACTCTGCCCAAGACCCAAGACCCCTTTGTACATCCATTCACACAGCAGTGGTTTGGAAAGTGATCTCAAACTTATTCTATATAGTTATGATATGTATGAAAAATAAATCAGAGCCAGTAGTTATCTGTGTGATGTATTATACATTTGTATTATACATACATTTTATTTTAGAAAATGACATTTCTTGGACAAAGTTGCCTTCCTAAGTGTAATTAAATGAGCATGTTAAAAACTTTCTAAGTGTGAATGTTTTGCTTGGGAAATGTTTAGCAACTTGGTAAGTATTACTGTGTATCGCTGCCCAAGGAACTGTTGGGGGTCATGTGTTGTCACCAAAGCAGAATGTTTGCTAAGTTACTGGTCCCCTTGTAGAGACAGCCTGCATGGTTTAACCTTCATTCTGTGTTATGAAGCAATAGGCAGAAGGTAGAAGTAGGCTTGTACTGATGCCACACCTCCCACTTGCTGTGATGATGGAAGCAGGCCTGATGCTCCAAGCAGCATGAGAACACCAGCAAGGTAAAGGCTCTCATCCCCCTGGCATGTAATCTACCGAGCCAGGGCCCGCATTGTCTTGTAGTAAACAGGTCATCCAAATAGCAACACACAGCCCAGTGAGCAAGGCTCAATGATTGGGTGTTGACCTATGAACCAAGAAGTCACCTTGATTCCTGGTAAGGGCACGCACATCACCTGATTGTTTCTCTTTGTCTGCCTGTCCCTCTCTGTCTCAGATCAAGAACAACAGATTAAAAATAAAACTGGAAACTGTGAAATCTCCTCCTATTCTCCCCCCAAAAGGTATCAGATTTTACTGAGAACACCCACCACTTGTCTTCCTTAGTCATCGTGAGAATTCCAGTTCGTGAATGTTCACAGTATCTCACTTTAAACCCTGTGTGCACATATTCACCCAAACAGCGGAGCATCCCATCCTGGAGAATTTTCCATTTCCTTCCAAAGGAAGTGAGATGTCTCACACTGGAAATGGAAAGAAATGGTAGAGAAAGCTGGGCATGAAGAGAAAGGCTAATCATTGCAACCTGGAAAAGATGTATTCAACAAATCAAGGTGTGACAATTCAAACCAGAACCTTCCTGTGTGTGGAGGTTTGGGCACGGGGACACCAACATTTTTAATGTGAATGAGGACTTGATTGTGCAAAGCTTTCCTTCATCCCCTGAGAGATGCTGACCAGAGGTGCTGAGCCACTTGGAAATGTGTGGTGTTTCAATGCGAGGCTGGGGGGGGGTTGCCCCTCCTGACCTGGGTGAGAGAGCCCACCTCTCAGTGTGCACAGGGCCCCTGCTTGGGCGTCATCAGCTCCATGAGTCCAGGCTGGCTCCTCCCGAGTCCACTGAGACCCACAGAAAACAATATCCCAACTGGCAGATTTCCCCTGGTCCCGAGGTATTGTGTCAGGATTGGGTTGATGTGGGAAAAGGGGAGTGTGAAGGTGTGGCTCAATGGTTGCTTCTGAGAGTTTGAGGTCACCCACCGAAGCCTTCAATCATTGTAAGGAAAGAGGTTCCCATTTTTCCCATGGAAATGCCATCATTTTTTAAATGACTTCCTTTGTATGAGTGTTCCATGTCATAATTCATTAATTTCCTTTCCCATCTAAAAAGAAACCTTCTACAGAAGCAGCTGGTCTGAAGAATTGTGATGCTGGGATCAGCTGTTAGACAGCTGTGGGTGTTGCGGTAAAGCGGAATGAAGTTTACTAGAAGAGGACATTCTGCCAGGAAAAGGCGGG
>NW_005354535.1:21192-27661 GCF_000412655.1 Myotis brandtii | reverse complement strand
TGCATTGTTTGCAGCGGTATTTCTTTAAGTGATAGTTTTCCTTTTAGGCTTTGTGGTGGTCTTCCTTGGGACTGCCTTGCGTTGGCGGTTTTTCGGGGTGTAGGCTTTGGTCGTTTCTCTGGTGGGTAGACCCCTGAGGATGTGGGCGTAGCAAGTGCTAAATGTATTGGTAAGAGTGTTTGTCTGAGTTCCTCCTAAGTGTCATAGTGTATTTCTGTCCCATGAGGCGGTTGTAGTGATTTTCTTCCCTTCTGTAGTCCCATTCATCCCTAAGTGTAGGGAAACATACCCAGCTGGGGAAACCACCTTTCCCGGGAAGGTGGCCGTGGTCAGAACACATAGCGCTAGGAAGGGGAGCAAACCTATGGAAAACAGTATGCCCTAGACGCCAGGTCCCTTGGAAGATATGCTGTGCAGATGTTTGTTTCCTGCAGCGACTGTGTGAAGCAGCAAGGATGGCATGGCTTGTGGCAGACTTGTAGTGATGCAACCCCTGCCAGTTTCTGTGCTGATGGAAACAGGCCAAGCTTGACGCTGAAAGCAACCTTAGAACCCCAGCCATGTAAAGGTTGTCATCACCGTAGCATGTCATGTCCCCAGCCAGGGCCACATTGTGTTTATAGTCAAGAGGTCATGCAAATAGCAACACACAGGTTATTGAGTGAGGGTGAATGATTGAGTGTTGAGGCATGAAGCAAGAAGTCCCCTTGATTCCTGGTAAGGGCACGCGTATGAGGTGATTGATTTTTTGTGTGTCATATGGATGTTTCTCTTTCTCTCTGTCTTCTTGTCCATCTCCCTGTGTGTCTCAGATCCATCAGAAATTCAAAGTAAAAGTGGAAAGTGTCGATTGTCCTTGTAGTCTCCCCCCAGAAGGTATCCGATTTTAGTGCAACCACCCACCCCTTTTCTTGGTTCGTCATAGTGAGAATTGTGTTTCCTGAATGTTCCCACTATGTCCCATGCAAACCTGTGTCCACACATCCACACAAAGAGCTGAGCCTCCCATTCTGTAGGATTTTCCATTTCCTTGCAAGGAAGTGAGATTGCTGCCATTGTAAATGGAAAGAGATGGTAGACAAAGCTGTGCATGCAGATGAAGGCTAATGATTGTGAGCTGAAATAGATGTATTGAAGAAATGAAGGCGTGCTGGTTGCAAGCAGATCCTGTATGTGTAGGTTTGGGGCCGGGGGGCATCAGCATTTGTCATGTGAATGAGGACTGGATTGTGCAAAGCTTTTGTTGACCCCCTGAGAGCTAGTCAGCAGAGGTGGTGAACTACTTGGCAATGTGTGGTCTTCCAAGGCGAGGCTGGGGGGTGGGTTGCCCTTCGTGATGTCAGGATTGGGTCGATGTGGGAAAAGGCGAGTGTGAAGCTGTGGCTGAATGGTTGGTTCTGAGACTTTGAGGTCACCCCCCCAAGTCCTCAATCACTGTAGGGAAAGAGGTTCCCATTGTTGACATGGCAATGCCATCGTTTTTTCCAGGACTCTGTGCATAGGAGTGTTCCACATCACACTTGCTGCCATTTCCTTTGCCATCTGCAAAGAAACCCTCCCCAGAAGCAGCTGGTGCTAAGACTTGCGAGTGCTGGGATCAGGTGTAAGAGAGTTGTGGGGAATGCTGAAGTCCCGAAGAGAGTGGAGAGGGTGCTGAGGTTTTTGAGGGGACATTGTGGAAAGGAGGAGATGTTTGTGTTTAAGAGCAGGTGAGTGGATCCCCTGTTTGTTGCACAGCCTCGAAAGGTGGTGGTGTTGTGTCAGTGGCCAATGAGTGCCATGAGATCCTGGGTGAGAGGGACGTGTATGAGAGAGCATGAGGTACGCCAAGGTTGTTCCTCCCTTTGGAGTTGGCTCCCCCTGGTTTGGAAGCAGGCCCAGGTGTTTGCACCTGGAGTTTTCCCAGCATGGACAGACAGAGACACAAGGGCTCTTGTTGAGGTTCGTGATGAGGAAGTTTCCTAATAGTGTCATGCTGTTGTCCATTTTTCCATTCCAAGGGGTGTATGCCCATTCGGAATGACTGTTTTAGAGACGGAAAGACCCAATGTTGTGATTGTAGCCATTTTTTGTAGCATCTATTTCCCAAACATAGTGAAAATAAGAAGAGCTAGGATGCCCCCATGTTGTGATTGTGAAAGATGTGTTGTGTTTCCTCAGGTGATTTCACACCCAGTTGCTGAGTTTGGGTTTGGAAGTGTGCTGGCTTGAGAAAGTTGCTGAATGAATCAGCATGGGTTTGTGCGTCTCAAAGTTTCCTTTAGGATGGGCAAAGGCATGTAGCAAGGGATGGCAAGAGGCACAGGAGAAGATGTGTATTTGTAGTCCGGGTGGCTGGGAATGGTTTGAAATGGACTCTTGAAAAAGTGAAGAGAAGCAATAGCGGGTGGGTGTTTGTCAATGGTCGAACATCAGCCTGCTAGAAGAAGTCCTCTGCACTGTGTATTGAAAGAGTCAGCAAGGAACATGTATTCTCACGTTCCAGGCCATGTGAGTGCAGCAGTGTTTGAGGAATCTGTTGTGAGTGCTGGGAGGGCAGTGGTGCAGACCCAGAGGCTTAAGTTGATTCCATGCAGGGCTGGCATGATGGCTGCCCTGGAGAGCATGGCTGCCATGTGTTTGTGTTTTTTGGTGACGGTCCCATGGCCTTAGCTGGCAGGTGAGCATCACAGCAGAGGCAGAAGGTGTTCCTTGAATGTCCCAGTGAAGCTTCCCTTTGATTTGCCAAGGCATGGTCCTGAAATTGTTGAGTGAAGCCGTGTGAGAGTGAACATGGCAAGTGTGCCATTTTTCCCGCTGTTCCAGGTTTTTTCCATGTGTCTGTGAATGTGTAGCCTGACAGGACCCGCACTCATGCCCTCATCCTCCTGTTGGACCTCCATGCTTGGTTTGTGGTTGTCAGAGTGTGCTTTTGGCTGCTGTTTGGATGTTGTGTTTTTCATGTTGTGAGTTGTTTGTGATTGACTTGTTGAAAACAGTGAGACGTCCTGTATGTACTGATGTACGTATCTCTCTTTGTTCTTTTCCCTGTTGCAGCCTTTGAAGAAGATGTTGGCGAGAGCTTGCAAGTTGCAGATCTTTTAAAGAGCATATTGTATTGATTTTTCACCTAGAGGAAAGAAGAGGGCTAGAGAGTCCTAAACATGGACGAGAGGGAAACATCCATGAGCTGCTTCCTTTGCATCCCCTACTGGGTATGTGGCTGCAAGCAAGGTCCATGGCCCTGACGGCTCCATGGTTAGAGCGTTGGCTGTGTGGGAGGCTGAGAGTAAGGTTATGTGCGCTTGCAGGATGTGAGGAGAGTCCCCCCCGCCCCCGCCAGGTGTGATGAGGGAGGTGCCAGAGTGTCCTGGAGGAGTGGTGGGGTCCCAGGTGCGTCCGGTGAGGCTTGGGTCCCATTTGTTGGTGTGACTTTTGTTTGTGAGGCGGGAGCCACAGCCACCCCGTCCGTGTGTCCTGTGTGTTGTTGTGTCCTGAGCCGTTTTGTGTGTGCCGTTGGGCAGGTTGAGTGAAGGCTGTCGTAGAAATGATGTGTTTGAGTTGTCCCCCTATGTCCCCGTGAGTCGTGTTGCGGCTGTGATCCCAGGTCCGATCCTGGTGTTTGTGTGGTTTTGCTGTCTCCTGCCCATGGTGTGAAGTCAGTGCAGATGAAAGGATGGAAACATGTGTGGGTATTTGAAGCTTGTGAGTTTGTCAAGAGTGCCGATGGAGCTTGTGGATGTGAAAGTTGTCTTGAGCGTTGTCAAGGTGGGTGTGAATGTGGAGGAGCAGAGGTTTTTGAGTTTGCATGTTGGTGTGCAAGTGTTGTTGAAGTTAGGAATGAAGCTGTCGTTGTCCCCCATGTGTTCCTAAGATATGTGCCTGGCGATACGTGGTTTTAGGAGGGGAATGTGATCCTGAAGGAAGGCGTCAGGTTTAGGTGTGAAGGCTGTCCACAGGAGCTGTGGAGCCCCCTTGAAGCATCGATCTTATATAGAAAGTGGTGTTTGAAATGTGAAGCCTGGTATTTGTTGCTTGTGTCAATGCTTGCTGGGTTAAATAATAAGGAACATAAGACTATTCCCATTTGAGAGAGGTCATTCAACGTTGTCCAGAGGAAGTTATCAGTGCTGGTGTCAGGCGAAATCTTGGTTCAAGATCTCAAAGTGCCAGCACATAGGGTCCTTGAAGATGTTGCACAGGGCCCCGGAAAAAGCCCCTATTGGGGAGAGAAAGAGGGTCAGATAGTCTAAATATGGGAAACTTTGTGTGCAATTTCAGGCCGAATTTGAGAGACATTTTCCTGTGGGCCCGCGTGTCATGAATGTAACTCCATTTGTGTAAGCGTTGCTTGGTTCTTGTCTGTTTATTTTGTAACAGAACAGCCTAGAAGTTTTAGTCAATGATGCCAAAGCATGTATCGATTGTGTATTCTGAGGAAGATGTGTCCTTAGATGATTTGCGTGGACATGCCTTGTCAAGAAGTAGTTTTTTGACCCGGAGAAACAGTAGGTGACAGAAAGGTGTCAAGCAGTGTGAATGTTTTGCAATGGTAGAGGTGGGGTGGCCATTTGTGAGCCTTTGGTGTGGGCAGACTTTTGAGGAGCAAGCACGTGGTGCAGGCTGAAGAGCAGCCTTGTGGAGCTTAGCAGTTCCCTGTAAGTGTTGGGAAGTGTGTGGTCCCCTTGCAGTGTGTGTGGAGGCAGAGACTAGGCATTGTGGCTCGTTGTTGCTGCACTGAATGTGGTGAGGTAGGAAGCAGGCATGTTTCGGTGTTGGCATGGTGTTCGGTTTGAGTGTGTGGCTGCGTGTGTGAGGTTCCCTTGTGTGATTGTCAGTGAAGGGCATGTTTGTGGGCTTGGGGTTTGCTCCCCTGTGAGTGCAGGAGGCAAGTGATCGTGGAGGTCTGTCCCTGCGGTGGATGTTTGTATGTGTGTTTTGTGTTGTTTATGCCTGTGTTGCACGATTTCTGAAAGATCCCAGAAGAAAATCTTCTTGTTTGAGGATGAAGCAAAGAAAAGGGGGTCATTGCGTGAATGTTGTATTTTGTGGAAAGAAGGCCCCGAGAGGTGTTGAAAAGAAAAAAGGCTGTCGACATTGTCGCCTGGGCCCGTTGCATTCCAGGAAGGGAGCCAAAGGTTAGGATTTTCCTCTGTGCTCCGTTGTGGCATTGCGCCTGAGAAGGCGCTGATTTCGAAAGGAGCCATTTTGTGTTGAGCAGTTTTCAAGCGTTTTTGTTCTTTGGAGTGGCAAGAGAGCAGGTTGGAGGAGCCAAGAGGGAAGGACTCTGCGTGTGAGAGCATTGGTGCGGCCAAGAGATCCTCTGCTGCCCTCTTGTGGACATTGCAGGAAAACACAATGTGGTTCTGTCCTTGGTGCTGAATTGTGAATTCCCAGCGAATGTCTCCCGAAAAAAGGCCAAAAGAAATGGCAGAAAGTGTTGGAGGCTGTCTAGGGGGCCATGATTCCGTGGTTGAATGGAGTGAAGTGTTGGGTGTCGATGTGTGAGCTGTTTGTGCCTAGGCAGGCCTGCAGAGGGAGGCCTTGGAGAGGGCTGCCCTGGCTTGGTGAGCAGGTGCGTTGAGGATGTGAGTTGGTCCCCTGTGCGCAGGCATTGTTGAGGCAATGAGTCATTGCTGAGGAGGCCACGATGGTGGAGCCTCCAGTCCGTCTTTGGGGTGTTTGGTGTATTAGGAGAACCTATTATTCCCGCGATGGTCCTGGAGAGGCGAGCATTGTTGAGGCCCTCCGTGACCTGGAGGCCGCTGTGATTGAGGCAGGCATCTGTGACCGTGTCCAAGCTGCAGATTTTGTGTCCTTTTGCAAGAAAGCAGAGAGTGTTTGTTGTAGCAGGTGTATATGTGAAGCTGATGCAGCGAGCAGCATGGGCTAGTGCTGGTCTTGGCTGTGAAAGATGTGAATTTGCAACCCTTCCCAGGTACCGTAAGTGGAAATAAACATGCCTTGATGTGCCTGTTTTGAGCCCGTGGCATGCCTAGGCATTGCTGTTGAAGTGGCCATGTGCTCAAGTAGGATGGTTGTGTTGTTTTCCCCATGCTAAGTGTGCATGTGATCAGCACGCATCCATGTGTCCTGGTTTCTGAATGTTGTGAATCGTTTGAAGTTGCCATGGCAAGTTCAGCGTGTTTGAAATGAGCTGGGGCAAGAGAAGCCATGTTTGTTGCAAGGTCCATGTGTGTATGGTATTTTTTTGTTGCCCTCCTTGTGCGACTAGGACGCTCCAGAAAGAAGAATTTTTTTTCAAAGCACAGGCATTGAGAATGAGTCTGTTCCTTGGAATGGAAGTGTGGAGGGAGGAGAGCATGGTCGTGTTGTCCAGTTCGTGCCAGGAAGCTGTGTGGGAAGCCATGTGTGTGTGTTGGTGTTGGTGAGAGGATTGCCATTGTCAAGGCGTGTCCCTGCTTGGCCAGCAGGTGGAGCCCAGAGCTAGGTGAGGAGGAATGTGTGTGTGTGTGTGTGTGTGTGTGTG
>NW_005354535.1:8233-18470 GCF_000412655.1 Myotis brandtii | reverse complement strand
GAGCAAGATGGATTTGCATGTGGATGGAGGCTTTTGTTCTTTTGTGTGTGAGCTGAGGTAGTTGTGAAATCTCTTCATCCCTTTGAAGTGGCGTTTGTTTGTCCCCCTGAGGGCGCAGCCCCTGTCCGATGGCTCGGAGCAGAACTGGCTGTATTGTTGTGATTGTTTGAATGGTTTAGCCTGAGTGTCCTGCAGGCACGTTCCTTTATTTTTTTTTGGCCAAGCCTAGAGGTTTGGTCCACTTTGCTTTGTCCTTGTCCCCCCATGTGTGAGGCAGGCGTGGATTTGAAGTGATGCATTGAGATGTCCTGTGATTTTGAATGTGTGAAAGAAGTTGGTTTGTGTGGAGAGAGCAAGGGCAGCATGGGGTGCCAAGTGGTTGAGACGAGTTTTTAGGATTTGGAAGGAGGACGTGCCTGTGGGCATTTGAAAGGGCTGGTAATGTCGTTGCTGGGAGGGAGGGAGGGAGGGAGGGAAGGAAGGAAGGAAGGAAGGAAGGAAGGAAGGAAGGAAGGAAGGAGCGGATGGGGTTTGTTTAGGCCCAAGCCAAGGTTTGTGGTGTAGAAGGTCTGTGTTTGTGGCGTGATTGTGTATTTGGACCCGGTGAGTTGTGTTGTTGAGATCTGCGAGAGGGTCCGTTTGCCTCCATGCAATTCCCTTTTCCCTGAGTGTTCCATGTGCATGTGGTTGAGATGGTTCCTTGTCTTTGTTGTGGTTGTGTGTTTTTCATGGTGCTTGTATGTATTTGTAGCAGAATGGTCGTCTGAGATGGGTTTCGTGGTCAGATTGTTTGGTCGAGTGTGTGGTTTGTGCTTATTGGTTGAAGGAGTTTTTATGGTCAAGAGATGGGCAAGAGGTGTTGCTCTTTGCTGTGAGGGCAGAGGCGATGTGGGGGTGGAGGTGAGAGGCGGGGCTGTGTTTGTAGGAGTTGTCGAGTGTGGTTGTGAGTCCAAGGTGTGGCATTCCGTTTGGATGAGAAGGTCGGTGAGGCGGATGTAAGTGCAAGTTGGAGTGTCCAAGTGGTAGGGCGTGTTAGTGAGACGTGAGGTTTGACATGGGGCTTCGTGCAGGGGTCCTGAGGTGAGCTTGTGCCGTTTTTTGGTCTAGCTAGGCTGTGAGCGATGAGGCAGTGAGAGAGAGGTGTTGGTCAAGTCGTTTGTTTTGAAGTGATTTGTATGTCTTTTCCTTTGTAAGTGGTTGAGTGTTGTGTGGCATGGTCCCTATGGCAGGTGTGAGGTGGCCCAGAAAATCGGCGAAGAGAACCAAGAGAACCCGGTGAATCAGAAAGAAAAGGAGAAGTTTGTTTGCGTTGTCGGGCGAGCCTCACTGTCCCAAAAGGTGGGGCCAGGGAATTTCGCGCCTCCAGGGAGGGAGGGGCATGTTTCTATTCAGGTGTTTGGTGAGGGCGGGGCCCCGAGCTGAGGAAGTCTCCGCCGCAGGGATCACCACGGCCTTTAACTGAGGAAGTCTCAGCTTCAGGGGGTGAGCGGGGTATTGAGGAAGAAGTTAGTATGTGTGTGGGGGTATGTGGATTCAGGGAGAAGAAGCTGGTATCTGTGTCTGGCATGTTGATCTGTGAGACATTCCAAGGGAAATTCATTGTCTTATGCTATGTCTGCATGTATACGATCCTGGGCTCTCTCCGACCTAACAGTAGGCAGCGGCAAGTGTGTCCCTGTTTGCTGGTGCTGTCAGCGCGCGCGCGCGCGCGCGAGAGAGAGAGAGAGAGAGAGAGAGAGAGGTTTTGTGTGAAGATGTGATTTTTTTGAGTGCATTTTGTCTGGTAAGCGTTTTGTATTGTTGGGGAAGGAAGTGAGTCCCATCCGTGTGTGGCGTGTGATTTTGTTGTGCAGCCAGTGTCGTGTGGAGTTGAGTAGAAGGCATCTGTTTCCAAAGCCAAACAGAAGAGGCCATTGGAGATGTTTCCCAGAAATTTGTTTGCAAGGCGTTGTTGTTTGCCAGCGCTGGGGTTCCCTGGGGCCAAAGGTGGATGGGGCAGTGGATGGGCCATTGTTGAGGGGGTGATGGTGGAGGTGTGTGGCTCCCTGCAGGCATGGCCATGTGGGTGTGGCTGTGGAGGGCAGGCGATGGTGGTGTGTGGCTGGAAGTTGTGTCTGGATGTGATTAGGTTTGAAATGGGGAGGAAGGGTGAGGTTTCAGAGGGTGCAGCGCTGGCGTGGGTTGTGTGGGACGGAGCCTGTCCGTTGAGGCGAGGTGCGTGTGGGCCGGGAGAGTGGGCTGAGTGTGGTGTGTGGCTGTGAGGCCCGATGGCAAGGATGTTTGTGAGGAGCCAAGCCAGGTGAGATGGTTGGTTGTTGAGTGATGTCAGGAAGCTGAAGGTTGTGTGGTGTGTCGCCAGGACAGGTGGTGTGTGTGTCCCAGGGCCGGTGAACGGTAGCCTGTGGTCCACTCGGGGTAGGGTGTGGTGAGAGGCGTCCGTTTTCTTTGGAGCCTAGATGAAGATGGGCAGGTGTGGTGGGGCAAGGGAGATGTGACCGTGTAGGAGTGAGGAGGCGTGTGTCCCAGGCGCTGAAGTTGTTTGGCAGTAGCAGGTGATGCATTGTGTTGTTTCCGCTGAGAGTGCAGGTTGTGTGTAGGGATCCCAGTGGGTCCGTGTCCTGATGAGGAAAGGGAGGCCCTGCGAGGCGCTTGTTGTCCCCAAGGTTGAGGGATAAGTGCAGTTTTGCTGGATGGAGCCCTGGAGTTGGTCCCCGTTTCTCCAGAAGTGGCTTTTGAGGTGATTTCCATGTGGGCAGTCATTTTGCTGAAGGGCACTGTTGAGTTTGGGTGAGCCCATTGGAATGTGTCCCCTCCGGGTATGCGCGAAGAAGTCTCCACCCTGAAAAGTTCCCGCCGAAAAGTTCCCTGCGTTGCTAATCCCGCCCAAAGTGCTCCCCTGACTGGTTTTTGTAGGCATTGTGGCTGAGCCACGCGTTGTGCGGCTGATGGAATGGAAGTTGAATGCCTGAGCCGTGTGTCGTCGTGTGTTGTTCGTGGGGCAAGCGACCCACCCGTTGTCGGCTGAGGTAAGCGGTTGAGTTGTGTGGTGATTTTGTTGTCCCGTTTGTGTGGGAGTGGGTGCATGTCTTGTTTTTGGGTGCTTCGTTGTGCAGGCGGTGGCGTTTTTGGAGTGTGGTTTGAGTGGGTGGTGAGGGAGAGGTGTGTTTGGACGTGTGTGTGTTGTGGGTGTGTGGTGGAACATGTAGGTGGGCGGTGCATGCCGTGTTGGCATCTAAGTGTGTTTTTGAGCCGACCAGGATGTTGTCTGGCATGGGAGACTGTCCATTCGTCCTCTCTTGTGTGTGTGCAAGTGTCCTTAATGTAGTCGAATTGTAAGAGCGTGTGATGATCGTTTTCTAAAAGGTCTTTTAGAGTCCCCCCCCCCCATTTTCCGTCCCTGTGTCCCTTCATCTCTGCCTGTGCTTCCAAGATGTTCCGTGTGAGACCCGGTTTTCCGTCCCTCTGTCCCTTCATCCCTGCCTGTGCTTCCAAGATCTTCCGTGTGAGAAGGTTGAGGGAAGGCCGATGTCCCTGCTGGCTGTTGGCTGTGATGGAAGAGGCCAGGTGGGTGCCGTGGCAGTGTCCTTGGTGCAATAGGTTTTGTTTGGGGGGAGGGAGGGAGGGGAGTAGAGAAAGCAAGATGGATGTGAGAGATTGTTGAATTGTGATTGCTAATTTTCTAGACTTGTGTTGAGTGTTGTATGTGTTTGTTGCGAATGGTTGTAGGTGGGAGCCGTTAGGCCGATGCAGGTCCTGTGTGCTTGTGTGAGTCTGTGGGGTCCTCGTGAAATGGTGGGTGTGGGGAAGATCGGTGTTGGTGAGTGTGTGCTGTGGTCCTTGGTGATGTGGTATTTTGATGGTCGTTGTCTGGTCCCATTGTTTGCACAGGACTCGTGTGGGCAGCTGTTGCAGGGAGCCGTGGCGGACCGGTGGAGGTGGTGGTGAGTTGTGACAGCCCTGTGCCGGGTGCCGTGCAGGCGTGTGAGGGTCTCCCCCCCTCGCCCCCCGAACAACAATGTGTGTGGTGTGGTTTGGGTTCCTTCCCAGTGTGTGTGGTGAAGGCTGCCGTAGAAATGTTTGTTGCTTCTTTTTTTTTTCAGGGCAAGTCATGTATGGAAGGTGGAAGTTCCGGTTTGGACATCCTTGCGAGGTCGTTGTTCTTTGGAGCTTCCCTGTGCAGTTTTCCAGCGTGTCCTTGGGTGGATGTGTTTGTGTTGTGAACAGGTGAGAAGGTGTTCTTCTTGAGAAGGGTGAGAGTCGGTTCAAGTGACATGAGGTTCCGAGAGCAGGAGCGTTTGCTGAGATGGCCATGTCGTGTTGTAGAGGATTTGAGCATCATGGTATTGTTGTGGAGCCACATTTGTGAGAATAAGACCACCGACTCCAGTGAGGTCTTCAAGAGCAAGTGAGGATTTATCGAGCTGGCCAGCGCCTATGGTGACAGCACCCTGCCGAAGCAGAGGCTGAAGTGCAGTGCCGACTCTAGGAGTTGCATTTTATTACCCAATTGTGTGGAGGCCCAGAGAAAAATGTGTGTTTTAAGTTCTGGGCCTCCAATATGGAGGAAACTGTTTTTGTTTATACTTTTTGCAGTCCTTTGTCTCCCCAATTTGGAATGAGACTTTCGGGCCTTTGGAGAAAGAAGGCCCCGTGTGCTGGGAAGGGGCCAGGAGAGCCTATCTCAAGGCCTGGCCTGATGTGAGTCTCTTCGTATGTATGTGTTTTAGGAACCTACAGCACAGCATGACCCGTCTGCCAAAGTGCCAGATATGCAGCCCACCCAGCACAGTATGTTTGGAAGGATTTTACCGAGCGAGCATCCGAAAGAGTGACAGGTGAGCCCATGAGGATGTGTTTTGTGTTTTTCTGAGAAAGGCTGCGTCCTGTAGTGTTGAGTGACTGAAATTCCGTGTATGTGTTTGTGGATGTGCATGTGTCCCATGTGGACCCGCTAAAGTATTGCCGTTCCTTTTTGTAGGTGAAAAGGAAGCAGGTACGTGTTTATGTTGGATGTGCCAGAGCAGGAGGTTTCGATGGCGGTTTGTTTCGAGCGTGTGCCGCTCGTGCCTTGCGTGTGGTACCGAATGGGATCCCGTGTGTGGAGTGTTGTAGGCGATTGAGAGGCTGGGTCACGGAGGACCCTGTAGTCCCCCCAAGTTTTGCCATATGCCATGAAAGTCGGGAATCCTGGAAGTTGTGTTTGTGTTTGTTGTGTTTGGACAGATAGATAGGATTCCTGTGTGTGTGTGTGTGTGTGTGTGTGTGTGTGAGTGATGTTTCATGTGTTGGCCCTGATGTTGTGTGAAATGGTGCAGTCATTTAGTATTTGTCAAGAAGATTGGCATGTTGTGCTTGGATCCCTTCGGTTCCTCTCTGTTGAGCTGGTTCATGGGGACGATGGTGTGTGTTTTGATCTTTGCTGAGTGTGGTTCAGCCTAAGAGCGTGTCGTCCACCTCCTGGGTGAGCGTGAGTTCCTTTATCGCTGGCAGGTTATGCGTTCCTGTGTGTTAGGCCTAGGCGGTGTTTTGTGTCGTTTGTTCCCTGGGTCATGACAGGTGTAGGCAGTGGATGTTATTTGGAAGTGAAAGGAAATATCCATGTTGTGTGGCACGCCCATGTGCAAGAAAGCGCTGCCTGGATGTGTTTTCAGTGGAGCCTCCGTGTGCCTGTGTTGCCTGTGAGTCCTCGGTCTCCTGCAGCGGATGTAGGGTGGCATGGAACAGGAGCGTTTAGCCTGTTCACTTTGGCAGTATTTTGGAAGTACAGGCCAGTGTCTGAAATGTGGTGTCCATGTGGGTCATCCCAAAGCAGTTGCCAAAGGAAAAGTATCCCCACGGTATGTTGTGAATTTGCTGTCGGTGTAGGGGTTGCGAAAGGCTGTCTGTTTTGCAGGGGTTCCCGTCACGTGGGACAGGAGGGCAAGGGAGTTTCGGATGGGAAAGGAAGGTTGAAGGACAGTGCAGGATGTGAAAGGCCTTTGGGGGAAGCAGGCTTGGGGAGGGCCCTTGCCAGGAAGGGTTTGTGATAGTTTTTTCGCAGCATCCTTGTGTCTTGTTGAGTGTTGGGTGGTGCTTGAGGGAAGGAGTCCCATGTTGGATGGAGAGCAGGTGTGTGACGCAGGGAGGGTCAGGCCACGTGAAGAGCGGTGTTTGTGCTTGGAGCTAGGGGAGCCACTTCAGGACATTTTTCTTGCTTGTGTTAGAAATGTGTCTTTTGTCCTCGTCTTCATGCAATCTATTTGTCAAATTTTCTGGCGGAGTGGGCTATTCACATGGGTTTGTTGTCTGTTCAGTTTTCTGTAGCATCCGTCTTTTCTATTTAGGAAGACAAAGTGCCTTTTTGAGTGTCCTAAAAGCTTTCCATGTATGTTTTTGAAGAGCATGCCTTTTTTGTGGTGTTTCTTTTGAGGGGTGCATGTCTGTCCTCCTTCTGTGGTGTTTGAATGGTCTGTTGTCCATGACCGGTCCCTCGTGAAAGCCGCCGCGGTGGTGGAGCTCCCAGGCTTTTGGGGGTGTGTGATGGGTAGCGATGACCCCCTTTTTTAAGTGTCTGGGGATGTGTGTTGCCTGGATGTCCCCGAATGAAAGAATGTGGAACGATGTTGATGTCCTTGTTCAGATGGCTTTCTTTTGCCATGGTTTTTTCTGCCACTCATCCATGCACATTGTTTCTCAACATGCACAGTGTGTGTCCTAAGGCAGTGGTATCTATCCATTGGGAACTCTATGGACTTTGTGCCAAATGACGTTGAAAGAGGGGAATGTCCATTGAGAAGCAGGGAGGGTGAGAGGCTGAATGGCATGGTCTGATGTTGGTGATCTCTATCATGGCAGGTTTTTCCATGAAAGTCTATTTTCTGGATTGTGTTACAGAGAGGAATGGAGAGGGAGAGGCATGGGATGCAGAGGTGGAACCACGGATCATCTACCTTCACAGCTCCAACTGGCGACGGCTGTGCCTACCTGAAAGGCACCCATCTTTGGCTGTCATGGAACCTGGGATATTTGATGGTGCAGGCTGATGCTCTGTGCAGTGACAGAGCGGTGTGTGCCCATGGCAGCGTTTGAAGTGGCCTGGGGATGTTTTTGAACTTGAGTGATTTAGATATGAGGTCCATGTGTGTTGGTTTTGGGAATTCTAAGGTAGCCAAGGACGTGTGTGAATGTTTAAAGGATGGATGAGCATTGCTGTTGTAGAATTGTGCAGCTGAGAGAAATGGAGAGAATGAATAGGGTCATGACGGATGAGTGTGTAGCGGAGTGAGTCTTTCATGGATCATGGCCTGAAGATGTTTTTTCCCTGTCCAGTGTTCCTCCTTTTTTTGACATGAGTGGTGTGAGGACTGAAGAGTCTTGTGTTTTAAATGGGCGTGGTGCATGTCCCCATGCTGTAGGTGTGATCTGTGTGCCCGTTTGTGTCCCATGCAGCAGAAGAGGCAAGGTTATCCCTAGGTGTGGTTTTCTTCCATGGACCTGTTTTTCTTTCTCTGTTGCCCTTGTGTTGTGGTGTCCAGGTGCATGGGGAGCCATTGTCCTGAGCTTTGAAAGAAAAGATAGATGTTTGTAGAACATGTGCACGTGTGTATTTTTTTAAGAATGGTTATCTTTTCCCATGGGGAAAATATTTTTTAAAGGACATATTGTTGATTGAAAGTGTTTTGGTGGTATGACATGTGGACTAGATAGAAAGATTGTGGAGGAGGAGGAGGAGGAGGAGGAGCAAGCAGGTGAGTGCCCCACATGTGTGGTTTTGGAGTGTGAGGAGGTCCTATTGTCTAGGAACCCATGTGAGCAGTGGCTTCCACACATTCTTTGTGTGTGATTCCTGTTATTTTGAGCGTGCCATGTGTTTTTTTAGGGGTGCCCGCCTGCCGTTCCCATGTCTGTCCTCCACAGTGCCAATCTCTGTCATGGCCAGTCATGGGAGTGTGTGTGTGTGTGTGATCCCCAGCTTCTGTGGATTGTATGTCCCCTGGCACCGTAGAGGAGGGGAGTGTTTTGGTCCTGTTCTTGGGTGTGCATGTCACCCTTGGAAAGTGTGTTCTCGGAGCCATGCATTGCATCCCACAGAGGGTCCGTCTGTCCAGTTGTGCGTGGTTATAGTCACCTGCAGGGAAGCCTGTTGTTTGTTCTCACAGGGAAGGGCAGAGTGTTTCTGTCATCTTGCAGAAAACATGGAAGTAGAAGACAGCATGTCTGTGTTGCCTGGGTTCCTTTCCCGCTGTTGTGGTGTGTAGGTGTTGGATGTAGAGCTCCAGGGAGAGGTGGATCCAGAGGAGCTATGGATAGCATGAACGTTGAATAGAACACCCATGGTTGGAAAGGTCATGGCTTGGGGACCCAGGGTTCTTGTTGTCTTTGTGAGTTGAGAAGGACATGCCTCGGTTGGGCCTAGAATCTCTGAGGAGATGTATGAAGCAAGATGTGTAGGAGAGGACACCTTAGTAGGCAACCATCATGGGCAGATGGGTGGCGGGGATGGGGGGCCGTTGCCCCTGCCAGGGAAACCTTGCCGAGATTGACAATTGGGTTTATAGGTTCGTGCTTTCCCAAAGAGTGTTGCTTAGCCTTGAAAAGCCATCGTCCCTGCCACCAGTGCAGTGTAGGCAGCCCTGAAGTGTGCCACATCATTGTAGTAAGTGAAGTTCGTTCCTAAGGGTTCCCCCTCTTGCAGAAGAGGTCCTTGCTGCACCGAGGATCTTAAAGCAGGTTGAAGTGTTTTAGTTCATTTTGAAGTCCATGGTAGTGATATTTGATCACCTGTAGGCGTATAGAGTAGGGTATCCCCCAGGTCTGTATTTCTTTGGAGTCTTATGAAGTCTATGTGTTGGGTGGGTGGGTGGGTGGTTGAGTGAGTGAGTGAGTGAGTGAGTGAGTGGGTGGGTGGTTGGGTGGGTTGCTGGCTTCGGTAGGGGTAAGGAATGGGTTTTCTGTGGGTCAAGTTCTGTTAACATGCTGTGTATGGATTCTACTAATAGACATTTCTGTTTTCTAGGTCTGTGTGCCTTTTCTGGTGGCCATGTTGTCATGACTGAGGGAGGTTGCTGTTGTGATGGAGGGACCTGTGCCTTGTTTTGGAGCGCCTGCGCCCCTGCCCTCACCTGGCCAGAGTGGAGCGACATGTGCTGTGCTTGTGATGGCTAAGGGTACCCTCATGGTGCGGCTTCTTAGAGAAGGGAAGCTGCGACTGTGTGTGCTCACCGCCATGTATCTATGTTGCTTGTGCCTGTGGGGAGCTGACATGTCTCCCATAGGACCTGTGAGCACTGTGTTGTTTGTGAGGGAATTGTTTGGTTTCCTATGTTGTTAGTGTTCATATGAGCGTGTACACACACAGACACACATACACACACACACAGTGTATTGGTTGGGTGGGCTCTGAGGATCATTGTTGTTTTATTTCAAGGGTAGAAGAGGGAGACAGAATATGCAGACTGGGAGAGAGAGCATTGTCTGGGGCCCATGGAGTTGTGTGCTTATAACATTTGTTTCCAAGTGTGGGTCCTGAGTCCAAATGGAGGGGTTGGTTGTCTCCTATTGTGTGTTGATGTTTCTGAGTCCTTGAGTTGTAAGCAGCACAGTTTCCCGTGCACCCAATGTCCCCTGAAGTACTTTATCTTGTCTCTCCATCAGCCTTTTTTTAGTTGTAGTTCATGCACCTCATTCAATCTTGTGCGTCAGCTGCATTAGGTTGAATGTGTTTGGTTTGTGAAGCATCCATACACCCGTCACCCTGTGTGAAGGTGGGCCCCATCCTTTCAAGTGCTTGTCTGTTCTGTTGCCCCCCTTGCATGTTTCTTGGAAGTGAAGAACCGAGGGGAAGCCTCTGTGGAGTCACCGATGGATGATCTAAAGGTGGTTGGCATGGTTTGTTGGAAGCCGTTGACACGAACAGCCTCCTGTCTTGTGTCCCACCAGCTGCCCCTTCCCGCACATAGTTTGGTCCATAGAGTGTTGTCCCCTGCCCCTGTTTCCGTAGAAGTAGCAAGTAGACATGCGTGCACACCCCTCCTGTGACAAGGGTGGGTTAGAATTTACAGGGGTAGCAGGATTTTCCCCTGTGCCTAGTCGTTGCATGAATGCCTGTGAAAGTGGCCCCCCCACACCGTGTCCACGGAACTGGTTTGCAAAAATAGCGGAGCACCCACCTGCTTATGCTCTTTATTGTGCATCAATGCATGCATTGTATAGTCCCGTGCCCACATCCCACTTGGCCCAGTTCTTCACTGCAATTTGT
>NW_005354535.1:7016-7407 GCF_000412655.1 Myotis brandtii | reverse complement strand
ACGCCACGAAGTAGTGCACGTGTCAGTCTTTTATGGTTATGGGCAGCCGAGTCCTGCCGCCCGGCTCCATGCCCGTCCTCCTTCAAAGTAGTACCTCTGGTTTCCTGCCCAATGCAGCCTGTTGCCCACTGCATTCTACTTTCCATTGCCCAGTTGTGCTGGCCTCGCCCTGGGGCTTTTGGGGTCTCCTTGGGGCCGAAATAAATGGAGTCATTTTCCTGGTCCTTGGTAATTCCTACCTGGGAAGTTGAGAGGACCCCTTCCCAGGTACCCCAGAGTCAGCATGGAGTACATGGTGGAGCCCACTGCCAAAAAGTAAAGCCATGGTGGCCTCCGCCATGTCCTTGTCCCCTTCACCTTTGTCCCTGTAGTTTGTAGGGCAATCATGTGT
>NW_005354535.1:4989-6960 GCF_000412655.1 Myotis brandtii | reverse complement strand
CCCTCCGCCCCGCGGGGTCGATGTGTGTGGTTGAAAGCCTCCTGATTTGTCTGCGCTTCAGCGAGATCGCTATTCCATCCCGAGAAGCACTGGCGCTGGCAGTGTTTTATGCTGTATGAGTAGCTGGTGGTCTTCAAGCCCCTCGCCCCCGCAAATCATCCCGGTTCTTTCACCCGCCCGCCTCCCCCCCTTTCCTGATGATGCATCCGTGCCCACTCAGTGCCACCTCCTGATGCAGTGCCTTCTCTCTCACAGATGCCAGTTTCCCCTGTGTATCTTTTTGGGCTGGCTTTTGAGCCCGCACACTTCTGAAATAAATCAAGTCAGTGTTTTGAAGCCCACTGAGTCTAGTTCTCTGTGCCCTCACCCTTTTTCCCCTCCATGTGTCCTCAATCTGTGAACTTGAGGCCAATGTTTAGGGTATGCAGAGTGAGTATGGCTCATGTGGTAGAGCAGCCTGTGTAAAAAAGGGTCAGACCATGGATTTGTGAGCCTGATGTATGTGTCTCTCCTCCCTTATTGCCCCCTTTTGTGCGTGCCACATTAGTCTGTGTATGTTGGTGGATCTTGTCGTGTCACCCTGTGTGTGGACAAGCATGCCCTCCCCCCACCGCCTTGGCCCATCCTACCCTTGCAGTGTGCTGTGCCCAATGACAGGAGTGCTGTGTTGGTGTCCCTCTCCCCCAAGGGTGTTCCTCCTATGTTTTCCCTCAGCCCATTGCTGTTCTTTGATGTCCACCTCCACCATCGCCGTTGCCATGTCCCCAGTGCTTTTTGAGCGAGTAATGTGCTGGTGTAAGCCTCACCCCAGAGCTTGGGCTTATGCCCCTCAGAAGAGGTCTTTCCCCATGTCCTTGCCTGTACCACATCCACATCTACTGTGTCTTCTGTCCTGTTGTGTGTGCTGCCATTGTACCTTTTCCCCAGGGTCCACCCTCACACAGCATCTCGTCCCCAACGGTCCATGGAGTCACTGAGCCACAGGCAAAAGGGTTGTGGGTATAGGGACAAGCGCAGGGACTTGCAAGCAAGTGAGCGTGGTATAAGCTGGGGCAAGGGGTTCATGGGAGGTACATCGAGCACAAGGGATTGGTGTGAGGCCAGGCTGTGAGTGGCAGGGTACAGTCTCAGGGTGTTTGGAGTCCAGGGTGTCTATTGCAGCTTCTCGGGAATGGAGGCTGCAGCTGAACTCACTCTTTCCTGGCTTTGCTCTTTCAGGTTGATGTGTCCAAGTCCCCTTCCATGTCCATGGCTGTGGGTGTTGGTGGGCAGTTCTGCCTGAGGGTGTCCTAGCTGTGGAAGTTGCCTCTCTGCAGCACGTTCTCCAGGCATTGGGCTCCAGAAGCATCATCATGCTTCCTGGAACCTTTTCTCCTGTGTGCTGGAAAGGGACGGGCCTTGGTCACTACTTTTGCCCTGTGAATGTCCATGCCCTGGCACTGCCAGGGCAACCATGATGTCCTGCACCTGTCCCCCACACAGCCACTCCTGTTCTCCCCACAGCAGTCACCGACAAGGCTCTCCAGGTCCCCTTTTCCAGCCTCAGCTGGTGTCTTCCCAGAAGCTGCCTATCAGCCTTCCCGTCTCCCTGGTGCCTTGCAGCTCAGCCCTCCATCTCTTTGGAGACAACCCCCACCACTCACCTCTTCGTCTGTCCTCTTTCCAGCTCTGCTTCTCTTCCCAGGAACCGCTTTCCCTTTTTCCCCATCTTCCAGAATCCTGTTGGAGTGACCATTGCAAGTGTGAGGCTCCACCAACACCTCTCAGGTTCCGTGTCATTCCCCTAAATCCCATGGACTCTTTGGGGGAGCATTCCTTCCTGTGCTGTGACCCCAGGGATGCTGGTTGCTCTTCCTCTGGAACACAGCCTACTCTACCTGCCTCCTTCCTGTGCCTTCCCCCTCATCCCGCCACGGAAAGTTGCAGCCTCCCCCCTCCCCCCAATCCCACAACCTGTTTATGTGCCTCCTG
>NW_005354535.1:1150-2124 GCF_000412655.1 Myotis brandtii | reverse complement strand
CTCCTTTGCTTTTGGCTTCAGCTGCTCAGAGAAAGGGCCCTCGGGCGTGTGTTGGAGGCTGAGGCGAGCGCGCGGCGGGCCTCCCTGGAGTGGCTGCGGACAGGAGGCTGCAGGTGAGCGGGGCAGGGCGCGGGAGGAAGGAGGAGCGGTGAGTGCGTGTGCTGAGGTGCTAGGTGGACCCGTTGTCCAGTGGCTTGGTCACAGTTCGGGCAGGTGTGGGGCTGCTTCCCTTTCTGGTGCGAGCTTCATGCCAGTGGGTGTGCAGCGTTCTCACGGTTCATTTTCCAGCGTTTCCAGTCCGCTGTCTCCAAGAGAATAGACTTTCAGAAGTGCTTTGCTCCTTCTCCTGTGTGGGGCCCTTTTTTGGCCTGTCACTCATTTCCCTTTGCTGGCATGTGCTCATGAATTACATTGGTTACATTGTGAGATCGTGCCTGACTGTGCTCTGTGTGTGCGGACAGCAATCTTTCTGCTTTGCTCCCCTTTCTGGGGCTTTTGAGGCTTGTCTGCGTGCTCCCTCTTTTCCTTGAGCTCGTGGTAGATTGAAGGCGGAGAGAAGTGTGTTCACTTTTTTCGTCCTTGTTGTTCTCCAGCCAAAGACACCAGTTGTGCGGGTGCAAAGCTTCTATGTGCTATTCCACAGGGAGTGATGAAGGGTGGCTCGGTGTTGTCATTTCAGTGCAAATTTCCACTCACTCAGTGCTTGCCTCCCTTGAGGACCTGTAGTTCTCCCCACTACCCCCAACCCTTTCTTCCTAACAGGTTTCCATGGAGAGGCTTGCTTTTGCTTAGGGGTCATGATGGGCATTGCTCTGGCTTCGTGTCTTCAGGATCCCACCAGGGGCTGTGCGCTGCTCTGCCTTGTCCCACTTTTCTCTTTTCCTGCTATTTCCTGCTTTTCTCATGCTGTTTCCATGTTTTTTTTTTGTAATATATATTTTTATTGCTTAAATTATTACAAAGAGTATTACATG
>NW_005354535.1:0-1034 GCF_000412655.1 Myotis brandtii | reverse complement strand
CGGGAGGAAGGAGGAGCGGTGAGTGCGTGTGCTGAGGTGCTAGGTGGACCCGTTGTCCAGTGGCTTGGTCACAGTTCGGGCAGGTGTGGGGCTGCTTCCCTTTCTGGTGCGAGCTTCATGCCAGTGGGTGTGCAGCGTTCTCACGGTTCATTTTCCAGCGTTTCCAGTCCGCTGTCTCCAAGAGAATAGACTTTCAGAAGTGCTTTGCTCCTTCTCCTGTGTGGGGCCCTTTTTTGGCCTGTCACTCATTTCCCTTTGCTGGCATGTGCTCATGAATTACATTGGTTACATTGTGAGATCGTGCCTGACTGTGCTCTGTGTGTGCGGACAGCAATCTTTCTGCTTTGCTCCCCTTTCTGGGGCTTTTGAGGCTTGTCTGCGTGCTCCCTCTTTTCCTTGAGCTTGTGGTAGATTGAAGGCGGAGAGGAGTGTGTTCACTTTTTTCGTCCTTGTTGTTTTCCAGCCAAAGACACCAGTCGTGCGGGTGCAAAGCTTCTATGTGCTATTCCACAGGGAGTGATGAAGGGTGGCTCGGTGTTGTCATTTTAGTGCAAATTTCCACTCACTCAGTGCTTGCCTCCCTTGAGGACCTGTAGTTCTCCCCACTACCCCCAACCCTTTCTTCCTAACAGGTTTCCATGGAGAGGCTTGCTTTTGCTTAGGGGTCATGATGGGCATTGCTCTGGCTTCGTGTCTTCAGGTTCCCACCAGGGGCTGTGCACTGCTCTGCCTTGTCCCACTTTTCTGTTTTCATGCTATTTCCTGCTTTTCTCATGCTGCTTCCATGGTGACATTTGTTTTCCGGCCACATGTTGTGTTGGCATGCGCCTTCTGGATCAAGTCTCTTCTGTGATGGGGCCACAGAAGTCCTTGGCCCCCGTCCCATTGACAGTCCCTGTCCTACTCCTGGTCTTCAGGAGTGGCGGGAAGCCGTCCCTGCATTGCAATTGTGAGCATGGTGAGTTCTAGAGTCAGGGATGCCGCTGCCTGTTTCCATGGTTTCTGCACTTTGTCAGTGATGCCATCCAGATGTT
>NW_005354534.1:0-803 GCF_000412655.1 Myotis brandtii | reverse complement strand
GAATGAAAGCGATCCTACTTTTACTGATCAGTGGAAGGTGTTTGACTTCTGGAAACCATCTCTTTTTTTTTCTCCTTTATTTTGTCTATTGTGTTAAAAAGATGCAAACATTTATATAGTTACTGTTCAACCAACCACTGAAAAATTCAGGGATCTAGGTTACTGAACGTACCTTGAAAGGTAACTGACCTATGCATGCATCTTTAATCCAATGCATGATCAGAGCATTGATTTAACACATAATATTTACAAGGTCATCAAGACTTCACTTACCCATTCAGTCAAAACACCGATTAAGCACCTATTAGGTCAGGCACTGAATCATGCAATATAAGTCCTTGCCTTCATGGAGGCCAGTAACCCATGGGGAAAATGAAGAAACGAACAAATCCTTGGGATGTAAATGCTACAAGGAGAGTACTAAGGAAATAAAGAGCAGAACTAAGGCAGTCCCAAGGAGAGTGGTGTGTGTGTGTGTGTGTGTGTGTGTGTGTGTGTACAATGAGTTTAGATATATATATATTTCTAATCCTCATCTGAGGATATTTTTCCATTAATTTTTAGAGAGAGTGGAAGAGAGAGGGAAAGACAGAGAGAAATATCAATGTGAGAGAAACACATCGATTAGTTACCTCTTGCACATGCCCTGATCAGGGCCCAAGCCTGGGAGGAGCCTGCAACCAAGGTACATGCCCTTGACCGGAATCTAACCTGGGACACTTATGTCCACAGGCTTACACTCTATCCACTGAGCCAAACCGGCTAGGGTGAGTTCCTATATTTTGAAGAATAAGATGTAACTT
>NW_005354533.1:0-496 GCF_000412655.1 Myotis brandtii | reverse complement strand
TCTCCCACATGCCCACAGATGCCATCTTTTCTGAGTTGAAAGTCCCCTCCATAGGGCATCAGCCTGGGGGAATGAACGTGCCCCCCCGCCCCCCGCCCACTCCAGGCTGCCAGTTGGCTCACCCGACCAAGCTCATGCCCTGCAGGGGAGTCTGCCAGCTGCAACCAGCCTGGGCCCATACAGACTTTCTCAGAAGCTCTGGAGGAGGTCTGAGCAGACTCCAGGGCTGTTGGAGACACACAGGGAGAGACTGAGTTGTGTGTCTCTGAGGCGAGGACCATTTCCCCAAGCACCCGAGTAGCTCCACTGTGCAGAGCCCTCCCTCCTCACTGCCAAATCCTAATCTGTGTGATCCTGAGGAACTCTACTGGCCTCACCCTGATGACACCCAGAGACCCTACCCCAGTGCAAAGATTTGAAGACCCCAGGTGGGTGATGGGTGGTGGGTGGTGGGTGCTGGGTGGTGGCTGGCCTTGGTGTGCCCTGAGACTTTTGT
>NW_005354532.1:89994-97378 GCF_000412655.1 Myotis brandtii | reverse complement strand
CTCTCCTGGAGTGACTCTATTTTAATTTCTCTCTGCACATATTTTTTAAATTAAATGAACTAAAAATATAAAGATATAGCCCTGGCTGGTGTTTCTCCGGGTTAGAGTGTTGGCCCGTGCACCAAAGGGTTGCAGGTTTGATTCCCAGTCAAGGGCACCTACCTGGATTGAAGATTTGTCCCCGGTGCCTTGAGGCCCTGGTCAGGGCCCTTGCAGGAGGCAACTGATCAATGTGTCTCACCTCTCTCTCCCCCGCCCCTCCCCTTTTCACTCTAAAAATTAATGGGAAAATATCCTCAGGTGAGGAGAGAGAGAGAGAGAGAGAGAGAGAGAGAGAGAGAGAGACCACTGAAATTTTTTAGGCAAGTGAATGCCAGTATGTGAATTTCTTTTTTAAAAAAAATATATCTTATTGATTTTTTACAGAGGAAGGGAGAGGGATAGAGAGTTAGAAACATCGATGAGAGAGATACATCGATCAGCTGCCTCCTGCACACCTCCTACTGGGGATGTGCTCACAACCAAGGTACACGCCCTTGACCAGAATTGAACCTGGGACCCTTCAGTCCACAGGCTGATGCTCTATCCACTGAGCCAAACCGGTTAGGGCGTGAATTTCTTATAATTTCAACCTCTTAAAGGAGCAGACTTGAAAATGGGCCGAGATGAGCAGCGGCTTCCCCAAGATCACAGCTGCACCCAGGCCTGTGTGAGTGGTGTTCCACGCTGTGTCCCACTCAGTCTTGTCACTCTTCCACCTCTGCGTCTGCGCATCGGACACGGGGAGGCCAGCCCAGGTGTTAGGGGCGTTATCTCATCCGCACTGATCACTCCTTAGGAAATGTGTCCAGCATCATCCTCATGGGGCAGGTTGGGAGACGGGGGAGGCCCTGAGAGGCACGGAGACTGCCCCAGGGCCCGGGACTGGTAAGGAAAAGGAGGTGTGAACGCAGCTTTCTCCTCCAAGCCGGGCCTGGTACCTTCCCAGGGAGCTGGGGGAGGGCTGCGTTAGCGGTTGGTGTGCAGGCAGGTGTGCAGGTCAGGGGCCAGGAGGGTGAGCGGTCAACAGCCCGGAGGGGGCTTAGGGTGACTCTGATTGGAGAAGGGCCCAGGTCATGCAACCTTGACGGGTGACCTCACATCCTTGGTGACAGATCCCCAACAGAAATTAGACTGTGGGAACCAGGTACCCACATTCTAGAGGCACCGCCTTTCCAGCTCACTTGGCTGGGCCGGTCAGGAGACGAGGATGGCTCTGTGTTGCTTCCCGTGCTTCCGAGGCTCTGGGCAGAAGAAGCCTGGAGAGAGCTGTTTCTGTGGCTGCAGAGATCGGCGCAAGTGCCACCCCCACACCCCTCGGCCTCTGGCAGGAGGCACCCGCCAGCAACCGAGGGCAGCCCAGGGCAGGCCCATCCAGGCCAGGCCCCAGCGGGGTCCCACCTGGGCAGCCCCACCCTCTTAGCCCTCATCCTGGGCTTGTGTGTGTCGGGGGTGGTGAGGGAAAGCGTCCTGGGCAGGAGCAGGTGGGAGGTGTCAGAGCCAGGAGGGTCTGTCATGTCAACGCCCAGGTCATGGCTGGCAGGAAGGGAAGCTGAGTGCTGGGGATGGACTCTACTACCCACCTGTTAATCAGAGGTCCTCATTCCCTCCCTGCCTGGAGGTCTTTGCAGATGCCCCTCTCTGCCTGATCTGGGGAGCAGAATTTGTGGTGGGCATCTCCCCCACTGGCATTGCCCAGGCAGGGCTCTGATGCCTCCTGGCCCGGTACCCAGCTCTGTCTTTGCAAACCTCCAACGAGGACACCATAGAGGAGCTGGCTGATGGCTTCACTTATGCCCTCAACGGGTACAAAGGACACGTGCGCCAGGCCAGGAAAACCATCCAGCGCTGGCCTGAGGTGAGAGCTGGCCCACACCCATGACCCGAGGTGACTCGGGTGGGCCAAATCTGGGGTCTCAATGTCTTGACAGGCCCACCCCCAAAGAATCTATACCTCCCAGCCTCCTGACCAGGCTCCTGGAGGGTAGAAAGCAGACTTCTCATACTTGTGGGGATAGTAGAGGAAAATTCTCGCTGTCCTTGCATTTTGCTTGTTTGGATGGCTCACTAGCTGCCCCTGGTATCCTGTGGCAGTCAGCTCCACTTCCTTGCAGACCCTCTCCAAGCCTTACACACCATCATACTTGATAGGGTGGCTTAAAAGAAAAAGGGAAGGGATTAAGGTATTGGATACATTTCTCTGCAACCTGGCATCTCACAGAGCCCAGCACACCACTGTAGGCCGACCAGGTCAGGAGCTGTGGCCCCATTTGCCGCCCTAATATCCCGTAAAGGAGGTAGTTTTCCGCGGTGGCTCAGCCTTTCACTGTGGTTGGACCGGGACATGATTCAGTTCTGCTGCTGATTGAGCAGGGCTGCTGGGAACATCGTCACTGTGTCCTCACTGACTGTGTACTAGTTTGCCATAGCATAGAGCCACCGGTGGGCGGAAGGTTCCTGACGCCTCCTGGCTCAGTACCTGCTCTGTCTTTGCAGAGATCCAACGAGAACATCATCGAAGTGCTGGCCCATGGGCCTCACTACACCACCTACTGGGTCAGGGTGCAGGTGCACCAGGCCGACAACACCGCCCAGTGCCTGTCTGAACTGAGAGCTGGCCCAGGGCGGTCTCCACACCCCGGGCCCCAAGATGAGCAGGGAGGCCAAGAACAGGCTCAAGTCTGGGCCTCCCAGGGCTTTCCCACTAGAGTGTCCACAGTGCAGTGCACAAGGGAATCCGGACTTCCACTCCTCCCTCCAGCTACATGGGACAGTAGAAAGACACTCCTCACATATTTGTAGAATTATTAGAGGAAAAAATATGTTGTTTCACTTCACAGTAGACCACAAGCAGGCATTTTTGGAGACACTTAGCCTGACTCAGTGAATGAAACAGACACAAATCCTGGGCCTCAGTTCTAGTCAGTGAGTCAGACAGTCACACTGTCCATCCCACCTTCCATGAGAGCTGATGCCATCAAGGTATTCTCTGCATCTGGAGGCACACCTCCTTATAATGACTGGGGTGGCACACAAAGAGGACAGTGGATGGGGCCCCTGGCCTTGTAGAACCTGAGGGGAGGCTGGGCTGTCTTGTCCCCTAGAGTCCCAACGCACCACAGACCCACCCTGCTGTCCCCACCCCTCTCCACAGTCATCTCTCCTGACACCATCACCAGCTCAAAACAAAAGAGGTGCTTGCTCCCTGCCTGGCTGGGGATTTTGCAATCATTGAAATGTTCACCTGTCCGATGCTGATGCCAGGTTGTCCGAGGCAGTGACAGTGCTCCTTCATTGCCAATTGCCTCACGGGGACTTTGAGTCACCTGTCACTTCTCACCCGCTACATGATTTGCTCCTTCCCAAGTCATCTGCTCAGATTCCTGCCTGGTGGTCGGCTTTCTCCAGTCTGGAGTCTCCAGGCATTTGCTCCTTTGCTGAGCCTGGGATTTCCATAATGAAGTTCCCAAAACACCCTTTAATGTAAAAGGAAGAAACATAGGTATCTTGTTGGACATCAATGGTTTACATAGGCCATCTCTATCCTGTACACCAAGCATGTCAAACTCGCGGCCCATGGGCCACATGCAGCCCACAATGAATATTTTTGCGGCCCAGCCAATATAACGGTATATAAGAAACATTTTAATAAAAATTTTGTAACTTAATTTTTACAATATCCTGTTATACATAATTATTAATAATGAACTACAACGTTTGCTAATGACTGATTACTATAATCATGTTGCCTTCATTTCCCTTACGTGCAGGCGCACCATTTCTCTCCACTAATACTAGCAGTGAATATTTTACTAGTAGCAGCCAATTGCCATGTCATTAGTCTTGGACTGATTTGTTTGGCGTGCGCAACAGGAAATATTTCGCTTTCAGAGAACAAGAAAAATAGGTTTATTTGGATTATGCTTATTAATTTGTGCAGTTATTCAGTGTCTGGTAAGTTAATGTTCAAAAATTAATGTTCATTAATTTTTATTAAAATGTTCTATTATTTTATGTTAACGATTACTCATTTATTTTAGCCCTTTGTATTCAGCATGTCTCTATGAAAATTGAAGCTTTTGTTTTTTTGCGGTCCACATAAACTTCAACCTTGTTTATTTGGCCCGTGTTAGCCTTTGAGTTTGACATGCTTGTCCTAGCTCGTCTGGGATCTACTGTCTACATGTATCCAGAGCAGGTCCTATGCCTCCCCCTAGTGGAGGCTGGAATTAACCCTGACATTTGGGCCATGCAGGGCAGGATTGGTCCATCCATCACAGCCTCTCCAGTTCAGGTGCGTCTCAAGGACTCAGCCTCATACCCACATCAGAGGCAATATCCCCTCTAGCCTGAGGCTCAGGAAGGACTCAAGGTTATACTAGACAATCTAAGGAAGCAAGGCCTGTTAAAAGCATGTAACAGCCCTTGCAATACTCCCATATTAGGAGTACGAAGACCTAATGGTGAATTGGAGGCTAGTTCAGGATTTACAACTAGCAAATGAAGCGGTGATGCCCATTCACCCAGTTGCCCCTCACCCTTATACTTTTCTTACTCAGATTCTGGAGGACGAAGAGTGTTTTACTGTGCTAGACCTCAAGGATGCCCCTTTCTGTAGACCCCTGCATCCTGCTTCGCAGTTTCTGTGTGCCTTTGAAGATCCTAATAACCAGGGCAGTCAGCTAGCTGGCCAGTGCTGCCCCGGGGTTTGCGGGATAGCCCTGCTTCATTCGGGCAGGCCTTATCGAAAGGCTTCGGGCAGTTTACTTTCCCCAGCACCAAGGGCCTCCAGTACGTAGATGACCTTTACTATGTGCCCCATTGGAGGAAATCTCCGAGGAAGGGACTCAGGTTTTACTAAATTTCCTGGCGGAAAAAGGATATAAGGTCTCCAAAGCTAAGGCCCAGTTGTGTTCCCGTTCGGTTAAATACCTAGGCCTTAATCTAGCACAGGGAACATGAGCTTTAGGAGAGGACTGGATAGGCCCTATTCTCAGCTTCCCTCGGCCCTGGACTCCAGAGCAATTGAGAGGCTCCTTGGGCATCACTGGATCCTGCAGGCTATGGATCCAGGCTGTGGAGAATCGCATGCCCACTTTGCCAGCTAGTTAAAGAGGCACAGAAGGACAGCCTCTCTATTTTAGTCTGGGAGCCTGAGGCCGAGCAGGCCTTGAAAGAACTCAAAAAGGCCCTGTTACAGGCACTGGTTTTAAGTCTCCCAACAGGCCAGGAATTCAACCTAACAGAAAGGGGGGTAGCCTTGGGAGTCCTGACCCAACCTAGAGGACAGACCCAACAGCCAGTAGGATATCCGAGTAAGGAAGCTGATGTTGTGGCCAAGGGCGGGCCCTCCTGCTGTGGGCAGTGGCAGCCACCGCTCTCCGCTCTCCTGATCCCTGAGGCAGTTAAGCCGACTTTGGGACGGGACTTAGCAGTATACACTCCCCATGTGGTGGTCCCTCTTTTGAGCACCAGGGGAAGCCTGTGGCTTTCAGACAGCCGGCTGTGAGGATACCAGGAACCTCCTGCTTGAGGGCCTGGCTGTTCAGACCAGGACTTGCCCTGCCTTGAACCCTGCCTCGCTTCTCGCTGAGGAGAGTGGGAGCCTCTGCACGATTGTGAACAGATTATTTTACAAACTTTGCAGCCAGGGAAGACCTGCAGGAGGAGCCTCTAAATCAGTGGTTCTCAACCTTCTGGCCCTTTAAATACAGTTCCTCATGTTGTGACCCAACCATAAAATTATTTTCGTTGCTACTTCATAACTGTAATGTTGCCACTGTTATGAATCGTCATGTAAATATCTGATATGCAGGATGGGCTTAGGTGACAAAGGGGTCGGGACCCACAGGTTGAGAACCGCTGCTCTAAATGATCCTGACCTGGTTCTGTGCACTGATGGCAGCTCTTATGCTGAGCAAGGAGTCAGAAAAGCCGGATATGCAGTCCTTTCTTTAAATGACACTGTTGAGAGCCAGCCGCTTCCCCCAGGGACTAGGCACAACTGGCAGAATTAGTTGCTCTCACCAGAGCCTTAGAGTTAAGCCAGGGAAAACGAGTTAACATCTCTACTGATTCCAAATATGCCTTCCTAGAGCTCCATGCCTGTGCAGCCACCTGGAAGGAGGAACTGGTCATGGGTAAGGGAATTAACCCCCTCCTATCGGCCATTTTTCAGCCAGCAGAGGTCGCAGTCATACATTGCAAGGGGCATCAAAAAAAGAACAGAAGAAATAACAGCGGGAAATCATCCGGCAGATGTGGCAGCCAAGGCTGCCACCCCCAAGAGTCTGGAAAACTCTAGAAGCCCCTCTCGTCTGGGAAGACTCCCTGCAGGATAGTAAGCCCTACTACACCCAGGAGGAGAAGGAATGGGTGGACTCCCGAGGGTACACTCCCCTTCCCACCCGATGGATACGGACAGCGGGGGATACGCTCCTCCTTCCTAGAGCCAATCAGTGGAAGGTCATTAGGGCGTTGCACCAGGCATTTCATCTAGGGGAGAAAAGACCTATCGAATAATCCAGCAATTATTTACAGGAAAGGCTCTCATGAAAACACCCAACAAGTAGTCAGATCTTGTGAGGTCTGCAAAGGAACAATCCTAGCCACCAGGAATCAGCATTAGCCGGTCTTCAAAGAACCGGAGGGTATCCAGGGGAAGACTGGCAGGTAGGCGTTACCCACATGCCTAACGCTAAAGGATTTCTATGCCTCCTCGTGTGGGTAGACACCTTCACTAACTGGGTGGAGGCCTTTCCCTGTAAGACTGAGAAGGCACAAGACATAGTCAGAGCTCTAATTTCAGAAATTATTCCCCACTTTGAACTGCCACACTCTCTCCAGAGCGATAATGGCCCCTCATTCCAGGCCCAGGACACTCAAGGGGTCTCAAGGGCCCTAGGAATAAAATACCACCCCATTGCGCCTAGAGGCCTCAATCCTCTGGGAAAGTGGAAAAAGCAAATGGCAGCCTAAAAAGACACCTTCACAAGCTTGTCCAGGAGACGCACCTCTCCCGGCCACTAGTTTTGCCTGTAGCTCTGCTAAGAATTAGAAATACTCCCTGAAATTTAGACTTAGCCCCTGTGAACTGTTATATGGCCGTCCTTTCCTTACCAATGACTTCCCCGTAGACTAGGAAACCACGGCGTTAGTACAAGATATTACAGCACTGACCAAATTTCAGCAAACTTTACAACTCTCTGCAGCCAGGCCCAGGGATCCCCAGGTTGCATCCCTAACATCTGGGGATCTAGTGCTCATTAAGGCCCTGCCTGCCCTCTCTGCCACTATGAGCCACGATGGGAGGGTCCCTATCCCATGATTTTATCCACCCCCGCTG
>NW_005354532.1:87551-89675 GCF_000412655.1 Myotis brandtii | reverse complement strand
TAGCCCCTGCACAGCGGAGGACTGGGGTGGAAAGCTTTCAGTGAATTTCTCTCCCCACAGCCCAAAGGCCCTCACTTGATACCATCGGGAGCCGATTCCTCTTATCGCCTTGTTATGGCTATTGCAGGGTTAACTGTAGGAGTCACCTATAAAGCTTTCTCTACCACCAACCTGACCAGAGCTGTCTTTCACGTCTCTGAGGACTCTGACCAAACTTTAGGGACATTCAAAAGTCTATAGATTCCCTTGCTCATATGGTCCTTACTCCTAGATTTTCTGTTAGCCGAACAAGGAGGAGTCTGTGCCATGATCAGCAGTTCTTGCTGCATCTATATAAATACCTCTAAGGAGGTAGAGGAGCAAACCGCCCGAATCCTCCAACAAGCAGCCTGGCTAAAAGGAAGGGCCTCACACTCTCTCTCCCAGAGGTTTGGGAGCAGATTAGGGGACTAATGCCATCCCTAAGAAGCTGGTTGGCCCCTTTTCCTGGCCCTCTGTGTATACTATTCTTATTACTCCTCTTCGGCCCTTGCCTGTTTAACCTTTTGGTGTGTTTCATATCCTCCCACTTAGAAACCCTGAAGCTACAAATGGCCCTGCAAATGGAACTGCAGATGGAGGCCACTGATTCCTCTTCTGTGGACCCCTAGATTGCCCACCTCCAAGGGAACCCTGACTGCTGCCCCAATTATTGTCCCTGTCCAGCAGGATGCAGCCAGAATGATCGATGCCCCCTGTCCCCAATGGCAGTTGGGGTTTCCTAATCAGAGGGGGCACTCATAAGGACTAGCTAGCTAGTTTAATTAAGCAGACAGGAAGGGGGGGCAGGTCCAGAGAGGATAGAGGCATCTCTGGCCTGAGCAATTAAAACAGCCATAAACCAAGGACAGAGGTATCTCTGGCCTGAGCAATTAAAGTGACCATCAGTTAGATCAAAAGCAGCCCTGACATGCGCAGCTGGGAGAGAGCCATAAGGAATAATAAAACATCTTCGGTCAGGACAACTAGGAGAGAGCCATAAAAGAGATCAAAAGCAATGCCAATCTGAACAGATAAGATGATCAAAAGGAGGAGAAGTGCGAATGTCAGGGAGATGGGAACTGATTACAAGGCTAAGGTCCCACGGTGGGAAAGACACAATAAGGCAAAGGGTGGTCTCCAGGATATATAATACCTCAGACAAAGTGAGCAGTGGCCACCCTCCTTAGGGGACCCCTCTGTCTCTCCCGGCCAGGAGAGAAATGGCCTTAGGATTTGAAACTTAGAATTAGAAGTTTGAGAGGCAATATCTGCTTGCAATAGTTTCTGTACTTCTCACCTGCCACCTTTTGTCCATGGCTTCATTCTTTGAATCCATCTGGACAAGAATCTGGGAAAGAAATCACCCTTGCACTAAGGGATTCAATCTGAAATGTTCTCACCACAAAAAAAGAAATTATAATCATGTGACATGATGGAGGTATTAGCTGATGCTACAGTGGTAACCATATTGCATTATATAAATGAATCAAATCAACATCTTAAATTTACATACAGTTTTATGTCAATAATTAGGTCACAGTCAAAAAAGCATTTCTTAGCTACATGCAAAGCACATATATCAGCTTTGACTGCAACAAGTTTTCCAGTTAAAGCTCTCAACTTAATAAAACCAGGGTACAAATCAAATATTAAGTCAATCAGCAAAGGATCAGACACTATTATCTATTTTGAGAGGGATACAGGCACCCTGTGGTGCAGGTCCTCCTAGGCCATATTAAAGATTTTATTGTTTCTAATGAAAGAGTTTAAGTCAGTGAATCCCAGGATCTGATTTGGGTTTTGAAAGATTACTTCAGCTACTGGATTGAGGATAAATTCAAGGTGATAAAGAATAGATTATGAAGATTTGTTGGGGCAACTGTAGTGTGTGTTTTCAGATAAATAATAGTTGAATATGTGAAAACACATACACAAATCTATATATCTATTTTCTATCTATCTATCTATCTATCTATCTATCTATCTATCTATCATCTATCTATCTATCTATCTATCTATCTATCTATCTATCTCTATTCATCTACCTGTCTGCTTATTAAACAACTAGAGGCCGGGTGCACAAAAATTTGTGCACTCGGGGGG
>NW_005354532.1:55121-86925 GCF_000412655.1 Myotis brandtii | reverse complement strand
CAGCCTGGGTGAGGGGCTGAGGGCCATTTTCAGGCTGGCCATGCCCATGGGCTGGAAGCAGGTATCTGGAATTTATTTAACTTCTATAATTGAAACTTTGTTGCCTTGGTCCGGCTCAAAGCCTGGGTTGCCCAGGTTCCCAGCCCCTCCTTGAGCAGAGGCCACACTGGCTGGAAGCAGGTATCTGGGGTTTATTTATCTTCTGGCCGCCTGCTCTTGGAGGAGGGGCGTGGTTGTTCTGTTCTGTTTTTGGCTCAGGAATTAAGTTCGATGGCAGAACCGAACAGGGGTCCTAGTTTGTCAAAATCGTCCAAATTATTTTTTTATTGTTGATAGTATCACAGATATCTCCCATTTTCCACCCTTTTCCCCCCTCTCCCAGCCTCTATCCCCCACCCCCAGGTCTTCACTGCCCTGTTGCCCATGTCCATGGCTGTGCATATAAGTATATAAATTCTTTGATTGCTCTCTTCTTGTCCCCCCAACCCCACATTGAGGTAGGTCAGTCTGTTCCATGCCTCCCTGCTTCAGGTCTTATTTTGTTGGTCAATTCATTTTGTTCATTAGATCCCACAAATAAGCGAGATCACGTGATATTTGTCTTTCTCTGTCTGGCTTATTTCACTTAGCATAATATTCTCCAGGTCCCTCCATACTATCCCAAAAGGTAAGAGATCCCTCTTGTTTTTACAGCTAAATAGTATTTCATGGTGTAAATGTCCCACAGCTTTTTTATCCACTCATCTACTGATGGGCACTTTGGCTGTTTCTGAATCTTAGCCTTTGTAAATAGCGTTGCTATGAACATATGGGTAAGGAGAAGGAAGAACCAAGGTTGATTCTCAGATTTAAAAGCGAGAAATTGATTGGACAGAAATGTCATATACTAAAGGGGGAAAGATTGGAAAACATATTAGCAATGTATAAATTCTATTCCAGTAATAGTTCATTATAGCAATATTAGCTAATAAATCTTGGTTTGAACATATGTTTGAATAACATTAACCTACATGGTAGAAAAGCAAAAACAAACACTCCTGGAGTTCCTGATTAGATAATACATTGTCATAGGTTGCTATGTCACCCCAAACCCAAACTAGCAGTGTCTCATAATTAGAGAGTGGTTGATAAATCCTATCAATAAAGTCTTGGGATCTTCATGAAGAGCATCCTAGACAGGAGGGCTAGGTTCATGAATCAAGTGAATGCTTCCTTAAGTATGCTCTTTGCTCTACTGACACCACCCTGGCTGCATTCTGCAATGCTGTGAGGCAAAAAATAAATTTGGTGAGACCTATGCTGCTTCAGGTGATAGGAATACATCAGGGTCTGTCCCAGACTGTCTGATACATAGATAAGATGTCAACAGGTATTCAGGTGCAAGTGGACAGGTGTAGCCCTTAGATTTATCATCCTCTTTCTTCCCTTACTGTGGAATAAGTAAAAAAAGAAAAAAAAAAAAAAACACACCAAAAAACAGAAGGATGGTTTAATAGCTCCATTGGAAGCTATAAGACAATAAAGCCAAACTTTAAACAATCTAAGGAAAAATTTGTCTTCATATATTGCTGGGGTCTTATCCGCAGCTGCAAGGGTTCAGGAATCTGGAAAAGGGCTGCAATGTAAATTAAATAAACTAGACATGAAATATAAATTTAGGAGGCATGGGGGAGTCAGGGGAGGCTCCACTTTCTAGTGAAGTGGACTCTCTGACTGTCCAGACCCATGGCTTTTTATTTGCTGGGAAACACATTGGCCCTTTAAGAATGCAAACAGGTAAGGTTTGATAAATAGGAAAAGATTTTCATTAGTCAACAGAGCCAAATATCAACAGTACAATGATTGAAATTTCTTTTGAGAGCCAAATATTTTTAACTTAAACTATATAGGTAGGTACATTGTTATTAACTTAATTAGGGTACTCCTAAGCTGGCCTTTGCTAAAAACGTCCTCAATCTGATTGAGGTATGTTCGCTGAGGTCGACCCCTTCCAACTCTCCCATCCACACTCATCTTGTATACTTGTTTTGTCTATCTCCTTTCCGAAAACCGACTTCTGCACATGGGCCACGAAGTTTCAATCGCACTGTACGTGCGCGCCCACATGTGGTATTTTGTGGAAGAGCCACACTCAAGGGGCCAAAGAGCCACATGTGGCTCGTGAGCCACGGTTTGCTGACCACTGCCCTAGGAGATGTATCTGTAAACATATTGCTGTGTGAAATGTCTGAGATTTTACTGCCAATTTTCTCCTCTAAGATTTTTATGATTTCATGCCTTACATTTAAGTCTTTTAGCCACCTTGAGTTTATCCTTGTGTTTGGTGTAAGTTGGTGGTCTCATTTCTTCTTTTTGCATGTGCCTGCCAGTTTTCCCAGCACCATTTGTTGAAGAGACTGTCTTTACTCCATTGTATGTTCTTGCCTCCCATGTCAAATATTTATTGACCATAATGGTGTGGGTTAATTTCTGATTCTCTGTTCTGATCCATTGGTCTATATGCCTGTTCTTGTGCCAGTACCAGACACTTTTGGTTACAATGGTTTTGTAGTATAGATTGATATTCGGTATTGTGATCCCTCCTACTTAATTCTTCTTTCTCAAGATTGATGCGGCTATTCGGGGTCTTTTGTAGTTCCATATAAATTTTGGAGTATTTGTTCTAGCTCTATGAAGTATGCCACTGGTATTTTAATAGGGATTGAATTGAATCTGTAGATTGCTTTGGGTAGAAAAGACATTTTAATGAGGTTAATTCCTCCAATCAATGAACATGGTATACACTTCCATTTATTTGTGTCTTCCTCTATTTCTTTTCATTTTTTTTTATGTCATATAGTCCAAGTACATACAGGTCTTTTACCTCCTTGGTTAACTTTATTCCTAGGTATCTTACTTTTTTTGTTGCAATGGTAAATGGGATTGCTTTTTTAGTTTCTCTTTCTGAGAGTTAATTATCGTTATATAAAAACACCCTCAATTTGTGGATGTTGATTTTGTAACCTGCTACCTTGTTGAATTCATTTATTAAGTCTAGTGGTTTCCTGGTGGAGTCTTTATGGTTTTCTATGTATGATATCATGTCATCTGCAAATAATGACAGTTTTACTTCTTCCTTTCCAATTTTGATGCCTTTTATCTCTTCTTCTTGTCTGATTGATGTGGATAGGACTTCCAGTACTTTGTTGATTAAGAGTGGTGAAGTTCCTGTTCTTGTTCCTGTTCTTAAAAGAAATGCTTTTAGTTTTTGTCCATTGACTATTACATTGGCTGTATTTTTGTCATATATGGCCTTTATTATATTGAGATATGATCGCTCTATTCCCACATTGAGAGTAGTTTTTATCAAAAAGGGTGCTGGATTTGTCAAATGCTATTTCTGTATATATTAATATGATCATGTGGTTTTTATCTTTTAAATTATTTATGTGATATATCACATTTATTGATTTGCAAATCTTGTACCAGCCTTATATCCCTGGTAGAAATCCCACTTGATCATGGTTTATGATCTTTTTAATATATTGCTGGATCTGATTTGCTAATATTTTGTTGAGGATTTTAGCATCTGTGTTCATCAGGGTTATTGGCCTATAATTTTCTTTCTTTGTAGTATCTGTATCTGGTTTTGGAATTAGGATAATGCTGGGTTCATGAAAAGAGCTTGGAGTGTTCCATCCTTTTGAATTTTTTGGAATAGTTTGTGGAGGATAGGTGCTAGTTCCTCTTTGAATGTTTGGTAAAATTTACCTGTAAATCTATCTGGTCCAGGAGTTTTGTTTGCTGGAAGTTTTTAAATTACTGCTTCAATTTCATCAGTTGTTATTGACCTACTCAGGTTTTCTGATTTTTCCTGATTGAGTTTTGGAAGATTGTATGTTTCTAGGAATTTGTCCATTTCATCCAGGTTGTCTAGTTTGTTGGCATACAGTTGTTCATAGTATTTGCGTACAATCATTTGTATTTCTGTGGTGTCCATTGCTATATAGCCTTTCATTTCTGATTTTATTTATTTGGGTCCCCTCTCTTTGTTTCTTGATGAGTGTGGCTAGGGGTTCATCTACCTTATTTATCTTTTCAAAGAACCAGCTCTTAGATTTATTGATATTTGTACTGTTTTTTAGTCTTTGTGTCATTTATTTCAACTCTGATCTTTATTATTTCCTTCCTTCTACTTCCTCTGGGCTTTTGCTGTTCTCTTTCTAGTTCATTTAGTGTTAGGGTTAGATGGTTGATTAGCCCTTTTTCTTGTTTCTTGAGGTAGATCTGTAGTGCTATGAACTTCCCTCTCAGGACTGCTTTCATGGTATCCCATAGGTTTGTGTGTTCATTTTCATTTGTTTCCAGGAAGTTTTTAATTTCTTGCTTGATCTCATTGGTAACCCATTCATTGTTTAATAACATGCTATGTAGCCTTCATGCATTTGAGTGTTTTTGAGTTTTTTATTGTAGTTGATTTCTAACTTCATGTCATTGTGTTCTGAGAAAATGCTTTGTATTATATCAATCTTCTTGAATTTATATAGACTTGTTTTGTGCCCTAACATGTAGTCTATCTTTGAGAATGTTCTATGTGCAGTTGAAAGGAATGTATATTTTGATGCTTTGGGGTGAAATGTTCTGTAAATATTGGTTAGATCCATCTGATGTAGTGTATTTAAGGCCTCTGTTTCCTTGTTAATCTTTTGTCTGGAAGACCTATCCAGTGATGTCAGTGAGGTGTTAAAGTCTACTACTATGACTGTATTGCTGTCAATCTCTCCCTTAAAGTTCATCAAGAGTTTTTTTCCTAATGGAAATATAAAATGGTGCAGCCACTTTGGAAAACAGTTTGGCAATTTTTGAAAAGGTTAAACATAGGGTTACCATATGAACCATCAACTTCACTCCTAGGTGTATATACCATAGAGAACAGAAAACATACATCCACACAAAACCTTGTCACAAATGTTTATATAGACACCACTCAAGTGGAAATGACAATAGTCATTTTTCCCATTATGTGAAAACAACCTAATGGTCCATCAAATGATGAATAAATAAATAAAAAGTGGTATACCCATACAATAGGATATCATTTGTCAGTAACAGAAGTGGATGCCAGGAGCTGAGACAGTGACAGTTCTCCTACTCTGATGTGCTCAGCAACTTCATTATTCCTGGGGGGTGGGGAGGGCAGGAGCACCTTCCTTCTGATCACCCTTACCTGAAATGTTCAGCCCTTTGGGTGTTCCATTAGAACATCAGCCTTGATGGGTATAGTATTTGACTAGTGCCCTAACATTAAGAGAAGTCATCAAACTCGAAGCTCAAAATTGTGTGGATCAGAAAAGGTAGCCTTGGTGCTTAGTTTAGCTGGCTATATTAGATTTTGAGCTGGAGATTTTTCTATCTTTTCAGCTTTTTGATGCTTTTAATAAGACATTTTATATATTTTCTCCAAGATGTATAATTGTTTTCACCTGTTGAATTGGTTCAAATAAATGAGCTTGCCACATTCCTGCAAACCAGGGATTTTAAATCCCTTAATCATTTAAAAGTCATGGCCATTAACATCAAGTGGTTATGGGGCTGCTGGGTAGTGCTGCTCCACTTCTCTAATTTGTTCTCCCACCTTCTCATTTTTTTCAGATCTCTTTTCAAATTGCGCCTTGTGAGAGAGACCTTGCTTTAAAGCCAGCATCACCTTCACTTTCTATCTCCCTCATTGTGTTTTTTTTTTTGTTGTTGTTGTTGTTTTACTATTACACTTAGTAATTACCACCTAAGATATTAGAAGCCAGCATCACCTTCACTTTCTATCTCCCTCATTGTTTTTTTTTTGTTGTTGTTGTTGTTTTTCTATTACACTTAGTAATTACCACCTAAGATATTAGGCTTTTATTTGTCAATTGGCTCAGTGTCAGCCTTCCACTTGGAATATAAACTGCCAAAGGGCATGGATTTGCCCAATTGTTCATTGGTGATCCTCAGTGCTTTAAGACTATTCAATAAATGAATAAATACATGACCAATAATTTTGCAACATTATATTGAGTTGAACTTGATTAGTTGGATTGAAATCAGTGACTGCGGTTGTTTGACACCTCCTTGTGTCCACGCCATTTACTATGTCACACCCTCTCTACTTTGCTTTGGCCAATGCGACAGGAACACACTGTCCCAAGTGGAAGCATGAAAACGTGCTTGTGTGTTTTCACTCTCACTCTCTTGGGTCCCACCTCTGCCATGGGAACATCACAGGCCAGCCTGCTGGAGGGATGTGGGGGTCACACAGGGAAGAGCCGGGTCATTCTAGTGGAGGCCATTCTAGACCATCCAGCCCCAACAAGCTTGGCAGGGGCAGCAGATGGTGGAGCAAACCCAGACGAGGTTAACCAAGTCCAATCCAGGTCACCAGAACTGTCCAAGCAACCCGTGGGCTGATAAGAAATAACAAAGTAAATGTGGCTGTTTTAAGTCATTAAAGATGAATTTGTAATGCTGTTACCGTGAACTGATAGATGGTACAAGCAGAAAGCAATCCTTGCACCTGCTTTGTGTGTTATTTATGGCTCTTGGCTAAAAATCCAAGTTTAGGGGAGGGGCTAGAGGAAGTTCCTATTCACGTTAACGTTCATTTTTAAATAATAGAAGACTACTAGCTACTTTCAATCATAAAAGCTGTCTCTGTTAGTAATTAGAATCTCCAGCCCAGTGTAAAAATAAAAATGTCAAACGTTATTAAAGATGAATTCTTCTCTCTTCTCCTGGGTGGAAAGTGTGCTAGGGCTTGAGGCCTGTGTTTGCTAGGCCTTCCGCCTCCACTCCTGAGATGGGAGGGAAAACAAAGCGCAGGTGGCAGTGCCAGGTTCACACCAACGCTTGTTGGCCCTAATGGCCCATCAACCCAGCTCACTTTCTCTTGGAATCTGTGTGCTTTCCAGCCCTTCTTCCACCAGCAGCCTCCAATACAATCCCCATGATGTGTGCGACTCTTTTTACTTTACAAAATACACCTTAAATACATAACATATGCAGAAAGGCAATCAAGTCATATTGTAAGCTTTGTGACACATTTTCACAAGATGAACACACTGTATGACCACCCCCCAGATAAAGAGCTGGAACCCATGAGGGCCCCAGAAGCCCACCTTCTCCTGTTACTCCGCAGCCTCATCTCCTCTTCTAACTCCTAACCCCACAGGTAAACAATTACATTTTCATTGATAAACCTGGTTGGCCTTTCAAGGGTAGAGTGCCCTCTGCTAGCTCTCAGGTAATCAGTTTACCCCAAAATATGCCAAAAAATATTTCACCGTTCCCAAATTGATAAGTCTCATTGTTGTCTTTGTTCCTTGCCTCAGTCCACCACCTGTCTACTTACCTGTGAGCAACCAATGATATGCAAAGACACAGAACAGTGAGCAAAGGAATATCTCTGAGTTATTCTTTGACAAATAACTACTCCCAGATAGCTTAAGAAATTAGATAACATATTAAATCTAATGGTAAAAGGCCTAAAATATTACTTTTTAAGCCATAAAAACAAATCATTCTTTTTTAAAAAATATATATTTCTTTATTGATTTCAGAGAGGAAGGAAGAGGGAGAGAGAGATAGAAACATCAATGATAAGAGAGAATCATTGATTGGCTGCCTCCTGCACGCCCCCTACTGGGGATCGAGCCCGCAACCCAGGCATGTGCCCCTGGCTGGAATCGAACCCGGGACCCTTCAGTCCGCAGGCCGATGCTCTATCCACTGAGTCAAACCGGCTAGGGCAAGACAAATCATTCTTAATGAATCTAGTGACATATAGTTCTTATGTTTCTTTAAAATTTCCAAGCATTTAGGGAAATTTAATTTGTTATAGAATATGAGATCAGTGTCCTCTCCTTATTTTTATTTATACCAGAAATCATGTTAAGCATGAATTGTTAAGTTTCTTTTAAATATTATAACCAGTTCCCTAAAAATGGATCTGGTTTAATAATGGTCTGTTCTTAGTTTCAACATTTTTTAGGATTTTGTGACAAAGAGAGGAATAAAAAGTGATTCAAAGTAGGACATCCTCATTTGTTGCAGATGTTATTAGATTCAAAATTGTATCTCACTTTAAGGAAGCTGTGATGGTGAACCAGAGAAAGGTGGGATGGGTTAATGGACCAGTGAGTACGTCTAACAGTGCTATCAATTTTTTTTTATTCTTCACTGCCTGAGAAGATCTTTCTACAAATTCTATTTCAATTGGAGCACTACCAAGGTGAAGGAAAATAATATTACCATTGGCCATTTACTGCTTGTAACAGTTTGCATTCCTCACACTTTATCTTTCTCTGGAAATGTATCTGTGGTGGGCAGTTAGACAGACATGAGCAGGGCAAGGATGTTGGGCCAGGTACAGAAGGTCATCAGGGTGGACAGCCCCAGGTGCCTAGCAGACAGCTGTAGGGTGGGACCTCATCCCCAGGGTGGGCTTTCCTCCCCAGCATATCGCTGGTCTTACAGTTTGGACCCCTGACCTTTCCTCCCCAGAGGTAACACCTAGGCCTCAGTTGTACTTCAGCTCCAGGCCCAGAGAAGCCACAAAACCAGACAAGTGACCCCACAGCTGACTTTGGGCCCAGCTGCATTGGGTATGACCCCTTGCCCTGGCGCTGACCATCGAGGAGACCATGACCCTGAAAGGACACACCTGGAAAAAGCTGCTGACTGTTCTGCTGAGATCTTCCCTGGGACCTCCCCTAAAATCTCCCCCCTAAAGCTCATAGAACGGAGGACCCAGCGCCTCTCCCTCCCAGGAGCACACTGGCACCTTCCCCTCCCCTCTCTCCATAGGCGAGTTACCATTGTCTTGTTCACTCCCAAGCTTCTAGGGCCCTTCCTTTGCCTCTATGACTTGTTTCCTTGGCCCATTTTTTCTAAGAATTGTTTCTTCCATCTTTATGGTTTTCTAAATAAATCTTCTCTTATAGTTTGAATCTTGGCTCTGAATTCTTTCCTAGCCAGAACCTAAGTACCAAGGTTGCTAAACCCAGGTCTAGTCTGACCCCACCAACCTAACACCTGGTGCCCTTCCAATGGCCCACAATATATCAATTTCTGTTCTCCCAACAAGATTTCTCTTCTGCGAAGTCCCCAAATAGAAACGCTTGGAAAGCCCAAAGGAGAAGCAAACAGCTACCAATATTATTCTCCAAATCAATTTATACGTTTCATCAAAACCAACTCCTTGAAACACACATACACATAAACATAAAATAGACAATACTACACTCTATTATGTACATACAATCTTTTTTCTTATCAATACAAAAGTTTTAGCATTTCATATATTTTTAAGAATGAAAATCTATGTTTTCTTCCTGTCCTATTCAAATAAATAGTTTTACTTATTAGCACTGCTTTCCTTGAAATGAGTATTTTCAGAGCTTTGGGGTACATCTGCTATGTGAATCACAAACTTTTGTCCATCGTTGAGGGTGATGAGGGCCTCTTGTCCCACAGGGAGGCTGAGTTTGACGGTGCTTTTGGTGGCCGTGTCTTCCAACAATACCTGGACGAGCTGAAAGAGGGAAATGTTTAAAAGCAAAAGGTAAAATAATGCAGGGCCCACCATTTGAATTCTTCTACCACACCCTCGCCCCCACATTGGGAAGCTTGTGGATTTATTCTGCTACAGGAGATCCTAATTTCTCAGGGGAATGCTCAGGGTCGGTGAGGACTTCATGGAAGGAATCTCCACCAGAGATGGTGCAAGAGAGGCCAGGGGAGTGGGAGCAGGTGGGCTCTCTTTAGGAAAAGGAATGGGGGCTGCCTGCCATTGTTTGTGAGACACTGTTTAAAAAACAACACTCTCAGCCAGGCTGTGGTGGCTCAGTGGATTGAGCGTTGTCCCATGGACCGAGAGGTCCCGGGTTGGATTCCCAGTCAAGGCACATGCCCGGGTTGCGGGCTTGATTCCGAGTAGGAGGCATACAGGAGGCAGCCGAGCAATGATTCTCTCTCATCACTGATGTTTCTATCTCTCTCTCCCTCTCCCTTCCTCTCTGAAATCAATAAAAAACAACACTCTCCCATTGAAGATGTGGGAGAACTGGACTCACGAGGAAGCTGTGAAATACCCATGGGCTTCCCGGTGGCTGTAGCACACATCACTTTGGCTGCCTTCCAGATGGATACCAATCCTGCATCTTGCCAGTTCTGGGCTAACATAATTGGGTCAAGTTCTCACATAGACCCTCCCTCCACCATCGTCAAATATACCAGTAGATAATGGCACTCAATGTTGTAGTGATAGATTTGGGAGGTTCATAGACTCTGATATGAACTGAAGTGCCAGCTCTCACATAAGCCATCTGACTTGCCTGAGCGGGTCTTCCCATCAGAAGGACAAGGATAAAATGCCATCCTTCCCTTAGCTCAGAGGGAGGACGGGCAAATTACTTTACAAACCAGCAGGGATATATTTTCTTGGTCTGATTCCATAAATAAGCCCCCAATAAGCTACTATATTTTGACAAAGATGTGTACAAGATAACTTCAAATGCAAGGTTCATGAAAGAATATTTCTCACCCTTGCTCTGTAAATTTGATAATAACCATCATCACCCAATGCAAAGATGTTTTCCTTTTCTAAAAAACATTGTCTTCACCTTTACCCTACAGCTGAAGAGTCACTTATTATTTTTAATACTTTTGCTATGCTTTAATCCTTGAGTCACATGGCCTAAAGCAAAAACTGTAAGAATTTTCAAAAAAATATTCTAATACCACCTCATATCAGTGTAATTCTTTACAGTATTCTTAAAATGCCTTGGTGTCTTACTATTTTGAATGTTGCTAGAAGGTAGAAGAGTGACAGATGGCGATGGCAATCTGAGTGCTGGCCTGGGTTCTCACGCAGGTGCAGGGCAATGCTAACTGTTCAGTGAATGCAGCTGACACAGATGTGCAACTGAATGGGCGTTAGTCATGGCAGATAAGTGCAGATGGGGTACAGAGAGTGTACTTTTTTGTTGATGATGAGTGCAATGCTAAATAATGAATGCAATGAAAGTTGAATGAGCACAACTTTTTGGCATTAAATTAAGTCACTATCGCTAATTCAGTGAGCATTCACCAAGAGAAGCAGGTTTAATTAATCTCTAATGCATATTACCTTGGATTATGTGACACTCATCTGCTTTTAATGCTTTAATACCTTCTCTAATGTTTCTGCCAATTAAATATACAGTCACGTTCCTCTTAACTACAGGGATACATTCTGAGAAATTTGTCATTGGGCAATTTCATCATTATGTGAACCCCATAAAGTGCACCTAGATGGTATAGCCTACTACACTATTAGGTTGTACGGGTTAGCCTATTGCTCCTAGGCTACAGAGCTGCACAACATGTTAATGTACAAAACAACATGAGATTAAATAGTACAAGAGCATTATGTGAACCCCATAAAGTGCACCTAGATGGTATAGCCTACTACACTATTAGGTTGTACGGGTTAGCCTATTGCTCCTAGGCTACAGAGCTGCACAACATGTTAATGTACAAAACAACATGAGATTAAATCAAGTACAAGAGAAAATGATGCAATGGAGACTCTGTATGAGACTGTAGCCAGCATGACATGGCATGCCGCTTTATAGCAAATGTTTTTTTATAAGTAGAAAGAGTACACTCTAAAGTAATAATAAAAGATATAGTATGGTAAATATATAAACCAATAACAATTGTTTATTATCATTATCAAGTATTATATACTATACATAATGCATATGCTATGCTTTTCTACAACTGGAGGTGCAGTAGGTTTGTTTACATCAGCATCACCACAAACATGTGAGTAATGCATGTGTTGTGCTATGATGTTACTAGGTGATAGTAGTTTTTCCACTCCATTCTAATCTTATAGAACCACTGTTGTACATATGGTCCATTGTTGACCAAAATGTTATGTGGCACATGACTGTAGGTCAAACCCCAATACAATGAATTTCAGAATTGCTAGTGGGTTGGGTAGAGAGTGTTGGGTAGAGAGTGTTAGGAGGTTTTGTTGGAGAAATAATAACAATGATTACTTACTATGCTCTACGAGTTTCATGTTCTAAGAATGATGATTAACTTATTTAAACCTCATACTGGCCTCATGGACTTAGAAATTATTATTACTGTTTTGTAGATGAGGAGACTGAGGCCCAGATAGATTAGGCGACTTTTCCAAGGTTCTCAGTGGAGGATGTGGAGTTTAAACACAGGAATTTATGTACCAGAAATGCCTACTTATTTCCCCAAATCATCAGACTTGAAGATATTTTTCATTTACTCTCAACTCACTGATCTTGGAATGAAAACACATGGACATACCCTTTGAGATAGAGAAGGTGCTAGAAAAGGATAGTCTCAGAAGAAGATTTATGGAGATTTGAATCCCTGCTCTGCCTATTATTGGCGAAGTAATCTTGGGAGCATTACTCATCCCCAGGAGCTTCAGTTTTGCTATCTGAGAAATGGGAGCAATGATAACACCATCTTGTTGGGTTGCTGAAATGATGCATTGAAATGCCCAATACAGGGAGCCCTTCAGTGTCTGCTCTCCAGCCACTTCCAACTACGCCCCAGAGGTAAAAGTTTATTCCCAGTTACCTTGGTGACTAACTTGTCTACCATCCTAGCTCTTGCTCCAGCCAGCGAAAAGAGAGATCGGCACTGTGGAGCTGAATGCCCAGCACACATGCTTGTCTTGTTAAGGCTGTACAGGATGTTTCAGTGTATTTAGTTGAGCTTCCCACTGGCCAGCCCTTGCAGGGCCCTGTTTCCAGGATGGGATACATTCTCCATAGGGCCAGGGAGCAGGGAGAGACATTCTCCTGGGCACAGCACAGCCAACTAGTCCCTTCTTAAGATTTAACTGGACCTTTTCTCTGCCAAGAGCCCTGAAACACCAACTGGTGAGTGGTGCCTTACCTGCCTGCTCCAGCTATTCCTCTTCTAAGGAGGCACAGTTCCTCCCATCCCCATCCCTTTGCTACTGGGTCCATGATTTGGGGTCAGTATTTCACTATTTCAAGCCTAATTAGTATGTCTGCTTTACACACACACTCACAAAAGAGGTGAGTTTCTTATTTACAGACACATGTCTGAGTCTAGTGCACCAAGGTCATTGAAGACAGCTGGATACATGAATTAGCCATTGGGAAATAAGACCAAATACAGACAGAGAATTAATAAAACCGAGAGATGCATTTCCTTCACTCCGGTCATAGTGTTTTTGTCTAGCACAGAGTCCTTTTTGAGCAGTGCTCCATAGCAGCTTTACGGGTTATTTGCACTCTGGAGAACTTGGGAAGAGGCTTTGTTCTGGAAGGAGAGGGCCCTGGAAGGTTCCAGTTATTTTGAGGACTGTAGGACATGAACACTTTCAAGCTGTGACTCATTCCTTAGCCAGGACCACAATTAACCCAGGTCAAGGGCAATGCCCTGCCTTTAATGGTCTCCTACTAAGCACCTCTCATCTACGCAAAAGAGGAACTCATGGGTGCAGAAGAGATACGATGTAAACTGGCTAAACTTCCAAACATAGGTATAGAAGTTTTAGAAATTAGTACCAAGACAATTGTTGTCAAGATTTTGTAAACCAGCCACTCCCCTGAATCAGCGGAAGTGCTTCAGTTGCTTCCTGCATCAGTATGGCTCCTCATTTTGGCATTCCAGGCCAGATCTCTGACCTCAGTAACCTGTGTTCTACTCTTCTCAGGGCATGAATCCTGCTGCTAGTATTGTGAGAGAAGAATGGACTTGAGATCAGGCAGGCCAGGGCTCCAATCTCTGTGTCCCAATTTGCTTACTGTATGACTTTGTGCAAGTCACCTAGCTTCTCTGAACCTCAGTTTTCTCATCCATGACATGAAATGATCAGAATAGACACTCCGTAGTATTGTATGGCTTGAAGATAATGTATATAAAGGGTGTATAGTAGGTGTTGGATAAATAGAATCCTTAATTTTATGTCTTTCAATTCCATCTTTTCAAATCCTTTCTGTTTAGACCACCCGATGTTTCCTTCCTTGATGCCAGAGGCATTTTCAGTGCATACCACTCAGCGCAGTGGCCAGTGGTGATCTATTTTTCAGTTAGCCTGACCATGTCAGGGAAACTCCGGGAAGGCAAGACCCAGGCCATCCACATATTCCGCACCATAATCGTGCCAGGCTCATATTAATGCACCCTAAACTGAGCCAAACAGTGATCAACAGATAAGCTATTATAATCACTCCTGGCAAAGTCACCCAAAGCAAAGATCACTCTAGAGTCTATGTCATTGTTTGTTTGGACAATGGGGTCTTTATGGGTTTCCTAACGACCTGGTGGTTCTTACTGCCCTTGAAAAAACTGACCAGGAGTTGGCGCCCAGCCTCGGTACCTTATTGCCCGTGGCAGTGTCCACCAGGAAGCCCAGGACCCGGAGAACCACGCTGCTCACTCCCATGGGACACTGGCTCTGGCTCACGTGCTCCAGCATCACCCAGGGCGGAGCCACACACGGGCTTTCATCCTCCGGAGATAGTGAAGAATCTGGAGGCTGGCAAGGTGCCTGGTCAGGCCGGACAGGAGACTGGTCATCTGGTGGCATCTCCTTGAGATTTCCTCCATCACCCTCCACTTCCTCTTCTAAGCATGACTGCAGGATATGAGTCACATATTCCAAAAGCAGCAAATGAAACAGGTGCCAGGACCCTACATTTAAATAACAACCAAAGTGAATAACTCAATGGACAAATGACATTCGCTGTGAAACTAACAACTTTTCTGGGGTTTTCACTCCTGTGGCCTGGAGCTTCCCCTCCCACCGATCCTGAGGGTCCTGGGCGGGCCCACCACCCATGTGGCGTTCCAGGTCCAGAGAACCCCAGCAAGGTGACCTCTGACAGGAAGCACAGAGAGTTCACTAGCCTGAGCCATGAAAGGGAAGTTAAGCCCCATCTGCTATGAGAGGGGGAAACAATTCCTACAGAAAAAGGGGTGCCACTCTCTGAGCAGGAGGATGTGCCCCTCAGCCTCCCACAGTTGGCACACAGGGAAGGAGGGAGAGGGCGGAAGGGGAGGTGCGGGCAGCGTGCAGAGGGGCCCTGCTGCCATCTGTGGGGACCAACGTGCAGCCCGTGCCCATTGCAGTCTGCGTGGCTGCATCTCCTGCTGGGCCGTGGGTGAGGGACGGCAGCGGGTGCTCCGCATGGAGAGACATTCTCCCTCCGGGGCCTGTAGGGACTGGCTGAGGAGACAGGTGCGCTGACTCCACCGACTGCTCTCAACCCAAAGGCATTCGGTCACCCAGGAGACAAGAATCAGTAATGTCCAGCTGAGAAGCAGAGGGGAGATCTGGCCGATTGAAATTTCTTAAGTTAATTTTTAATTCAGGTAAAAGCACAAATCTTATACAGATATCAAATGGACTTGTGTCAAAGGTTCTATGTAACTCATGAGTGGATGAAGGAACTGGTAAGTTGTTGCAACTGGTTCAAAAGAGAAGTTGAAGTACCAAGCAGAGGTGGGCAGCAGAGAGTTACAGAGACACGCAAAGGGATCCGTCCCTGGGGTGTCCATCAGTGGCAGCCACTGGCACCAGCTTGCAGTTCTGGGGCAGACTACTATTTGCATTATAATTGTGAGAGGGAACCAGCAATCTTTTCTGTCAAAGAAAGGAGCTCACTGCCATCTTAGCTTCTGCCATTTTGATTATGACCTTCAGACTTTCGGGGGGCCCCCATCTTAGGCCCCACCTTCCCCTTCCCCTTCCTCTGAATTAGCCAATTACACAATAATGTGAATCAGAGCTCTGATCTCTGACCAATCAAATCAGAGTCAGAGTCAGAGTGCGGGGCAGGGCAGACCAGGTCAGGGAATAAAACCCGAATGGACTTCCTGTTTGCTGTGCTTGGCCCATGATTTTCAGCGGCAGCTGCACCCTTCTCCAGAAGTAGATTTGCCTTGCCCATCCAGTTTCGAGTGTTTGTCTCATTCTGGAGACACCGCTGACGAGCATTTCTAACGTTATCAGTTGATACGGGTACAGAGTTGGAAAATAGCTAAGACAGTGAAAGGTGGAGACACTCAGAAGGGGCGCTAAGCCTTTTTGCTCATTTCAAAGCCCTTTACCGCAGAGGTCGCCAACCGGTGGTCCTCGGACCACTGATGGTCCGTGAGATCTGAAAGGTTGGCAACCGCTGCTTTACTGCTTATTACTCCTGGATGTCCCTGTGGTGAACGATACTGGCTTGGTGGGATGGCATGACCTGGTCTGGAATGAGCCCAACTAACCTGTTTACTTGGAAATCACGGTCCATGTGATGAGGAAAAGCTGCTGGTGCTAATACTTTACTTCATGGAGAGGTCCAGAGAAGGTAGGTGGGGCAAAGCAACAAGCACAGACTGGGTTTCTTCCCATGACTGCATAGGAATCGCTGTCACTTTAGTGCGGAGGAGCGTTGGCATAAAGCAGAGTCATGTTGGGCACCATGGAAAGAGAGGGCCTCACGCAAACGGTGGTCACCTACATGGCAGCTTACAGCCACCACCCTGGACAGAGCTCCAGAGTGTTTGCAAGACTGACCCAGAGTAGCACTGGTCTTGTCTTCCCGGCTTCTCACTTACCTGCCCAGTGTGAGGGCATCGGCAGCCTGTGGAGCAGGGCTCCTCCCCTGATGAGTGTGCGAGCTCACAGGGCAAAGACCCCCTGTCTTTCACTGCTCTATGCCCAGTGCCCAGCAAGGTGCCTGGGAATTTTTGGGGGACACAGTAAGTATCTATTGAGATGAATGATCCTTTTGTGGACCAAAGGCCACACGCCACCTGACAAGCTCAGGGGAGGCCTGCATGGCAGCCTTACAAACTGAGAGACCTACAGTAACCACAAAGGACGGTCTGAAAGGAAACGTTAAAGGTGGGTAGTCATGTCCTAGGCCGGTATTTTCCCTGACAAGGTTAATTTTTATCTTAACGGAGCCCATTGTCTTTTTGCAACTAAGATAACATACCTGAAATGTCACAGAGTAACTTGTAACTTCCCTCCCCCCGTCCCCCACCCCCCAACCCCAACCAAATGAGCCTGGGCACCAGGAGGGAGACCATAAATTCCTTCATTGTTATCATGTTAATTGTTGTCTGTTAACTATCCTGTATCCACTTAAGTAATGTGTCTATCATTTTACTTTTTATCCAATCCCAGAGGCCCCTCTCCCCACCCCACCCACCGCTTTGCTTTCTCCCGCCTCCCTAATCTATCACCAGTGAATTTCATGTAACCCACTTATGTCTCCTCCCTTGATGTAAAGTATAAAACAAGGTGAACAACCACCATTTTCCTGAGCATTATCCCAATCCAATCCGTTGAGGTTCTGCTTCCCAGCAATTGTTGACAGTTTGGCTCAAGTAAACTCGAAAAAATTCTTTACAGCTTTGCATGTTTTTACGTTAACACTTTTCATGGGGCTGGAGGGCTCTGTGGTGAGGTTCCCTTCCTACAACTCTGCTGTTCTGCATCTGAGCCATGGAGGTGACAGATGTGAGCTCTGACAGAGAACGATCATCTATTTGACCAGAAAGTTTGCAAAATGGATACTACTTCACTCTTTTCACCATCTGCAAACATCAGTGACCTTACCAATTTTTATTCTTTATTACTTTAAGAGTTAAATATGGATGCCCCCGATCACTACTTTTTTCTCCATCTCACTTACCTGCCTTGGTGCTTTTCTCAAAATGTCCCAGGGCACACTATTCAAAAGCAAGGGGGTGCTTCCTACCCATCCAACAACGAGGAATGGGAAGCAAAGTGTGGCCAGACTGTTTGGTGGGAACTATTCTCCTGTTGCTATTTTTAAAAGCTGTTATAGTTTTGTACAGTTTTCTGTGTCTGTGTTGTATTTTACATAAGAACAAAATGGCTGTATTCTACCCGGCAATGTGAAACATTCTTAACGGTAGAACAGTGTTTTGCATTCTCTGACTCACCAAAACTGTCCCTGTGGCGAAGAGTCATGGCTTTGCTCACTGTGGTGAGAACAAAATTCCAGCGCAGCTGGAAGCTGGCAGCCAATCTGATGAACTCCTCTTTGCTTCTGCTTGGCTGTTACATTTTTGGAAGAAAAAAATTCCAGGTTTTATGACAAAATGAAGGAGAACACGTTTTCAAATGCACACATTTGTCAGGTACTGACATTTCAAGTGGTCCGATGAGAAGAGGAAGAAATAAGGTGAGAAGGGAGCAGTGACCCACCAGCCTTTTTCTTATTTTGATCCAACTCCTCAGAAATGGTTCCAGGGCAGAACCCCTGATGTTGTGGAGAGAAGGAAGGAGGTGGAAAACTGGCTTCTTTTTCTTTCTTAAAAAATTATACACAAGTTTTAAAATGAGTTCACTTGTGAAGCATGTCAAAGAAATACTTCAGAGACAGCCTCACCACAATCCACTTGGCAGTTGCTATCCAGAGGGTCGGTGGACATGTTGTCCTTGCCAAGTCTGATATTGTGAAAAAGGGGCAGAGTCCCATAACAATGAGCAGTAGCGGCGCTGACTTTGGAAAGCACAGAACTAACCGCTGCACTGTGTAAATTATCTGAGGACTGGAAGTTCCCACCTGTGCGTCTGGTGGAGCCGAGGCCAGCTGACAGCTCGAGTGGCACTAAACTGGGCAGCAGTGACATGCTTCTGCATGCAGACAAAGAAACTCTTCATGTAGATCAGTGGCTCTCAACCTTCTGGCCCTTTAAATACAGTTCCTCATGTTGTGACCCAACCATAAAATTATTTTCGTTGCTACTTCATAACTGTAATGTTGCTACTGTTATGAATGGTAATGTAAATATCTGATATGCAGGATGGTCTTAGGCGACCCCTGTGAAAGGGTCGTTTGACCGCCAAAGGGGTCGCGACCCACAGGTTGAGAACCGCTGATGTAGATGGAGAGTAGCCTTGGGCCACACTTTCAATGCATTACAAGCAATGGAGTCACATTAATTTCACAGGCACATGTTGGGATGAATGGCCCTGAAGCCCCCCTAAGTCTCATCATATGAATGTGAGCCACCCACTGGCTCAACCCAAGTCTCTGAAGGAGAGATGGAGAGACTGGTTAGACATAGGACACCCCCTTTCTCATCTTCCCATCAGCCCCCACTGTACCCCCCGCCATGTGTTGAGTGAAGGGCTGTCCTGGGCTTTGGGTGCACGTGGACTTCCTTCAGTAGCAGCATCCTCCCCACAGGACTGACAACCTGGGCTGGTGTTCCTGATCACCTGACACAGGGCTCCTGGAGGAACCGTGGGTTCAACAAACACAAGGACACTTTAAAAGGCACCGTGAGAAGGAGCTCTGGTGGTTGTCACACTCTGCACTGAGCACTCTTCTGCCCGTACCAGTGTGGCATCTCCGGGTCCTACATTTAGGAATTCTCTTGGGCCCAACCATGTGAGACCCAGGAGGATGGAGCACATGACACATTGAACTCCCCTCTAGCAGGCTGCCAGACGGGAACGGCCGGAGCCATTAGGCACCCCTGACAAGCCCAAAGATTTACATTTTAGCCGTTTGAGTATTTTACTGGCAGCAGTGTTTTGCTTTGTTTTATCAGCCAAGCTGTTTTACAAGAACAAGCTCTTCAAAGGCATGCAGGTACAAAACACCATCTTGCTAACATGCCTCATTGTGAGGCTGAATACATGATGAAGACTTGGGAGACACGTGGTGTTACATGGTTTAGATGGAGCCCGAGCCCGTGGGCTGCTTGGAGGTAGGGGTGCTCTTAAGGGGCTCAGGGGCTCAGCTCGGTGAAAGAGGCTGAGCAAGAGGAATGGAAGGTTTGATCAGTGACAACCTAGCCAATGAGTGAACGTCTCAGCAGCAATGCAACTCCAGATATGTTACCACTGCTACAAAGAAGCTCTGCCAGAGATCACCAAGGACCATGAGTACCATTCAGAATCTGCATGACGGTTTTCAAGAAGCAAAGCATGGACACAGACACCTGCCCAGCTTTCCTGTAGAACATTCTGGTTCCTCTCAATGAGGTTTCCAACCCCAGTGCCCCCTGCAGTCTTTATGAATGATCCCCGTTATCACCTCTGCCCTTTCTCATCCACTGGGAGGAAGGGATATGGCAAGGCCAGATGGGGAGGGAAAGGGAGAGAAAGAAATGTAACCGAGGCTTAGAGGAGAGCGCTCCCAAAGCCCAGTCCCAGGGCCACGCCGCCTGTGCCTGCTCCAGCGTGTCCTCTTCTTCCCAAAACAGGCCCTCCACGTCCAATGCTCACTGTGCCCAGGCCCATGTCCTTCTCTCGGGAATGGTGTCTTTTTATGTTATTTTCATCCCATCTACCCTTCTTGTCCCAATTTAAACCCACCTCCTTCATCAAGACCTTTCATAACTGCTCAGCCTGCAGAGGGCAATGCCTCAGGCGGGAGGCCCCTGGCGACCTTGTTTTGGTCTCCAAACTAATGCACAGCCCCAGGTCCCCATCCACCCACCCTTATGCTCCCACTGGGCCAAGGGTGCTGCGCTTTCTCTGATCATACTTTCAGCTTGGGAAGTGTGATTGCTGATGCAGATGGTGCTGATGATTGAGCCCAATAAGGACCCTGTTGAAGTAACTCCCAATTTGGTCATCCAGAAAGCCCAAATTCACCCACATTCAACACCAATTCTTCTTTGATCTTTAAAATCAAGCCTGATGCTTTACTGGGATATTTCTGCAAAATACACAGACAAGTACTGTTCTCCCTAAACAGAGAAAACCACTCCTCCTATACGCTCTTGCTTGGTGCACTCACACTCACCCATGGCCACTGCACACACGCTCATTCACCTCACCTGCATACACAGGCCCATTGCACACATACAACACACACCTGACCAGCATGTGTGCGCACCTGCACACACACCTGCCTGACATACCAGCTTCTAATCCTGGCTGCCGCAGGCGTGAGACACTGCTTTTCCGTCCTCAGCACCCACACCAGCCTTGGCACACTATGGCCAGAGAAACATCTTTTTCATTCCACTAGGTCATGGGCACTTGGTGCTATTATGTAGCTAGAATGATCAACACCCACCTCTTCCCTTTAAAAAAATATGGTTTTGTACCTGGAAGACAAATGTTTGGAGATTTGAAGATAGACAATTCAGGAATACATGGAGGTCTGTCGATGTTCCCAGCAAAGAAATTAAACTGCTTAAACCTGTAAAGAACAAAACAGACAGGAAGATTGCTGGCCTTCCGAAGGGCAGCCACGGAGTCTGTGCAGCCACCCCAGGAGCCAGAGCTGCTGTATCCCCTCCTTTCCCACTTCCCATTGCCTCCAATAAAGGCCGTTCATACTGTTGTAAAATTTTTAAAAAATAAAAAGGTTTCTAGCAACGCAACAGAATTTTGCTGTAGGTATTTGTAGGCTAGGTAACCCAGGGACACCATTTGAACAACAGTTCAAAAGCACCCCCTGCGGCTTCGCACCCAATTTGAACACAAAGGATACATTCTAAGTCCAGATTTGTCACATCTGTGGTCATACAGTTCAGAGTTATATGGTCTTGCCTCTTAGGAACAGCCGCTGCCACTTGTTGAATTGGAAAGAAATATTTCGAAATAATAATTACACCTTGTAATTAATTCCACAGACCTGGCTCCAGATGAGCTCATTGCATGATGCAGACATGACCTCGCCTATCCGTGTCATTTTCATTAAAGTAGCAGTCTACTCATGTCCTTTCACTGAGGGATGTTCAGGGCCTTCTGGGCTACAGGCTCAGTACAGACATGAGGGGTGGAGCCTGAGCATGTGTGACGTGGGGACTTGAGTCCGTCACCTGCATGGGCAGCACTGAGCGCAATGAGCCAGCCTTTGGCTCTCCCACCTTCTGGGTGCTGCTGGGTACCAACCAGAGTTTAGAAAACCCACTGGGATGCCTTGGCCCTGGCTGAGGCTTGGTCAGGGTTCACCTGACAGATCTTCCAGGCAGACCTCGAGCATTTGCCTGCCAGTGGCTACCAGCATGCCAGGCTCCCTGCTGGCTCTGTGTCCTCGTGGAAGGACACCCAAGGTTGCCAACAGGCACACAGGAGCCCGGGGCAGGCTGCAGGCATCTCGGCAGGCACCTAGGAGAGAGGCCTTGTGTCTTCCTGGGGCTTCCTAGGGGCAAGAACAGGGTTTGAGCAACCCCCTGAGATTTCTGGGGGATCCAGTAGCCCAGGAGGGGACCCTTTGAGTTCCTACTAATCAGCATTACCCTCCATAGCTTTAAAACTTGCTGACTTAGGTGTGGTTTTTTGTTGTTGTTATTGTTGTTTTTTAGAGAGAGTGGATGGGAAAGGGAGAGACAGAGAGAAACATCAATGTGAGAGAGACACATCTATTGGTTACCTCCCACACACACCCCAACCAGGGCTAGGGATCAAACCTACAACTGAGGCATGAGCCCTTAACCAGAATGGAACCCGTGACCCCTCAGTCCACAGGCTGATGCTCTAACCACTGAGTAAAACAGGCTAGGGCAGGTGTCCACCTTTTAGTTACTGGTTTGGTCCATAGGGGAATACCTAGGGGAGGAGCTAGGATTTGGGATAGTGACAGAGCAGGGGAGATCATCAAGGGAGGGGACGCTGGGGTGCATGAGCAGAGGCCTCTTACCAACAAGAATGGACCTTCCCAGGGGTGGGCAAACTTTTTGACTCGAGGGACACAATGGGTTCTTAAACTGGACCGGAGGGCCGGAACAAAAGCATGGGTGGAGTGTTTGTGTGAACTAATATAAATTCAAAGTAAACATCATTACATAAAAGGGTACGGTCTTTTTTTTTTTTTTAGTTTTATTCATTTCAAACGGGCCGTAGTTTGCCCACGGCTGACCTAACCAGTACAATCCTACCAAAGACAGCCCTATTTCAAGGTCAAAGAAAGAGGACAGGATAACTGTGGTGCTTTGCATGCCTTGTGAATCCCTGTCCGTCAGCTCATGAAATACTGAAGTGCTCCCAGGTGTCGGGGGGACCACTGACCCCTGAAGGAGCTCCTCCCTGTCCGTCAGCTCATGAAATACTGAAGTGCTCCCGGGTGTCGGGTGGACACGATGCATAAGGGACCACTGACCCCTGAAGGAGCACACAGGCACCGGGAGGCAGTTTGGGCAGAGCTGGGTGTAACGGGTTGAGGTTTCGCCCACAGGGAAGAAGCTGCTAGACCTTCCTGGGGCATCTGGCAGGCATATCTGCAAAGGGTAGAAAAGGGAGCTAGTCCCCACAGCCCCCTGGCAGCAACCCTCAGACAAAGGCCTAGAGATTGGCCTGGAGGCTGGGGGAGGGGCGCCAGTGTTCTGCAGTTCCCTCCTGAAACAACTCTCCCGTGTCTGCCCCCAGCTCCCGCGTGGAAGTGGGGAGAGCACCTTCTCTCGGTCCAGGCTCCTCCCAGGAGAACACTGTTAGCAGCTCGCAGACCTCTTTGTGGAAGAAATACTTTTTGTTGTTGTTGAAAAATAATTACAATTATCAGATAGTAAAGGGCAAGAATATCCACATGCTTCATATCACTGGTCTGCAAAGTAGTGAAATGCAGTAAAAGCACAATGGTTCGCATTGTTAAAAGCAATCCTAACAGTTGTGCCAGCAGGTCCGGCTGGGCAGAGAGCTGATGCAATCCCATTCGGACAGGAGAGGGAGGCGCTGTGCGTGCACCAGACTGATGCCGCCTTTCCCCCAAAGTGACGCTCCAGGTTGATTTCCAGGAACAATCGTTGTCAAGCAGCACCACTCGTCTGCTCATTTATTCACTCAACAAACACGTGCCAGCACTGACTGCTGGATGGACAGGGGGACCCCGGGAAGATCTTTCTCTGGGGCATTCCTTGCCCCTGCAGGGGAGGTAAATTACAATAGCAATGAGTAACACTTGTTCTACCTCTGCTAAGAAATCCCTAGAGTAGTGCAGGCTATGCCGGCCCCAAATACATGCCACACGTTGCAATGAACAGGAAGAAGGAAGCTTACATTTCACCTCCATGCTCTCCAGGTCGCCCATGCCGCTCCGCGTCCTTGTCAGGGCTCTCTGCGAAACCTCCATGATGCCCTGCAGGTCTGACTTCAGGAGGCTGACTCTCCTGCGATTTTCCAATACCATTCTCATCGTCTAAGCACAATGGGAAGCATGCGTCATTGAATGTGGTCGTTTTGGCCTAATCCCCCATCCAACTTAGCAAGAGGTATTGTTATTGAGCAGGAAAAAAGTGGATTTGGGTATTACCCACTAAAATAGAATCCTCAGTCACAGAGAAAATGTTCCAATTCACACATCCTAGAGCTGCTTTTCTGAAAAATAGCACTTAGAGTGCCGCTCCTCATAGCAGACTGATTAAGGCTCTGAGGACCCGGAAGCTCTTCCCCTCCCTGCTCTCCCCTCCCTGCCCTCCCCTCCCTGCTTTCCTCTCCCTTCACTCTACTCCCTGCTCTCTCCCTTCACTCCACTCCCTGCTCTCCACCCCTGCACTCCACTCTGGCGCCTAAACTACTTTCCAGGGGAAACAGTGGTGGAGCGAGGGTCTGGAGTAAAGTGCTAGGATTCCGAAGGGTTGCTTCGGGGCTTCGGAAGTTGATTTTGCCCTCTCTCCTTGGGAGGCGTGGGCAATGGATTTAGACCCTGGGAGCTGGTTTCCTCAGCTATCCAATGGAAACAATCCAGGTCCCTACTATTTTAGGGTCTGTAGGTTGTCCTCACACCCCTAATGTCCCCTCATTTTGCAGAGGAGAAAAGCAAGGGCACTTGCGGGCATCAGTAAATTTCCCCAAGTGACAGGCAGTATAAAGATGGACCCGAGTTGGCCACCCGAGCTGGGCTGAGATGAAGGTGCTGCTGCAGAGCCATCAGCAGCTGAGCGAGTCAGGAATGGAGACAGTAACCCAGAGGCCCAGCTGAGCACCCCTGAGCTGAGACTGATTGGGACCAAGGGACAATCCTTGACTCTGTCCTGATGGCACCACAGGATTTCCAAGCAGATTCTTGAGTGGCCACTTCAAGCATCTATAGCCCTCCTCTCGCTTTCCTCTACCACCAAGTGGCATCATCAATCAAGGAGAGAAGGTAGGAGTCCAGGTGCCTGGCAGCCAGGGCACACCATGCCCACAGGGCCAAGTGTAGGAGGAAGGGCTCGGTCACCTGTCCCGGGGTCTGCTGCAGGCCCATCACCCCCTCCCGCTGCCTGGCTGACCCTCCTCTGCTGCAGGGCCATCACCCCATCCCACTGCCCGGCTGACCCTCCTTCCTCTGCTGCAGGCCCATCACCCCCATCCGCTGCCTGGCTGACCCTCCTCTGCTGCAGGCCCATCACCCCCATCCGCTGCCTGGCTGACCCTCCTCTGCTGCAGGCCCATCACCCCCATCCGCTGCCTGGCTGACCCTCCTCTGCTGCAGGCCCATCACCCCCATCCGCTGCCTGGCTGACCCTCCTCTGCTGCAGGCCCATCACCCCCATCCGCTGCCTGGCTGACCCTCCTCTGCTGCAGGCCCATCACCCCCATCCGCTGCCTGGCTGACCCTCCTCTGCTGCAGGCCCATCACCCCCATCCGCTGCCTGGCTGACCCTCCTCTGCTGCAGGCCCATCACCCCCATCCGCTGCCTGGCTGACCCTCCTCTGCTGCAGGCCCATCACCCCCATCCGCTGCCTGGCTGACCCTCCTCTGCTGCAGGCCCATCACCCCCATCCGCTGCCTGGCTGACCCTCCTCTGCTGCAGGCCCATCACCCCCATCCGCTGCCTGGCTGACCCTCCTCTGCTGCAGGCCCATCACCCCCATCCGCTGCCTGGCTGACCCTCCTCTGCTGCAGGCCCATCACCCCCATCCGCTGCCTGGCTGACCCTCCTCTGCTGCAGGCCCATCACCCCCATCCGCTGCCTGGCTGACCCTCCTCTGCTGCAGGCCCATCACCCCCATCCGCTGCCTGGCTGACCCTCCTCTGCTGCAGGCCCATCACCCCCATCCGCTGCCTGGCTGACCCTCCTCTGCTGCAGGCCCATCACCCCCATCCGCTGCCTGGCTGACCCTCCTCTGCTGCAGGCCCATCACCCCATCCGCTGCCCGGCTGACCCTCCTCTGCTCAGGGCCCACCACCCCCATCCACTGCCCGGCTGACCCTCTTCTGCTGCAGGCCCATCACCCCCATCCGCTGCCTGGCTGACCCTCCTCTGCTGCAGGCCCATCACCCCCATCCGCTGCCTGGCTGACCCTCCTCTGCTGCAGGCCCATCACCCCCATCCCGCTGCCTGGCTGACCCTCCCGAGGTCTCCCTTTGAAACTTTAGAATGGTGGCCTGCGCACCCTGCTTCTGCCCAAGGAGAGAGCTGGCGACTGGGGCCCTTCTGAGGAGGGGAGGCGAGGGTGGGCTTCTGTGGCCCCGCAGGCCTGCCAGTCAGTGGCCGGAAAGGTCCTCCTGTCTGCCCTGGGTGGAGGGAGCACCCCCCTTGCTCTGAGGACAGACTTGCAGCTTTCACTTCAGAAAACTGCTTTGTTCCCTCCTGTCTGGTTGGCAGAACCTACCTTTGCCATGTTGGAAAGGTATGTCTTTCTTCTTAGTCTTTTGACAAACACAGTAACTTCTGTTAAGAACAATACACGCGACCATTACTGATGCTATAGCGCCATGCCCTTCCATAGGATAATGGGGAGTGCAAGCCTGTGCCAAGACTGCCTCCCACCCAGGAGGCCTCCACACAGCCTGGTCTTTCCACTGTGCGTGGGCTCTTTCCCAAATGGCTGGGAGGTCTTGGCAGGGGCGACTTGACCAAAACACTCCCCATCCAGCCCAGAAAAATTATGTAATCCCAGTTTCTGTCGTGCCCGCGTAAAAGAGTTCAGGATTTTTGCCTGGAAACCCTGAGTCCCCAAACGTTCTCATTTCTACAGTGCCCGCCTCAGAAAATGACCAAGGAAAGGATAAAAAGAGAAAACACACAGAGAGGAGCATGCTCCCTCTTGAATGTATTCAGTTTTTGCCCCGGAGATGTCGCCGGCTCTTAGCTGAATTGTTGGATGAAAGGAGGGCAGCTTCCACCTTCAAGGGGCTCCGCCTCTGAGAACGGGTCACCAGGTATGCAGTGACTTGCTCCCTGGCACTCTGCGGCCAGAGAGGAAGCCAGCGAGGGGCTCAGGGGAGGGATGGGCCTTGTCTGAAGATGGTCTCAGAGACTAATTCACCTAGAAGGTGACATTCAAGCAGGGCTTGAACATGTAAGGTCGGAGTTACCGGGGATGGGGGTGGAGAGGCAGTCTCGGCAGGAAGAGTGGCAGGAAAGGCCTTCCGGGGGTACCCAGTCTTGTGTGACTGGGGAGCACCAGTCGGGGTTCCTTGGGGAATGGGGACCACAGGCCAAGCAGTGAATGACTTTGCACAGTGAGTGAAGAGTGGACCCTTGAGTGGGCGGGGCCTATGGAAGGCATTTAATTGATCAAATCATTGTTTTAAAATAATCATTGGGTCTAGTGGGGAGGTGACTGAGGTTGGAGGCAGGATGGTGAAGTCACTCGGAAGCTCTGAGTAGGCTAGAGAGGGACAGAGAGACAGCGAGGGGAGTCAGGCGGGTGGTAAGGTGACCCCCGGGAAATGCTTCTTTTCACCTTTCACAGCCAGACTGCACTTTCTCTCTGCAGTGTCCACCCTGCTGCCTTTTTGGCTGACACCAGCTTGGCCGGGTGAAAGCTTCCAAGTGGGTCAAACTGGGATTAAGATTGCCAATATGAATATGAACGCAGCCAGCTGCAGGGTGGTGGGTAAAAGTTAGACACCGTCCTATTCTGTGGGCCCTCTGACGAGCCAGCAAACAATGTGCAAAGTTAGAAAAGAGAGTGAGATGACGGGAGGGCTTGGTGATGCGAGTGGCCTGAGAGGGCCCAAGAGAAACAGGACTGGGTGGGGACGGGCCGCTGGAGACAGCGCGAGGCAACGATGGAAACGCGTCACAAGGCAGGAGGGGGACATGGCTGTTTCCAGGACCAGAAACATGGCACCCACAGAGCAGGCGTGTGCTAGCGTTTAAAGGAAGCCGTGGCTGGCCTTGAACAGACAGGCAGCCTGGTGAAAGGTGTGTCAGAGACCATAACCTGGCAGCCAGACAGAAAGAAAAGGTATTCTAGAAAGTCAGCAGGGAGAGGAGACTACAAAGCTGTGAACGCCTTGGTGGCCCACAGGGTGAGAAGCTTAGGGAGATGGGGGTGTTCTAAGGGGAATCTGTGCTCTTTGGAGCCCCTCTGAGAGGCCAGAGCGCACAAAGAGGTGGAAGGATGTCGGTGCCTGAGCCCTGGCCAGCCCTGCTCAAGGGACAAGCAGTGAGGACCACAGGCTGCCCCAAGGTGCTGGCTCAAAAAAGGTGAGCAGCGCTGCCTGGAGGCAGCAGCAGGTTCTCCCTACCTTTTGACAGTCAGACAGCTTTTCTACACCTCTAGCCCCTTGACCTGTCCAAACTCCATGTTATTATTCATTAGGGGAACTGGTAAAGGGTGTGGTGGGTCAGCACAGGAATACACCACTGGCACTAAAATGCAAGCGGGAGGTCTGAACAGGGTTGTATGCCTGCGTGACCGTGGGGGGCGGGGGGGGGTATTACACAGCTGAGAGTCCTGCCCCATCTGAAAGTCAGATTCTGAATCTACTCTCACAGAATTTATTTTCCCACTGAAACCTACCTTTGAGCTTGGAGACCTGTAAGAGGGCTGGGAAACCTTCCAAAGCATTAAGTAGCCACAGCTTAAATTTCTTACTAAATAACCGGACAGACTTCAGGTACTGAATAGAAACGTCTTCCAGAAAATCGTCAAGGAGGACATCCTCAATTCCCTGCAACAAAAGAGTGGAGACAGCGTGCCGGCCAGCGCGGGTGTCCTCTAGTTACAAGCGGCCTAAGTGAACTATGCCACAAACTCAGAGAGAAGACCCCACCTGAGCCCTTGCCGCAGCTCACTGTGCAGGAGCAGAATTTGAATTTTTTCAAAGAGCTTAAAATACTGATAACTGATCCACAGTTTTAAGAAGCACCACACAGGCCATACTAGGCGGGTCAGACCAAAATATTTTCATGGCTGAACCCAGGTGCTGGCTTTCATCCTTTGTGTAAAAAACTTAGAAGCATAAAATTGTCTCCCAGAAAATAAAAAAATAAAAAGTAGCTCTAGCCAGGTGGTTCAGTTGGTTGGAGCATGGTCCCATACACCAAAAGGTTGTGGGTTCGATCCCCAGCTGGGGCGTATATGGGAGGCAACCGGTCAATGATTCTCTCTCACATTGATGTTTGTCTCTCTCCCTCTCTCTCTAAAAATTAGTAAAAACATATCCTCAGGTGAAGATTAAAAAAGAAAAAGGTTCATGACCAGCTTTAAAAAAACAACATATTTTCACCACAGAAACTGTAGTGAAAATATAACTACCCTGAAATTATAATAGTCAGTCTAGATAAAAAAACTTGGACTCAGTTTGGAGTTCCCTGGTCACTGAAACCACAGGTTACCGTGTACATTGGCTTTTTCTTTACATGAGGTAACTCAGACTCTCACGGATTTCAAAAGAAAGGCTGAGTTTTAGGGAAAGATTACAGCTTGTGATCCATCCGCCCCACTGTTGGCTCCTCAGAGGCCTGCAGCCAGGGACCTGCAGAGAGGAGGCTCTACCCCAGGCTCTGCACAGCCACCAGCCACGCGTCTTCCTACCTTGTACATCTGTACGTCGTAGCATTTAAAGAGCTGGCACACTTCAGGCAATGCCATGAGCATGACTGTGTCCTGTGGCAGAGCTTTCCAGAAGGCAGTGAGCAAGTCCTCCACCTGAAGTAAGGAATGGAATGGATCTCCACAATCTGTTTGTGCCTGGTGAGACTAACCCCATATATACTTAACCAGCCCCAAGTGATAATGGGATGAATTTCATTCCAATTAATGTAAAGCTTAATCTGGCAGCTTTTCTAGTTGGATGGAATAACGTGAAACATATTTTCATGGCAGTTTTCTGGAAGGAAAGCTGTTTTAACCACCAGGGGGCCCCTGTTGGTTATCATAGGATGAGGAAATGGCCAGAGGGCACAAACCAGAGTTCAGAATGAATGTTCATTGATGATTGACCTTCAATGTGGCTCAGCTCTGAAAGAGGGTGATAGTATGTAACCAGAGAGGCTTCCTCCTTGACACCGAGGTACAAGCCATCTAAGGATTGTCCAAGCAAAAGAGGCCTGGAGTCTTTCTACACAGGAGCCTTTCTAAGGAAGACAACGGCAGCTTCCTTCCTTTTCTTTAGTTTCCCCCATGTTGACTTTTCAGATCCCATGATTGGTCAATCTGAGTTGCCAGTTAATACTCTTGACTACTAGTGATTTCTGCAGGCCCAAGTGTTCTAGGGCATCCCAGCCCTGACACAGACCTACCAGTGACCTCCGTCAAGGAAGTTAGGGCCAACTTCTGAGCTGCCAGATAATGAACCCCTGCTGTCAGGTGCATGAATTCTAGAGAAGACATCTCCATAGAGACTCTCAGACAGTCAACAAAAAATACAGTAATGGGATGAGCGGCATGTATTAATCCTTTTCTTCTCAGGTGGGTAAGTTTGAAGCAGGACCTTTCGGAGTTAGTGGGTTTGAATGAGACAGCAGCCACGGGCTCATCTCTGCTAATTCTCTTACCACCCATGTCCAAAGTCATCAAACACCGCTGCACCAGCTTCAGAAACATTTCTCTCTGATGTCATTGTCACTGCTCCAGATTTGATGACCCTCCTCACTTCCTACCTGCCTATGACAAAACCTCCTTACCACCCACTCTGCTCCACTATGGCAGTCTGTGTCACTGCTCCCACAGTCCTCTCCATGAGTCAGAATTCATCACACGGCATGCAAGGCCCTCTCTCACTCCAGCCCTCTCTCACACCCCTCCCCTCTGCTTCTCTCCTTTAATGACAATGAAATCTAGTCAGAGCGACCTTTTGTCACATGCCTGTGAACATCCTGCTGCCTTTGTCTGCACCCACTGTTCTACCTGGAATACCTTTCCTACTCCATTTTGTCTGTTGAACCTCAGTTTTTCCTCTAGAGTCCAGCTACATGGCCTCCTCTTGGGAGCACTATCTACTTAACTTTGTTAACTCTTCCTCTGGGCACCCAGAACAGTCTAATCATACTGTTATTCTAGGACTTGCCATATTGTATCATATTTATTGGCTTATATTGCTCCTTTTAGTACCAGACTATCAGCCTATCAAACCTTATGGAGAATACCTTCCTAGTTCCAGAAATGGTACTGGTTACAAGGTAAGAATTAAGTTAATATTAATGAGTGAATAAAGAAAAGGAGAAATAGATATCTAATGTGGATATCTATTGATAAACATTACATTAATAAAACAAGGGCCATTCTGAAGACATCGTGGTCTCTATCTTACTATCATGCTTTACACTAAGTACTAAATGTACTTATGCTGAATGAATATTTTCACCCAAAGTTGAAGTACTTAGAACACTAAAGCATCAGAAAAGCTTTTATTTAACTGTGTACTAGTTTCCCTAGATTTCCATTGCAAAAGATAAAACTCAGAATGGTTAAAAGATTTATTCATGTGTTCCACAATCCAATCATTACAATATCCATGTCAAATCACTCTGCTTCAAAGTCTTGCTTCTTTTTCAGTTGGCATCTATACTAATAATAGAGGAATATGCAAATATTCTGGGATGCCGTCACAGTAACAGTAATGACCAAACAGCAGGCTGCGTGGGGCGACCAGGCCTGCAGGGGGGTTAGTGAGGGATGACCAAA
>NW_005354532.1:42086-55048 GCF_000412655.1 Myotis brandtii | reverse complement strand
TTGGGGGTGACCAGGCCAGCAGGGGGGGCAGTTAGGGGAGATCAGGCAGGCAGAGGAGGTTTGGGGTGATCAGGCAGGCAGGCAGGTGAGCAGTTAGGAGCCAGTGGTCCTGGATTGTGAGAGGGATGTCTGACTGCTGGTTTAGGCCTGATCCTTGGGATCAGGCTTAAAGCGGCAGTTGCACATCCCCCAAGGGGTCCTGGATTGGAGAGGGTGCAGGCTGGACTGAGGGGACAACCCCCTCCGTGCATGAATTTCATGCACCAGGCCTCTAGTGTATCAATAAAATGATTCTTTAACATTATTAAAAATTCAAGGTGAATAATATTATCAACACCTTATTCAAAATCAGCTGAAATTAGAGTCTAAACATAGCTGTAGTATATTTATTTTTTTATTTTTATTTTTTTAAATTGATTTTAGAGTGAGAGGAAGGGAGGGCGGGAGGGAGTGAGAGAAACATTGATTTTCTGTTCTACTTATCCATGCACTGATTGGTTGCTTCTTGTATGTGTCCCTGACCAAGGATTGAAACAACAACCTTGGTGTATCAGAATGGCACTTTAACCAGCTGAACTACCTGGCCAGGCTATGAATTATATATAAAGCATAAAGATAGTTATATTAGCACTTTGTAAAAGTCTCAAATGATTAAACAATAAAAATATCACCCTCAATAACTCATTCATTATAAAATAGCTGAATTCTAAACCCTTTAGTGCATTAGACGTCCCTTGAGGGGTCTTTTCAAGTAAAATGTTGAACAGTGAGTCATAAATTCTTGTGTTTTATAGATAAAATCCTACCCGCTCAAGTTCTTGGTTCCTCACACTTTGTAGAATGTCTTGACAATAGTTGCAGTATTCATCAGCAAGAAAGGCCATCTAGGAAGGAGATGGGAAATTATTTCATTCTGCAGGCTGCTTTAAGAATTAACTTCTCAAAGGCCTTTCTGAGGTCCTTGGAGGCAGTTGCACTTCTGATCTGACAGAAGCTGAGTGCTTCCTTCTGTGGAGTAATGCATACTTTATTGGCCTACAATTGATGTAGCTTCAATTTTGATGTCTGTACCAACCTTTATAAAGGTCACCGACCATTGACATCTTTCTCCCTAAACCTCAATTTTCCCCCTCCATTTTCCCTAGTCCCAGGTTCTAGAAATCCACATATCTGTTTCCCTTCTTAGTCATGGAAGGCCCTCACTCTAGAAGATGACAGAGTGGTCCCAGGTGCAGCCTTTTTATAGGACAAGAGAGGAAGACCTAACTATCCTGACGACCACCAAGTACAGGAGGAAATGTTGGTCCTTATGGGTCTGGGAGAAGGCAAATATTACTCCATCTGGTACAACAAAATTAACAGGCAAAAAAGAAGACATGCACTGTCTGAGGTATCAAAGGTGTAAAAAGTTAGTCTCCCCACGGCGTGCAAGCCTACCATTTTGTAGGAGTACTTCCTTGCCAGTTTTTGCTCCCAGAATGGACATCTCCTGAATTCAGACAAAGGTGATCCAATTTGGTCTATTATTAGTGAATGATTTTCACACTAGCATGCCATTTACACACTGTATTATTTCTTTAAAATAAAATGCATTTTCTCACATATAAGCCATATAATAATCACATTGCTTCTATATAATCTTTTATCCATACCTCTGCACACATTACTGACCCCAGCAACTTTACCCCTCATTTAATTTCAAAAGATGCTAACCTTCCTTTATAATTCTATGAATTATGGTCATCAAGAAAGAGTTAGAACTTAATATTTTACCCAAATGTATCGCTCATGTGGACATGTATTGCAAGTGCTATATAGTAATGTACAATAAAAATATTATCTATACATTAATTAATGCCACAAATACATTTTTACAACCCTTGTCCACCTAATTGTCCCTCCTTGAGTCACCATATATTTATTATAAAAATGGCTAGTTGTATCAGAAATCTTGGGCCCTAAATAACAAGGAAAAGGAAGGGTGTGGACTTTTCTTTAGAAGAGCAATTTACAGAAAGGTAAACTTTCTATCAAGGAGAAAAAAAAGGTAACCATTAATGATCAAAGCCAATATTTCTTGAGTGTGGTCCTGAAACCATCTATATTCCAATCCCTGGGGGTGAGGACAGAAATCTGTCATTGTAACTAGATTCCCAGTGAGCCACATGTACACTCAAGTTGAGAGTATCAGCTCTAGGCAGACTATTCTTTTTCCAACTCTGCATAAATCTCTACATTGGAATATGGCAAATGCATCATACTTTCACCTGGTCAGAAGAAGTTATCTGAAAATACAGTATTGTAGTAATATAAGAAATTATTAACAAGGAGAATATGAGAGTAAGCTATTACAAAATAAAATAATAAAAGTAAATTTATGTGTTTCTGAAGTCAATTCCCTCAGGTCTTTTCCTGTGAAAAGAACTGATATTGCAGTAAAAAAATGTTTAAATAATGAACTGAAAGCTATTCTTCACAATATAAACAATCAGAAATCTAAAAAGGTATAGTACAGAACTCAAGTTTGAATTCTGCAGAAGAAGGCATTCAGGAAAGAACCAGAGAGATTCTCATTCGGGCGGTCATTCAGCATAAAAACAAAGAAAAAAGTGAGAAATTCTATTTAGATTTCATAGGTATATTAAATGCAATTTGGGATTTTCAACAGATCCAAGAAATATTATTAGAATTAGTCATTCACTTATTCCACCAACCTTCAGTGCACACATACCATGTGGCAACCCCTAGAGATACAATGGGGGAGCCTTCCTTCCTGTCATGGCCCATCCCTCTAGGCACCATCTGCCTCCCCTGAGCTACTCCATCAATTCTCCTCAATGTCTTTATTCTTCTGGCATCCTTGAAGATACTACTTCCAGAATTATCACTCCCAAAGTAAATGCATCCTGTCACTCTCCTTCTGAAGATGCCTCACTGGTTTCCGACAGTCTCTTGGGCGAAATCCAAATTCCTCAGCCTGGCATTGACAAGCTGCCCACCATCTGGACCTCACGCAGAGTCTCCTGCTCCCCAACATTCTCACTTCTGGCTCCTCACTGCCCACATACATCTCAGCACAAATGCAAGTTATACCCTCAAGAAAAGTGTCTCCTAAAGAAGGACCCTTGTGACCCTTCCAGAACCAGCTCAAGGGCAGTGTGGCAAGCAGAATAAAAGCCCCCAAAGATGTCTATATCCTAATCCCTGGAACCCAACCTGGCAAAGGGACTTTGCAGGTGTGATTAAGGCTAAGGACCTTGAGATGAGGAGATTATCCTGGATCATCCAGATGACCCCTAATGTAATCAAAAGAGTCCTTAAAGGCAAAGAACCTTTCCCAGATGCAGAAAATCATAGAGATGGCAGCATGGAGAACTCAGCCTGCCTTTGCTGGCTTTCAAGACTTAGGAAGAGCCACAAGCCAAGGAACAGGACAACTTCTAGAAGTTGGAAAAGTCAAAGAATGGGTTCTCTCCTAAGTCCCTCAGAATGAACACAGCCCTGTGAACCCTTTGATCTCAGTTTAAACAAGAGGAGAAACTGTGTTGGACTTGTGACCTATAGAACTACAAGATAATAAATTTGTATTGTTTTAAGCCACCAAATTTCTGCTAATTTATTACAGCAACAATAGGAAATGAACACAGGCTACCTTTTCTGGGAAAGCGCACCACAACCTTTTTTCCTCCCTCCCATTTTGGAGTTCCACCCCACTAATGGCTTGCACTGCCTATTGAACACAGTTGTTTCATGTCTATCTCAGCTCTCCAACTATAAATCTGTGTGGGCTGTGTGAAGTCTTTTGTTGAGCCTTGATTGCTAATGGCATCTCTGAGAGGAATTGACCTCCAGGCCAACTAGCTGTGAGGACCAGCTGCGACTACAGTGGGAGAGCTGCTGTGCAGGAGACACCCTTATGAAGGAGGACTTGCTTCTGTGGGGCTTTGGTGCTCACGGAGTCTTCCCCTTGAGTGTCATTTGTGGATGCATAGAGTTGTAATCTGATATGGTCTGGAGTTGTTCACTGGTGCACTGGCTCTAGGGCCTCCCAGGAGGTACAAAGTCAGCCACTAACTGGGGCCACCTGGCAGGAGCTACAGAGAGATCTGTAAATAGTTGATACTTCTATTGGGCTAGGAAGTGCCAAGGTGAGGCCCGGCTGTGAAGCAAGGCAGGCTGGTGCTAGTGCTGGATCTTGGGCCTTTTATTGATAGGTTTGGGGCATGCTGTCACCAGCTGCAGCTTGTTTGAGAGATTTTAGAAAACTTTGAAGCCTGAGCCAGGACATGCCATTCATATTTAAAAGCAGTTGCCAACAGCTTGGGTGGGGCTGCAAATTGGATGGTGCAAGATCTCAGGAAATCACCAGGGTGGAGTGAACAGTGTGGGTCACTCTGATGGAAACTCAGATATGGATGCCAGTCATCTCTACAGTCGAGGAGGTCCTAGTACAGGAACAATGGCCCCCAGAGCACCCCTGTGTGGGACAAAGCTGCCCCTGAATTTCCGCCCCAATTCCAGGGAGTACAGCTCCTCTTCAAATGTCCATGGATTACCTCAAAGCCACTGCCCAGCACTGGAGCTCAGAGGAAGCAAGATTGCATAAGTTCATGTGTGGGCCCTTTAAGAGGAACACCTGGGACTCCAGCAGTCTCTGCATCACTCAGCCACAATCCTTGCTAGTTTTTACAGCCCAAAGTTGTGGGGACTTCTCTTCCCAGCTCTGGAACCCTGGGCTGGGGGTCTGATGTGAGGCTGGGACTCCCAGCTTCTCATGGGAGGCCTTGAAGACATCCTTCTTGACTTAAAAAAACCCACAAAAAAAACAATGCACATGGGTGCTAGACCAGCCTGTTCAGTGCCTCCTCCCCTTCTACCAGTCTCAATGTGCTTTCTTCTTTGCTTCTCTAGTGGTAGGAATTCCATTCAGTCAGGTTTCAGGCAGTTCTTAATGATGGCTGTTCTGTATTATAGTTGTAATTTTGATTTGCTTGTGGGAGGCAGTGAGTACAGGTGTTTACCTATGCTGCCATCTTGGTTCTTCTCTGTTGTTGTTTTTTATATTCCGAATCACTGATTTGATTGTCAGCATCATCTACTCTACTCTTGATTCCCTGTAAATTATTCTTCATTTCCGTTAGTGTATCTTTCATTTCTGACTGGTTCTTTTTTATGGTTTCTATGTTCTTTTTCATGCTGTTGAAGTTCTCACTGAGTTCTTTGAACATCCTTATAACTATTCTTGTGAACTCTATCTCGTAGTTTGCTTGCCTCCATTTCATTTAGTTCTTTCTCTGAAGATTTCTCCCGTACTTTCCTTTGGAACTAGTTTCTTTGTCTCTGCACTTTGGCTGCTTCCCTGTGTTTATTTCTATGTATTAGATAAAGCTGCTACATCTCCCTGACTTGGAAGAGTCTCCTTGTGTAACAGGTGTCCTGTAGGGCCCAGTGGTACAGCTTCCCCAGTCACGGGAGCTGGGCACTCCAGGTGTGCTCCTGTGTGGACTGTGTGCACTGTCTTGTTGTAGTTGATTGCTGTTGGCATCACTGAAAGAGACTGACTCTCAGGCCAATCAGCTGTGAGGACTGACTGAGACTACAGCAGAGGAGCTTCCATGTAGAAGTCAATGCAGTCTCAGCGTGGCTTCTTCTTTAAATCCCAAGTTGTAGAACTTCCATTCAGCTAGATTTCAGGTGGTTCTGAATGGTGTTTGTTTTATAAATTAGTTGTAATTGTAGTTGTGGTTGTGGGAGAATTTGAGTACCACATTTACCTATGCTGCCATCTTGACCAGAAGTATCCAAAACTGTATTCTATTCAAATATAGAGGGTATAGCTTTTTTATTTGTATTTTTTGTTTTCTTTAATATCTCAATCAGCCTTCAAGAGTGCTAGTCACAGAACATGTTTTCAAAAGGTTGTCCATTCAATGACAATTGTCAACAAGATAACATCAAAGAGCTATCATGTTGTTTTGGACAACTAAAGTAAAATTCAACTCACGATGTCATAGCTATTAATAGCTCTAGTGTCCCAATTTAAAGAGCTATCATTGTAATATAGAAACACTTCAACACAGATTTATCATTCACAAAATATACAACCTTTTTAATTACAGTGAAAGAAACATATTAAACAGCAGATGGGCAGCCACACAGTATGGTCCTTGAAGACAGGACTTCAACAATCTGGTCGAATTGATGAGTGGTTAGGAGTACACATAAGAACATTATACACAGGAAAATATATGTATCTAATTAAGAAATTACTGAGTATTTGTGGGTCTATTATAGTAAATCTATTTTATTCAGCACTCACTGTTCCGTCTTGTTGGGTAATGCTGCCATAATTAGTAGATTTTTCAAAGGCAATGACGTCTCCACTGTGACAGAACAGATAACAGAGTAATAATTTTAGTAAGACACTTATTTCTGAGCATAGGAATAAAGTTTCTTCCGCAGTGAGGTAATTTGTATGGGGAATAACTTTTATTTCAAAACCATTCTTGAAGTTTATATCCAAAACTGGTGATTATCTCCTGATTGCAGTTATTTAAAAAATCCATTTCTATAACTGGAACAACTACATATTAATATTAATGGTTTATTCACTACAGAAGGAGGATATTATGTCATTATGGGTAGAGCTCACTCCTGTGAGAAAAGAAAAATTATTATGGATATGAAGTCTTATACTTTCTGACATGGGGTTTTAAATGATCAATTCAGAAACAATGATATCCTCTGAATTGATGGATATAGCAGAGCACCTTCACAGAACAAGGAAAATGAGAATCTAAGTTCCATTTCACCATGCCTCTTGGATTCATATATTATACTGGAGACATGTATATGTCATGGAGAACAAACTCAGTTTTACCCATGTGGTGTGGTACATTTTCCCTTTAATAGTGGGCATTTGAGAAACTGGGAGCAAAGGAACCCCAACTTTTCACAGGGAATGTGCATTCTTCAGATGCCATGATAGTTTCCTCACTATCTTCAGAGCTGTGGCAGCTCTGTCCACTCCAACACATTTCCTCCCACTTGGTTGTTCCGACTCTACCTAAACACACAAAGAGAAGAGGAAGCCACCAGACTAACACTACTTTTGGAAGCAATGTCTTCAAGGCAGAGATGGTCTGGGAGGTGGGTGGGAGTCAGAGAGGACGTGAAAGGAAACAGCTTTTATCTACATATAAAGGTCCTACATCCCCTCCCAGTCTCTCCAAAGCCCCAGGAGCTCTCTCCTGAAGGTTTGTGTTAGTTCATTCTCCAACTCAACTCATGGAAAACTGGGCTGAATACTTGACACCCATCTGGTCAATGTTTCCGTGTAACACTCTATTTAAAATAGGGCAGATAGATCCAGGGTCTGGAAGCAAATCCACTAAAAAGTCACTCCCGTTTTATCATTTAATAAGAGTTGTTATCACAACAGGAATTGATCTTTGGACTGCTCAATGGCAAGAAAGTTTCAGGACATTGTTCAAACTGGAAGGAATATATATAAATATTTGAGGTGGGGTGGGGGTTGGTTGCCCAACATCTGTGAAGTTGAAAATCCGTATATAACTTAAGCTGGCCCTTTGAATACATGACTTTTCAGCCACCAGTTGACCCTTGAACAACTGGGCTTGAATTGCTCAGGTCAATTGAACTGTTTCAATTTAATTTAGTGGGTCAATTGAACTGAGCAGGTCAATTGAAAAATCTACATATAAATGAATCCCATATAGCTTGAATCAACTATATATCTACACATAGGATGATGCAAGGAGAGCCAAAGGTTAAGAATTTAAAATGTTTTAGAATTCTACTTTTTGTGTCTCAATGGTATCTTCTTGGGTAAATATGGACAATGGTGGAGTTTCTCCTGGTAAAATTTATAAACAGCCCATTGCCACACAGATTCTAGGACGTTATATCAACAAGAACAACAAACAATAAAACAATTAATAAAATCTTGAATGAAAGAAGACAGAAGAAAATGTCAGAAATGAAAGTTAACTGAATTAAGGGCAGTCATCAACCTTTAAGAGACGTCTTAAAAATCACTTGAGATTTTCTTCAACTAAATTGGAGGTAGGGCAATTTCTCTATCATTCCACATGTTAACATGCTATTCCTAATATGTTTTCTTGAGAAAATGAATATATTCAATTGCATCCATCCACCCATCCATCTATCCAACCATCCATCCAACTGTCCATCTCTTATTCATTCATCAAATGCCTACTCTATGTTAGGCTTTGTTCTAGACCAGCGGTTCTCAACCTGTGGGTCGCGACCCCTTTGGCGGTCGAACGACCCTTTCACAGGGGTCTCCTAAGACCATCCTGCATATCAGATATTTACATTATGATTCATAACAGTAGCAACATTACAGTTATGAAGTAGCAACAAAAATAATTTTATGGTTGGGTCACAACATGAGGAACTGTATTTAAAGGGCCAGAAGGTTGAGAACCACTGTCTAGACCTAGTGGATATAGCTGTGGCAGATAAGGTCTCTTCTCACAGAAGTTATAGCCTAAGAGGAGGAAAGATGTTACACAAATAATTTCAAAGAGATTGAGGGAAGGTTTTGACAGATGAAATATAGGTTTTTGGGCAACATATGTTCAGGGACCATCCTATTCTCTTGTTAGTTCGACAGTTTACATCCCTGTAAACTAGCAGCTGGATAAGCTGAAGAGAGCTTCACTTGTGATTAATTAGGTGCTTTGGTTGGCCCGTTACACAACACCATCTCTGGGCAGCACTTCTTAAACTCTTTCCCTGACAATAATCTTCAGGAGACATGCCTTTGTGCCCAGAAACAGGAATCTAAAAGCTAGAAGTTCTAGTTTTTGATTAAATAAATGACATGGGAAGACCTCACCTATCACTTCCCTCTCCCTCCAAACCCTGACCCTGGTAGCTTTGGAGGCCAGTCGCCTGAGTGATGCTATCATGTATTTTGGGTTTTTAAATGAAACTCCCATGTTTCTGCCATGTGTTCAATGCAGAATGAGTTTGATTCAATCGCCATTGAAAGGAGAGTGGTGTCAACCTTTCGCTGTTATAAGGAAAACTGAGAGGGAAATTAGGCCTATGTGTGGCAGACGAGGGGGCACCATCCTAATATAGTCACTGGGGAGCTATGTCATTTTTGTAGTTTCAATAATTGTTGTTTCAATGCATAAAATCCCTATGTAGCATTGAAACAACTATAATGGAAAAAGGAATATTTATCAACCCCATGGAGAGATGAGACTTGTAAAATGGTCCTCATCACTACCTGCCCAGGCCATGACATCTGGAATGCCCTAATTAAAATGAATGGATTATCACATGGGTCAACATATAGGTTTGGTGATAGCCTATTTATTTATTTAAAAAAATTACCTAGTCTTACAGAACATATGCAAGCAAAGATCCATGAAGATACGCATGATTAAAAGGTGAGTGAGAGGCAATATTAGACAATGGCTACAAAGCAGATGAGCAGAGAATCAGTGAATCAGTGCTGGAGACCAGCCTCAGGCAAAAGGGTGACTGTGAAGGGCCAAGTTAAAGGCATCAGCTCTTAGAGGTTCTGGCCAACGAGGTCGAATGAACACTTCCGGCAATGGCTGTGCTTTAATCTTGCAGGCAAGGCGTGGCTGGGCGAAAAAGTGAGACTGTGCAGACAGTGTGCCCCCTTCTGCACACCGGGGACTACCCCCAAGAGGAGGGTCAGTGAGGGTGAGGAGGCCAAAGCAGTACTGGAGGTGACAGTTTCAGCTCTCAGGGTACCAGCCAGGATGGCCTCGTGTTCTGGGGTCACTGCCTCTGTGTCGTTTCCGTATGTGGCTCTGATTCAGTCCTACGGAACATTTATTCAGTTAGGATCAAAAGCAGTCATTACTAAAATACGGCTTTAATAAAAGCACAGCAAACATCCAGAATCGGCCTTGCTGTGAGCAGAGGACTTCCAATCCAAAGAGAAGTCTTCCTCCACGGTCCTCTGAGGGCCTGAGGTGCTTTAAGCTGTGAATCATGATGACAGAGAAAAGGCCCAGGGCAGAGGGCGGCACGACCTGAGGCGCGTCAGCACGGAAGGTCCCTTGGCTCCTGGTGAGTTGTCCCCCAGCATCTGCACAGAGCCCAAGCCAGGCAGGCACGGGATGTTAAGCTTCAACTACTGGGAGGAAGGGAATGGGCTCAGAGGTTCCAGAAAGGGCCAGGGAAATGGAGCAGGGGGCGAGGGGGGGGGGGCGGAGGGCAGAGGCAGAGAGTAGCCCCAGGGGAGAAGGAAGGCCCCTAACAGAGCCGGCTTCCTTGTCCAGCTCCCCCACTCCCTTGCTATATGGCCTTACACACCTTGCCTGGGCTTTGAGGGCCCCATTTCCCATCCCTCTAAAGGGAGGGAGTGGGGTGTAAGGACTCCTGAGACCCTTTCTCACTTGCAGAGCCTGTTCCCTGTGAACAGGTGGCCTCCAGTGCCCTGCAGGGCTTAAATGATGGTTGGAGGATGCTTTCTGGGCTTTGCACAGGGAGGGTGCAGAGACCTTCCTTCCGGAGCCTTGCAAATGGTCCTTCACTGGGAGCAGTGCTGGCAGCCTGACTTTAATTAGTGTTATGATCAATTTGGCTAAAAAGGTCCAGTGTAAAGAGAACTGAAAAATGATTTTATGGCACACAACTCATCTTTTTCACCCAATAAAATCTTTTTTATTTTTTTTTATTGATTTCAGAGAGGAATGGAGAGGGAGAGAGAGCTAGAAACATCAATGATGAGAGAGAATAATTGATCGGCTGCCTCCTGCACACCCCACGCTGGGGATCGAGCCTGCAACCCGGGCATGTGCTCTGACCAGGAATCCAACCCTGGTTCATAGGTTGACGCTCAATCACTGAGCCATGCCAGCTGAGCCCCATAAAATCTTTTAAATGTAGTGTTAGCTTGATATGCTTTTTGGCATTTAACTTTGTTTTAGTCTAACTACAATTTGCATTCACATTCTCAGGTTTTGACATCATTTGTCATTAATCCAGACTTTCATTTACATCATTTTGGCATTGCATTTTGCCCTCTCAAACCACTCTAACAACAGTGAAACAACTTGAAGCAATTATAAAGGTAAGAGGATAAAAATGTAATAAAACCTAGTTCATGGACCAGGCTTGTTTAAAGTGTCAGACTGCAGGACAAAGGTGCTTCGTCTTCTAATCATTAAAGAATCTCATGTCATATTTACTCAAGCCACACTAATTATTTTGGTTTTGAATAGGAGAAGATATCCTTAATTTAATGAATATTTTTATAACTGAAGTTAAAATAGTAAATATATGTATTCATATAAGGACCTGTGTTGTTGTGATTGCAAAACACTGTATTTAATATCATCTTGATTATACTAGTACTAATCACTAAAATATATTGAGCACTAACTCATTGCTAAGAGTTTTACTTGGATTATCTTAGTTCTCACAATAACCCATTAAGTAAGTAGGTAGTAATTCGTTATTATCCCCATCTATCTATAATAATAAAAGGGTAATATGCTAATTAGACCAGACGTCCTTCTGGATGAAGCCAGGGCCTTAGGGAAGCCCGGGTCCCAGGTGCCAGAGGGAAGCTGGGGGAAGGCCTACTCTTGCATGAATTTCATGCATCGGGCCTCTAGTCCTAATATATAAAGAGCCAGGGTCCATCACAACCAAAACGTCCGGATGGATGACCAAACACCAGGCTAGGGTCCCAGCAGCATGGTGCAAGCCAGTCCTGGGTCCCAGCTGGTGCGGCAGGAGTCGGTCTTGGGTCCCAGCCGCCCACAGCAGGAGTCGGTCCTGGGTCCCAGCATCCCGCAGCACAGCGGCGGGAGGGAGCTGTGGGCCCCGGCCACCCACAGCGTGGCAGTGGGAGGGAGCTGTGGGAACGGAGCCATGCTGCTATCAGACTGGTCTCTAGGTCCCTCCCCCTGCCTGCAGGCTCCAGGGAACCGGAGCCATGCTGCCATCAGACTGGCCTCTTGGTCCCTACCCCCCAGCCCGCAGGACCAGGGAACCAGAGCCATGCTGCGATGGGACTGGATCCTACCCGAGGGGTCTCGGATTGTGAGAGAGTGCAGGGTGGGCTGAGAGACCCCCTCCTGAGTGCATGAATTTTTGTGCACCAGGCCTCTAGTCTATAATAATAAAAGCGTAATATGCTAATTAGACCGACAGCCAAACGACCTTCTGGACGACTTTCTGGATGAAGCCGTGGCTGCAAGGGCTAAGGCAAGCTGCTGTGGCTGGGAGGGCTGAGCCCCTTGCACGAATTTCATGCACCAGGCCTCTAGTATATATATAAAAGGCTAAGTGACCATCCAACTGTCCAACCATCCGATACATATGACACGCACTGACCACCAGGGGGCAGACGCTCAACACAGGCGCTGCCGAGCTATGGTGACTTGGCAGTGGTGTTTCTCAGGTGACGCACCCCAGAACCAGAGAGGAGGGAGCCCGATTCCTCGCGGGGCCATTCAATTCCACCTTCAGTAGTGGGTTATGTTGTTGCTGGGGTACTGTGCGCCCTGAATCTGGTTTACTGCACACTTGCATTTGCGTTCCACGCCCTGTGTGACAGCAACTTTTCAGAGTGCCCTCTTGAACTCTGGGATCCCTATCTATCTATATATATAAAAGACTAAGTGACCAGCCGTACATCCGACACACACTGGCGATTTAAAAACAAATGTTGACTCTCCCATGCACAATACATATAAAGCTCTTGCTGGCGCCAATCACATGTGTGTGTTTTGATCCATCATTGTGGTATACAGGGAGACATTAGAACAAGTTTAATCAATTTATCAGTCATTGTTTTTAACAATGTTGTTTTTATATCATGTTTTTGTTGTTTTTATATCATGTCTTTGTTGTTCTATCATGTTGTTATTGTTTATTTATTAATCAATTTATATATTATTTTCATATACATTTTACTA
>NW_005354532.1:40754-41128 GCF_000412655.1 Myotis brandtii | reverse complement strand
GTGAGAGTGTGTGTGTGTGTGTGTGTGAGTGTGTGTGTGTGTGTGTGTGTGTGTGTGTGTGTGTGTGTTGAGGGGGGTAGGAATGAGGGCAAAGGTTACTTTCCTTGTATCCTGAGAGAAACACAAGACTGTACAACTGATATCAGAATTTACATTAGACAGACTGGGGATTCATCTCTATGGAAAATGACAAACAAGTTTTCTTTGAAACATATTAAGCAGGGGAGAAACCAAGATGGCGGCATAGGTAAACACCAGAAATTGCTGCCTTGCACAACCACTTCAAAAATACAACTAAAAGACAAAACGAACATCATCCAGAACCACAGGAAGGCTGGCTGAGTGGAAATTCTACAACTAGAAGGAAAGAGAAA
>NW_005354532.1:30411-40741 GCF_000412655.1 Myotis brandtii | reverse complement strand
ATATATATACAATAAAATGGCAATAAATGCATAGCTATCAACAATTATATCTAGAAAATCAAATGAACAAGGAATCTAATGAACAAAATAAACTGATGAATAAAATAGAACCAGAGGCATGGAAACATGGAACAGAACAAACTGATGAATCTCAGAGGAGAGGGAGGGTCTGGGAAGAGATTAGCCAAAGAATTTATATGCATTACCTATGGACATAGACAATAGGGTGATGAAGGCCTGGGGTGGGGTGGGAACCGGGTGGAGGGTGGTTTTGGGGTTTACATTGGGGAGCCTGTGTATTCATCTGTATGGTAAATGTTTAATTTTTTTTCTTTGAAACATATTAAGCAGGGATTTTGCCTAGAGGTAGAGAATAAAAGTGAGTTAAGCAGAACTACTCCAGATGTGACACACACACACACACACACACACACACACACACTCCATTCCCCCCTCTCCCCAGACAATAATAAAGCACTTTCTGCTTTGGCCTCAGTTCCTCAGTGAGTTTCTAGGTCAGCAGTTATTTCAGGGTCCAAATCTCAATCTGGCTGCCAGCTACACAAGGCTGGAATATGGGGGGTGGGGGGGAGTCTGTGCCCGTGAAGCGATGTTACCTGCAGAGGGGAGCAGGGAGGCAGTGCGTTCTGGATTTCATGAAGGGCCCTTGTCATATGGTGCACACTGCACAGAGTTATTTTCTTTTTTTTATTTTTTTATTCCTCGAGCTTTACATTTGTTTTAAAATCAAGCCTTGGTTTCTCCTTGGTTTAGGGCAGGTACTGCCTCAGCACTTTTTAGAGAGATTAGCCACAACCCCCACCCCATCCCAGTGAAAATGAGCTGTTGACTGCAGGACTCCCAATCTTCTCCATGGCCACCTATGCAGGTGTCCAGTTTAAGGAGATCATTAGTACCTTGGTCCCTGGCTCAGGACCATGTCCTCCCTGCTCCTGCTGGCATGAGGTAGGGTGGTGGTGTAGATGGTGTTAGAGACCTCGGCACAGAAACTCTATACTAATGGGGCATAGAAGGGGCAATATAGGGAGGTAGGGAGCAGTAGGGGCTTAGCTTGAGACTAAATTTATTTTAGAATACATGCTGGTGGGTGTAAGGAAGCAAAGCCTCCAAATGTCCCCCAAATTCACCTCTTTGCTACCAACCCTGGTTCCAGACCAGGTCTCTCTGTGCTCTTTGTGGTGTTTCCATTTCTTAACACAAAGTCTAGAAAAAAAAGACAAACAAGATGGCAGCAGAGTAAGTGGAAGTTACACTCACCTCCTCCCAGGACCAAACTGGAATTACAACTAAAATATAGAACAACCAACCTGAATAACCAACTGAAGACCAGCTGAACAGAAGTCTTATAACCCAGGATTTACAGAAGCCACATGGAGACTGGTGGGCAGGGGAGAGAAACCAAATGGGCCGCCCCACCCCTGTGTGCTGCGGTTGAGAATCCGGGGGGAGATCTTAACTGCCAAGGTCTGTGGGGTCTGAGCCCCACACCGGGCTCCCCAGCCCAGAGCACCAGAGCTGGGGAAAGGTGCCCACATAACATCTGGCTATGAAATCAGTGGGGTTTCTGTCTTCCAGGGAGAGACGGGAGTCTGCTAGAGACCCAGGCACCCTTTTAAAGGGCAAGCACACAAGAACTCGTTTGTAGCCACTCACCCTGGGCTCTGGTGGAGGGAGAATGGAGCTGACTGAAGTCGTGTGAAAAGAGCCTGGGTTTTGTGCTCCAGAGAGAGAGCTGAAGGGAGAGTCCCTAGGATCCCTGTGCTGAGTCCCTCTCCCACCCTGCAGATGCCATCTTTCTTGTATGGAGCACAGCCTGGGGGACTGCAACAGCCCCACCCAATGGACTCCCTGTTCCACCACACTTTGGCACGCAGGCCTCGTGAAGGAGTCAGCTGCCTGGGCCTGGGGTGGAGAGATCTGGGAAGAATAAGGGGTGCCAGTGACCGAGTTGTGTGACTTGGGGGTGGAGGCATTCCCTCCACCTTCCCATGAGCCTGACTGCTGCCTCCCCTTCATGGGAGATTAACTAGCCCTACCCTCCAGCTCCCAGCAGCCCCACCCTCCTGATTCTTAGCACACCCCTTCCCCACCCCCCAAGCCAAGCTCAGGTTCTCCAGGAGTTCCAGGCAGAATCGGGGACAGAGTAAGTTGTGTGGCTGAGCCTGACTGGCACCTCCACCTCAGGGGAGATCCACCAGCCCCAGCCTCCAGATTCTCAGTGGCCTTGCCCTGCCGAGCTCAGGCTCTCTAGGAGGCCCAGCAGAATCCAGGTCAGACTGAATGGTGTGGCCCTAGGAGAGGAGCCGTTTCCTCACATCCCAACTGGTGCAGAGCCCTCCTTTCACAGGGCCCAATCTCAGTCTGTTTGGGCCTGATAACCTCTGTTGGCCTCACCCTGACAATTCTCTGACACCCTCCCTCACCCGCCACCACCACCACAAAGGTCTGCGGATACCGGGTGGGTGGCAGCTAGGCTTGGTGTATCCTGGAACTTTTGCTGAGTGGCCTCAGACCCAGCACTGTCATAGGGTTTGAACCTGTATTAGTCAGGTAAACACCATCCACCCCTACCTGGTGACTCACTGGAACCTGCCTCTTACCACTCCAGTACTGCCAGAGGCTCTTTCAGTGACTTAGACAAACAGGCAGCCAGCAGGCGAAGGCTGATCAGGGTGCCTTGGCCTTGTGCTGACCTGCCCCTGGGCTGTGCTGGTGGAAGCCAGCCTTGCTGCAGTGAGGTCCTACCCACGCACACCCAGGCCCAGCAGAGGCAGACACAAGCTGTGGTTCACTCTGTAGCTCCAAACAGGTCTCCCAGGGCCGGTCACAGGCAGCATTTGACATTGACTTGCACCAGCATCTCTCTGGAGGCCCCGCAACAGACACTCCCAGTGGTGAGCTTCAGACATCAGAGCAAGATCCAATTAGCCCCCCAAGTGGCACACACATAGAGAGCACACCTGTGGGAGGTCAGGGTAACTTGTAACTTCCCTTTTTTTGTGGGCCCCTCAGGGCACAACAAATGGAGCCATGGAGCAAACCACAAATTCCTTCATTGCCATTGTCATCCTGTTAATTATTGACTGTTAACTATCCTGCACCCACCTAAGTAAAAGAAGCATGTGTCTATCATTTTACTTTGTATAGGTTCCCAGAGCACCTGTGGGAGGTCAGGGTAACTTGTAACTTCCCTTTTTTTGTGGGCCCCTCAGGGCACAACAAATGGAGCCATGGAGCAAACCACAAATTCCTTCATTGCCATTGTCATCCTGTTAATTATTGACTGTTAACTATCCTGCACCCACCTAAGTAAAAGAAGCATGTGTCTATCATTTTACTTTGTATAGATTCCCAGAGGCCCCCCCTTTGCTTTCTCCCGCCTCCTTAATCTATCACTAATGGATTTCATGTAACCTCCTTACGTCTTCTTCTTTGATTGTAATGTATAAAACAAGGTGAAAAATTGCCACTCTTGGGAGCATTACCCCAATACATGGAGATTTTGCTTCCTGGCAATTGTTGGCTCAAATAAACTCACAAAAATTATTTACAGGTTTGAATGTTTTTTACATTAACAGGCCTAGCTTATTAGTTTTTCCTTTTATGAATTGTAATTTTGGTGTCAAGTCTCAGAACTTTGTGCCTTTCCCTGTGTACCAAAGATTTCCCCATATGTTTGTTTTCTAAAGTTAAGTTCATTTGTGAGGTTAAATTTACTTGTGGACAACTAGTCGTTCCAGCACCATTTTGTTGAGAAGCTAGTCTCGTTCCATTGAATTACTTTGGAATCTTTGTGAAAACTCAGTTGAGCATATTTGAGTGGGTATATTCCTGGATTCTCTACTCTGCTCCATTAATGCATGTCTCTGTGCCTCCACCGAAACCACAGCTTGATTACCGAGCTACACAGTGAGACTTCACGTCAGATCGGGTTTCTTCCCACTTAGTTCCTCTTTGTCAAGATTGATTGAGCTATTTAGGGCCTTGCCTTTCCACATAACTTTTATAATAAGCTTATCTATATCTAAAAAACAACAAAAACAATACCTTGTTGAGATTTTTTTTTTAAACATAATTGAAAGACAATTCACATATCATGCAATTCACCCATTTAAAGAGTGCAATTCAATGTTTTCTTAGTGCATTCCCAGGGTTGTGCAACTGTGCAGAGAAGAGATGACGGAGCAGTGCCGCGATGGTTGTGAGCAGATAGGCCTGCTTGCGGACCGGCCTTGGCTGGCCTCTGCGAACTCAGTTCCCACAATGTTCCCTGGTAAGAGAGGTTCACTGCTCCTAGAGTGTTTGTGCAAACAATGTAGTCATTTATGCTGAATAACCTGCTTTCTTCTGGGGAATCTATAGTTTTGGCGCATGCTAGGACTGATGTGACAAACTCCCAATAAAAACTTTGAAAGTGGATCTAATGGGCTTCCCTGGGCAGAAACCTCACACTCCTGTTGCTGCACTTTTGCTGCCGGGGCTGGTGGTGCTGTGTGGCCTCGAGGAAGGGGGAGGGCATGGGCAGCCTGTGCACTTTTGCTGCCGGGGCTGGTGGTGCTGTGTGGCCCTCAAGGAAGGGGGAGGGCATGGGCAGCCTGCACGCGATTCTTCCAGGCTCTGTGTTTTCTCCCCTTATGATCCAACCGTGTCCCCTTACACATCTCGTTAGGACATGTCAGTCGTGGGTCTGCAGCTATTATTTTGGTCTGCCTGGCTTATCTGGTGCCTCTGGGGCTCCTTGCTGATGCTGCCTGAGTGACTAGAGGACTGTCCACTCTGTCAGGGAGGGCCCCTCTGCTGGTGCCCTTCTGCTGCCTTTGGCTGGGGTGGGGGACACACGAAGATCCTGGGAACAGGTTACTTAGTGTAGCTGGGTCTCACTGGACAGATTAGCTGACACTCGGGATCTCTGGGGAAAAGGGATATCTCAGACCCAGCAAGGAAGGGGAGTGCTTCTCCTGGCTGTTTATTTTGACCAAGTCCCCATTGAACGCCCTCACTGAGCGTGTTGAAGGAAGAATGAATCTACCGGAGATGCCTTCTCCTGCTGGGTCAGGGATGGGAGCCACTGGGCCTGGGTGGGCGGGGTGGCTGCAGGATGCCACTGTGCTGGTTGTGCCATCCTGTGCCAAACAGCTCCGTTTCTCGTACAACCTTTCAGAGTTTTCCTTTGGTTGTCTTTTGTATTGTTTCCAGGGTTTGGAGTTGTACATAGCAGGGAGGAGCAGAAAGAAGTGGGTCTATGTCATCATGTCACAAACAAAAGTCACCACCATTTTAGTTTAATTCATCATATTTAAATTTATTAGGCACCATCATATAATTAAGCATTCCACTCACTGGTAACACTGATTTATAATATATTTATGGTCTGATTTCAAAAGTTTCTGAGGTAGTTTGAATTAAGTACAGGGAACAAAATGGTGTAGACTCACTTTTCCTTGCTCCTGCCCTCTAATACAAATAAATGCCTCGGAGACCATGATAAAAGGGCTCTGAATGCTGGAAACAAGAAGGTGGACTGATCAGGGAACACAGAACTAGAGTGACAATATGGTGAGTTCCTGGGTTTTCTTCTTCTCTCCCATATATGTCTGCACTGGGCACTGCAGAAACCTTTATTTCAGAACTGTCGACAGTGACAATATGGTGAGTTCCTGGGTTTTCTTCTTCTCTCACATATATGTCTGCACTTTATTTCAGAACTGTCAACAAGCATAGATATAAATCCCAAGAAAAGTCTGCACTCTATGGCCAAAGGACTAGGAAAGGGAAGCCCAATGGAGACCTAGAGGGGCTACAACCCTTGCTTCACAACCAGGCCATGGGGCTGGCAACCCGATCTGCCCACAGTGGCAGCTTCAAAATCCTGATGGGCTGACCCACCTTTCCCCCAGTGCACACCTGGGGCACTAACAGTTGGGCTGGTCTACCCACATGGAAGCCACTGTCCAACTCAATGCCCAAGATACACTTGGAACACAGAAAGGCAGGCATTCTACTCACAGGGGCAATGCCAGCAGAACCTGGTATCTCCCTGCCCTACACCAGTGGCATAAGGGGCCCAGGCCCAACTGCTCTGGCTCCCCCCACTCCCTGAAGGTGGCCCAAAGAATGGGTTCAGTCCCTGCAAGTAGCACCAGTAAGGAACGGATCAGAAATTTCAGCAGTGCCAAAACAAGGAAGCAGACCAAAATAGCAGTCAAGGGCTTGGAAAACAAAACTGCCATTGGCACAACAGCCCACAAAAGTGCATCAGAGCCTATATACTAAATCTAAATAAGGTGGCTGCCTGCTAAAATTGATTTAAATAGGATGAAAGTATCCTAACATCATAACACAAATGCCCAGGATACAACAGAAAATAACAAGATTCCAAGATGGTGTTGGATTAGGTGGAAGCTACACTGACCTTCTGCCAGGACCAAACTGGAATTACTACTATAACATAGAAAATTCATCCTGAATAACCAAATGAAGACCAGCTGGAGAGAAGCCTTATAACCAAGGCCTTACAGAGGAGGCTACACTGAGACTGTAGAAAGGGTGGAAGTACCAGAAGGCTGGCTGGGTTCCCCCAGGCAGGAGCTGAATTTCCAGTGGGATATCTCAGCTCTTGGGGGTTCCCCCTAATAGGTCTTGGGTCTAAACCCCAAGCCAGGCTCGCTAGCCCAGAGCAGCAGAACTGGGAAAGGTGCCCACATAACATCTGGCTGTGAAAAGCAGCTGGGTTTCTTATCACCAGGGAGAGACAGCTGGAAATGTAAGCACACTATACTTTCAGGTCTTGGGTCTAAACCCCAAGCCAGGCTCGCTAGCCCAGAGCAGCAGAACTGGGAAAGGTGCCCACATAACATCTGGCTGTGAACAGCAGCGGGTTTCTTATCACCAGGGAGCGACAGCTGGAAATGTAAGCACACTATACTTTGCGTCCAGAAGACCAAACAGGCTGGGCGCTTAACGTGTTAAAGGGCCAACACACAAAATTTTGTTTGCAGTCACTGACTTGGCAGAGGTAGGGCAGAGTGTACTAGAGCTGTGTGAGGAAAGCCCAGGGTTGATGGCTCTGGGGAGAGAGCTGAGAGGACCCCTCCCTGCCTGGATCCCTGTGCCGAGTCATTCCCCCATCTGGGCGCTTAACGTGTTAAAGGGCCAACACACAAAATTGTTTGCAGTCACTGACTTGGCAGAGGGAGGGCAGAGTGTACCAGAGCTGTGTGAGGAAAGCCCGGGGTTGATGGCTCTTGGGAGAGAGCTGGGAGGACCCCTCCCTGCCTGGATCCCTGTGCTGAGTCATCCCCCCATATTGCAGAAGCCACCTTTCTCAGGCAGAGCTTTCCCATTCATGTAGCATTAACCTTGTGGGAAAACAATAGCTCCACTTATTGGTATACCTCTTGCCCCACCCTGTGGATCTGATGCCTTGCTGAGGACTACAGCTAGAGGCTCATTAATGTGCTGGGAAAACTGGATAGCCTCACACAAAAGGAGGAAACTGGGTCACTATCTTACACCAGCCACATAAATTAATTCAACATGTTTTAAGACTTAAATATAAGACCTGAACACATAAAAGTCCTAGAAGAAAATATAGGCAGTAAGCTCCTTGATACTGGTCTTGACAATGATTTTTTGTATTTAACATCAAAAGCATAGGCAACAAAATAAAAAATAAATAAGTGGAACAACATCAAACTAAAAAGCTTCTGCATAGCAAAGAAAACCATCAATATAATAAAAAGACAAAACTACTGAATGGAAGAAAACAGTTGCAATTCATATGTAAGGGATTAATATCCAAAATATATAAAGAACTTATACAACTCAATAGCTAAATAAATAAATAAATAAATAAATAAATAAATAAATAACAGAACATCTCAATAGAATTTTTCCAAAGAAGACATATGGACAAGCACATGAAAGGATGTTCGACATCACTCATCATCTGGAAAATGCGAATCTAAACCACAGTGAAAGATCACTTCATACCTGTTAGAGTGGCTATTAAAACACAACAAGAGAGAACAAATACTGGCAAAGATGTGGAGAAAATGGAACCCTCCCGCACTGCTGGTGGGAATATGAACTGGTGCAGCCACCATGGAAAACAGTCTGGAACTTCCTCAAAAATTAAAAATAGAACTATCATAGGATCCAACAATTCCACTGCTGGGTATTTACACAAAAGGAATGAAAAAACTTAAAAAATATATGCACTCTGTGTTCATTGCAGCAATATTTACAGTAGCCATTCTAGTAACTAAGTGTACAGCAGCAGATGAATGGATAAAGAAATTGTGGCACATATGATAGGGGCAGATATAGAATGTTGGGGAACCAGCTGAAATTGTAAGAAATATTAATCATGCTCTGTGAACCGTGATGGATTTGTTCTGATTAAAGAAGGCGCACTCTAAGCTGGCTGGCAGTTACACACAGGACCTGGGAGCTCCCCTGGAAATGCAGCCCATCCTCCCCATTTCGAGCTGCCTATTATCAGGGAAAGATTAGCAACCTGTTGAGCCAGAAACCAGAGCTGCCAGCCCTTTGAAGACCCCAGCCCTTTTGCATATCTGTAGACTGCACATTTGCCCCTTTGCCTATTTCCCCACGTAATCCTTGTCCTTCTACCCCATATAAGCAGCTGGCTTATGGGAGGCAGAGCAGATGTTTGTGGATGAGCTGCTGCTCTCCCAAGAAGCCAGCAGGATTGGAATAAACGCTCATATAGGATTCGACCCTGTCTCTGCTGAATTGGCTCAAGTAGTGACAGGCAGCATGGACCCATTGACTGTCCTGTTACACATACAGTGGTACATTGACTTATGATGTATATACCATGAAATATTAGTTAGCCATTAAAAAGAATGAGATATTGTCATTTGCAACAACATGGATGGACCTTGAGGGCATCATGCTAAGTGAAATAAGTCAGACAGCTTCTTGATAGTAGAGGCAGGCAGTTTGTTTGAGTCTGTGCTCTTATTCATGTGTAGTATTGCATATTTGCAGAGCAGATGTTTGTGGATGAGCTGCTGCTCTCCCAAGAAGCCAGCAGGATTGGAATAAACGCTCATATAGGATTCGACCCTGTCTCTGCTGAATTGGCTCAAGTAGTGACAGGCAGCATGGACCCATTGACTGTCCTGTTACACATACAGTGGTACATTGACTTATGATGTATATACCATGAAATATTAGTTAGCCATTAAAAAGAATGAGATATTGTCATTTGCAACAACATGGATGGACCTTGAGGGCATCATGCTAAGTGAAATAAGTCAGACAGCTTCCTGATAGTAGAGGCAGGCAGTTTGTTTGAGTCTCTGCTCTTATTCATGTGTAGTATCAAATATTCTGTCTGCCTTTTTGAGAGGATTATATTTGTCAGTAAGAAATCTCAATGGGCTCTCTTTGCCAGGGTTGTTGCACAGCCTCCTGGCTGGTCGCCCGCCTCCTCTCCCAGCCCTGGCCCAGCAGACTGGCCTGGAGACCTCCATCTCAAACGCTAGTCAGATGGCATCACTCCCCAGCGTGCGTCTCCCAGGCTCCCATCACACTCCAAATGGCATCCCTTCTCCTTCCTCAGACTTGCAGGCTCCCTGCCTGTGTTTTCACATTCCTTTCCTCCTATCCTCCTGCTCACTCCCTACCCCACCTCAGCAGGCCTTGCTGCTCTTTGAACTTACCCGGCCTCGGGCTCTTTGCACTTGCTCTCTCCTTTGCCTAGAATGTGCTCCCCCAGATCATCACCAGGCTAGCTCATTGTTTCACTTTTTCTGCTCAGAAGGCATCTTCTCATGGAAGCCTTCCCAGGACTCCATTTAATTTGTTCAGACCAATCTCCATATCGCTTCTTTTTTATTGTCGTTTCCTTCACTAAAACTGACAGAAGGGGTGGCCTTGTCCATCTGGTTTACTGCTTCATCACCAGTAGCCAGAACAGGGCCTGATTTATTGTAGGAGTTCAATGCCCTGGAGCCATCCTGCAGTCCCTCCCTGGCCCCGATCATGCACCCGTGGGGTCCCTTGGCCTGGCCTGCACCCTCTTGCAATCCAGGACCAATTGGGGGATGTCGGAGAGCTGGTTTCAGCCAGATCCTCGCAAGCCAGGTCAAGGGATCCCACCGATAAATGAACTGTGCACTGAGCCTCTAGTCTACACTAATAAAAGAGAAACATGGTAATTAGCGTACGACTGCTACCCTTCCCATTGGCTAATCAGCATATCCTTATGCAAATTAACTGTCAGCCAAGATGGCGGCCGGCAGCCATGCACTGAAGCGAGCAGGGAGGCTTGCTTGCT
>NW_005354532.1:19106-29700 GCF_000412655.1 Myotis brandtii | reverse complement strand
ATGTATATACCATGAAATATTAGTTAGCCATTAAAAAGAATGAGATATTGTCATTTGCAACAACATGGATGGACCTTGAGGGCATCATGCTAAGTGAAATAAGTCAGACAGCTTCCTGATAGTAGAGGCAGGCAGTTTGTTTGAGTCTCTGCTCTTATTCATGTGTAGTATCAAATATTCTGTCTGCCTTTTTGAGAGGATTATATTTGTCAGTAAGAAATCTCAATGGGCTCTCTTTTCCAGGGCTGTTGCACAGCCTCCTGGCTGGTCGCCTGCCTCCTCTCCCAGCCCTGGCCCAGCAGACTGGCCTGGAGACCTCCATCTCAAACGCTAGTCAGATGGCATCACTCCCCAGCGTGCGTCTCCCAGGCTCCCATCACACTCCAAATGGCATCCCTTCTCCTTCCTCAGACTTGCAGGCTCCCTGCCTGTGTTTTCACATTCCTTTCCTCCTATCCTCCTGCTCACTCCCTACCCCACCTCAGCAGGCCTTGCTGCTCTTTGAACTTACCCGGCCTCGGGCTCTTTGCACTTGCTCTCTCCTTTGCCTAGAATGTGCTCCCCCAGATCATCACCAGGCTAGCTCATTGTTTCACTTTTTCTGCTCAGAAGGCATCTTCTCATGGAAGCCTTCCCAGGACTCCATTTAATTTGTTCAGACCAATCTCTGTATCGCTTATTTTTTATTGTCGTTTCCTTTACTAAAACTGACAGAAGGGGTGGCCTTGTCGATCTGGTTTACTGCTTCATCACCAGTAGCCAGAACAGGGCCTGATTTATTGTAGGAGTTCAATGCCCTGGAGCCCTCCTGCAGTCCCTCCCTGGCCCCGATCATGCACCCGTGGGGTCCCTCGGCCTGGCCTGCACCATCTTGCAATCCAGGACCCCTTGGGGGATGTCGGAGAGCTGGTTTCAGCCAGATCCCCGCAAGCCAGGTCGAGGGATTCCACCAATGCACGAACTGTGCACCGGGCCTCTAGTATATAATAAAATAGAAGACATTTTCATTAGTATAGTTTATAGATTAACAACAGAATATCGCTTATTATGTTTCTGCCTTCTAAAATAGATATTTAGTATTTCTTAAAATGTGGAATTGGTAAGGAAGTTACCCTTAAATCTTGATACTTTAAAAATTTTTCTTAATTGGCCAAGACTTTAGACTTTATCAATTATCAAATACATGCTGAGCACAGAGTACTTGTAAAGTGTTTGCTGCTGGGCTTATCTCATGAATAAGCCAATGTCACCTGTGTCCTCATCTTTGTCAGCCCTCCTCTTTCTCTCGAAGGATAAAGCCTATTTTCCCCACAAAGGCCAGTTCCAGCCCCTGTTTCTGTGACACCAACCCAGAGACCTCGGGATGCTAATGGCCTCCCCCTTGCTGAGTAGCAACCTTGTCAATTGCTTTACTCTGGTGACTGTGTGTGCAGGGCGACCCACACCGTCTGCTGGCCCACTGGCCGATGGGTGCTCGGAGACAAACACGAAGAGCTGTTTCTAGGCCCAACCTTCCAGGAAGAGAATACATTGCACAAGTTGTCACTGAAATAAATCTCTCACTTCCCCAACTTCTCTATTTTGGTTTATGTAATTTTCCCATCTTTGTGACTGAGGGATGAATAAGAGATGGAAGAGGAAGAGCTGGTTGGAAGCAGAACATAGTGACTATTTGAGGCTAAGGTTGAGGCTTTTGTGGGACAGGCTGGGCTGAGCCATCTGTTTCCTTCTATTGACACGGACTCAACCAATGAAGACCCTGCGTCAAGAGCTCTTTCCGACCTGCCTCCTTTTGGTTCAGGCGCTCATCTGAATACTGGGCAGCCTCCAGCCCTCACTTTCTCCTTCTCAGTCTGGTCTTCTTACACCTGAACTCGGACTTCTCAGTTCTTCAACAACCATTTCAGTGCCCACGCTGTACTTCCAGCAACATCAGGGACAGGAACAAGTAAAACTCTGTGGTTCCTGCCCTGGTGGAGGTTCCCATGGTGACACCACCCATTTCTCAAAGGAAGTCTCAAAGGCTTCCAGACCCCTGGCCCCTTGCCTGGCGTTCAGGGCCCTCTGAACTCACCTCCCAGGCTTAGCCTGTGCCGCAGCTCCCTCCACACACTCCCACACAGCAGGACACCGCTGCCTTCTCGGTCCCTCGTCCTGCTCACACTCCTCCCTAAGCGTGAACATCCTCTGCATTCCTGCCCTCTCCCCTCCACCCTCCCACCTGTCAACATTCTAAACTGCCCTTCACAGCTTAGCTCAAAGCATGACTCGCATAGGCCCTTCATGGCCCCCTGCCCAGGACGTCTGCTCTGTGAGTTCTCAGGACCTTTTGTATACTCCTATACCCATCACATTGCACTTGGTATCAAGTTCAATGTGTGTCTATCGCTGCTATTAAGCGACCAGAGAGAAGGGCGCATGTCTTATCTATGTTGGTGGCTCCACCTCAGCAGCTGCTCACACATAGGCACCTTCTACAAAAGGTGACCATGTCTTTTGTTATAATTTATTGTCCAAACTAGAACCCTTTTGAGAGTGAAGGGGGCGCCCCTAATTAATTGTGCTGGGCTGCAAGTAAAGCTAAACATGTCCCTGGCTGCTGGGTTACATGTGGTCTATTTAGGCCAAATGAAGGTTCAGGGAATGGTTTCTGAATTACGTGGCCATGCTTACAGTGTAGTCAGCCCGTGGACAGCGTGAAAGGGTGAAGGAGGGCGCCTTTCCCAGAGCTGGTATTGCTGGGGTGGCTCACTGAGCAGGGGGCCCCTGAGGTATGTCTGGGGGGAAGGAACAGGATTCAGGAAGGTCCAATTAGACAGAGGGAAGAAGGAGTGACATCATGGAAGGATAGGATGATGGAAGCAAAGACAGCACCACATTTGATCTATCAGAGAAAGATTTTATGGCTGAAACTGATGGCTTCTATTGATAAGAAACAGGCAGCACGCTGGGGAGTGGAGTGGGAAGAAACAGAGCGCCAGCACCAGCTGTGTGTATAGAGGGGTGTGGTCTTTACAGCAGGAGGTCAGACCGGCAAGTGCCTGTGCATTTCTGAGCAGAAAAAAGACAAAGAAAATGTAGCATTTTAGGGAGATTATTCTTATGGTTATGTGTGGAGAGAGGAGAGGCCGAGGAGAGGGAGGCTACATGGGACCCATGGAAATAACATCAATGTAAGATGACAGGAATTTAAAGGAAATGTCGGTAACCAAAATGAGTAAGTCAGAACTGAAAAGGTAGAATTGACAGCACTTTGTGACCCAAGGGAGCTGGCCTAGTGTGGGGGTAACACTTTGTACAATCTATCTGTTGATACCATAGACTGAGATAAGCAAGCAAGAGGCAGAGCTGATTTGGATGGAGATAATAAATTTAGATTTTTACACACTAAGTACGAGGCACCAGTGTGCCATCTGAATGGAAGTGTCCAACGATAGCCAGAGAGGAATGCCCAGGGGGCGGGAGGGCGGGGCCAGGGAGAATCATTTAGAGGAGGAGCCATCCATGGGAGCGAGCAGTAGGTGAGCGATAACAAATGATGAGATGTCTTGTGGCCAATCAGGAGGAAAAGCCATCGATTATCAAGGGTTGGATCTGGGGGAAACACCTGCACTTAATGGAGAAGAGAGAGACAAGGAGACCTAGAAGAGAGGGACAAGAGACCAGGATTTGGTGATTGAGATAAGGATTAAGATGGAAAATATCTAAGGAAATGAATTTCTCTGGCACGATCTATTACTAGACACTGAATTTCTGCCCATGTCAAAGGCCTGTTGATGTGATGCATGTCTTTCCATCCTGAAAGAGGATGAATGGCAGAAAAGCCAAAAGCCAGTTAGATTCAACAACAATAGGAATGGTTCTAATATTAATAAGGCTGTGACTGATGAACAAAATACTTAAAGGATAGAAACTAACCTGTAATATCTTTTTTCATCCAGAAAGTAGCAATACTGGCCATAAAAGAAAGAACTTTTCTTGATACAGATTCCATCATAATTATACCGAAAAAATAAAGGTTGTCTTTAAAGATTATGTCAAACCACTGACATGCTTTATAGAACACACAAAGCAGACTCGGGGTTCTTCCCCAGGCGTTGTCATTGACTCCGTCATTAGGGAAAGCTAATAGACACTCAGCCTGTCAACTCTGGTAGGCAGACAATTTCATACCATTTCAAACGCATCAGCTTTGAAGCAGCTCGTGAACGTTCTACTCTGCTGTTCCGACTTAGGGCCCTCTGGTCTTAGGGATACAACAGGGAAAGCCTCCTGCTGCTGCGGGCCCTTAACCCCTTTAAAGTGAAGTGAAGCCCACCAAGGCGCCCCTCTGGGGCTGGGCCTGGGTTCTCAGCAAGCCTGTGAGGACGCTGCCTCTCTCTGCAGCCCAGGCTGCTCTGCCGAGCCCCGAGCCTGCAGCCACGCGTCCAGGCTCATAGCAGCGGAACACAATTTTTCCAAATGAACTATTGCTCAGTGTTGTTTGGCAAACTCTTCCACCGTCTCCCACTCCTTCATGGCTGGCAGGCCCCTTTCCTAACTTGGCTTCCATTTCTTCCCACTGATTTCCTGATCTCTACTGATTTTTCTTAATTTAAAAAAACCTGTAAAATAATAATAATTGAGTGACAGTTATAACAACATGTACCATATAACACTGTAACACTGTAATTTCTTGTGGTGTTAAAAATATAGCGTGGGTACCTAGTTTCCTAAATATAATTCAAATATGCTAATTAGATGAATACTTGGAAATTTAGCTCAAACAGTAATGAAAACAACTCTGTTATTCTATGTGTGTAATTATTTAAATATTTCAACAATTGGACATTTACATATCCAAACATTTAAGGTTTAAGACACAAAGATATATTGTGATTTTTGACTCTGAACAAAATTCCTCAAAAATTGACATTGATATTTGGTTCTAGCATTACCTGTTATTTTAGGCACTAGGGTATCCATTTGAATTATGGGAACTCTCTGATAAGAGTTGATATTTATAGTTTGTTTAGTTTTACACTATTTTGGTCACTTATTTTGTGATTTCCCCCCGCCCCCAAATGTTTGTTTTAAACATTTAAAATAAAACAAAATTGAATACCCTACCTGGCACTTCCTCTCGTGCCCAGCCTCCGGGGGCCAAGACCAGGAAAAACCACGCGCACGAGCTGAAAGAATGAGCCAGATTAAAGTCTTAATTCCAAAATTTGGAAATAAAACTTCCGATTTCTCCTCTCACACTGTTTGAATTATATTTCCTCTTTTCCAATGATAAAGAAAATATATGTAAATAAAATTTGAAAAAAGATGAGAAGTATAAAGAAGAAAGCATAACACTTAGAGGAAACCACCATTTAAACCTCGATGCAGTCCCTTCCAGTCTTTTATCAAAGTCTCAGTCCGTGTACGTATTCTATGGGTGTAACACGAAGTCACTGACATCACACAATAGCATGTCTGCGGGCTTGCTTTCCACCGTCTTCCCTGCACGTTAAACACTTCCCTTCATCATTACGATTTCTCTGAAGCCAGGAATTTTGACAGCTGCATTCTAGTCCATCATATGAGTGTCCCATCATTTTACTGTTTTCCTCTTTTTCCAATGTGGTCGTCATTTTCACATTTTATTATTCATTTGTTTATCTAATTTGCTCCTTGCACAGGTTTTGTTAGCAAAAGCTATTATAATGCTGAAAAGCATAGCTGCTTCTGACTCAACTTCTCGTCTCCTGTTATCATTTTAATGCACATTGTTAAACAGTACTGATATTATGTGCAGGGTCAATAAACATTAAAAAAAATAGAAGTCTGTTCCATTTTCCTACTGATGAGAGGTCCACAGCACGCATGCTGCCCAAGTGCATGTCAGTTGAAAGGGAAAATCCTGGCCCGTGTGACTCTGCAAACATAGAGCTTGGAGGCACAGAGTCCCAACAGTCAGGTAATGATTTCTGCTATTTTCCCACAGTCCCCTCCATAATCACTCAGCCTCCACTTCCGCTTGGTTTCTGCTGCATCCCTCTTTCTGTTTTTCTTAGCTTCTGAGCAGCAGGATTTGACAGTGCCATGAAACACCCCTCCTGTCTGCTCCAGGTCCCACGGCTCCCATAGGGAGCCAGCCACACCTGGGGTGGGGCGGCAAATGCAGGAACAGTGAAGGCAAGTCACACACAATTAAACATCAAGGTCATGAGCCAAATTGACAGGTTCCTTCAGGGAAGGAGAACCAAAATGTACAGAAGAAAAAATAAATGATAAGAGAGAAAAGAAAAAGTCAGTGAAGTCTAAATGCAGAATTAAAAGCCAGAAATTCTTCCTTTCAATAACAGATTGTGAAAATTTCATCTCCTCTTAAGAAAATCACTTAAAACCTTCCCTATATTCCTAGGTTTAAGATAGTAGGTATCTAATGGAATTATTATAAAGTATGCAGCAGGCTTAGAGTCAAGGCCCTGGGAAGTAATCTGGTATTTTTGGAGGGAGAAGCAGAAGTAAATTGTCTAGCTGTCTGGCAGGGTGATAACCTGCACAGTTTCTTTAATTGAGTAATTCCAACCCCAGGGTAGCCTATGATTTCATTTTATGATCAGGTACATCACAGTTAAAAATTTAAAACCAACTGAGATGATTATTTTCCAAAAATGTAATAAGTAAAAAATGTATATATCTAGAGAGAGAGAACTCACATAAATCGATAGGAAAACCACCAATAGAAAGTGGTCTGGTGATATTTTGTATACACACAATACACATGTGACCAAAACACACTTGAAAGTGCTTACCTTCCCTAATCACCCAGTAAATGCAAGTTGAGACAGCTAAATGCAGTTCCTATCCAACAAATGTTCTAGGTTAATAATATTATGGATTTGGGTAAGAATATCAAGAACTATCATGAGGGGTGTGAATTGGTTTCAATTGTCTAGAGCAGTGATGGCGAACCTTTTGAGCTCGGCGTGTCAGCATTTTGAAAAACCCTAACTTAACTCTGGTGCCGTGTCACATATAGAAATTTTTTGATATTTGCAACCATAGTAAAACAAAGACTTATATTTTTGATATTTATTTTATATATTTAAATGCCATTTAACAAAGAAAAATCAACCAAAAAAATGAGTTCATAGGTTCGCCATCACTGGTCTAGAGTCTCACCTAGGGCAATGACTAGATGCAGATGAAATTAATGTTACTTATAATAGAGAAAAGTTATAAACAACCTAAATTTCCAATAAAGGCAATGGCTAGATGAATATCCAAATAATATTTTTAGCCATTATACAATGTGCATTGAAAAGTATTTGAATGTGAAAGTGTTTATGATATTCTAGGTGTAAATGGGCATAATAATAAAAGCGTAATATACTAATTAGACTAGAGGACCCTCTGGATGAAGCCTTGGTAGCGGGGGCTGAGGCAGAGGCAGCCGCCATGGCTGTGGGGGCCGAGCCCCTTGCATGAATTTCGTGAATCAGGCCTCTAGTATAACTATAAGAGTTAACATTTCTTGGATGCTTCCTATGTACCAAGATTATTCAATTCTTTTTATATATGCTTTCTTATTAATTTCTTAAAAGCATCTCATGATGTAGGTACTGTTAACATTATGAATATTCTCATTATACAGATGACAAAGTTGAGGCACAAAAAGGTTAAATAACTTGCCCAGGATTAGTCTGATTCTAGGCTTAGTGGTGTCAAAAAGTGTGCCATATTGCACTCTGTCTGTCTATCTGTCAACCCACCTGTCTCTGAACACCCATTTGTCTGTACATCCATCCATATATCAATCTTTCAATCCACCCATCTACATAGTATCTCTACAACAGGATAAGGCATGAAGACAACAGACAGCAAAGTTGACTGAGACACACATGGTGGGGGGAGGGGGGAGGGGCTCCCACCCTCAAGCATTTAGGTAATATTTGGTTTTAAAACTCTGAAAAGGCCTCAACTCAAATCATCCACAAGTAGGAAGAGAGAAGAGGAAGTGTGAGGGTTTTCTTATGGCAAGACCAACCTCTTCCCTTCGAAGAGGGTGTGGGCTGGCCTAGAGCAGGGGCTGCACAGATCCACTAGAGGCCTGTTGTGAGACCTTACAATTGGTGTCTGGCTATGGCACAGGAGCCCACGTGGATGAGAGACAGGCTGGCTGGTGGCCTTGGTGGACAAGCAGAGGAGAGTGGCTACTGCCCTGGTTTCAGCCACACAGCCATAGTCTGCTAAAGTTAAGAATGGCTGAGGAGTTTCCCTGACCGGAAGTTGGCCACAAAAGAGAAAGAGCTGACGTGTGGGAGAGCCCAGACTCTGCCTAACCAGGGCCCCAGGATGGGCAGTTGGGCTGCAGGAAGAGTCAGTCACCGAGGCAAGGGTCGCATAGGAGAACATTACCACGGGCTACTCGGAAGAAGCCGCCAAAGGAACAGGAGACAAGAGTCTGCCTGGCACCCAGAGCAGGAAGCTGTGCAGTAGGAACTTTCCAGACACTTTTACCTCCCCCTCCTGGGTCTAACCAACCCCCAGTGAGGTGGGGGAGCAGGGTGAGGGAGGGAAAAAAAAGCTCACAACTCGTTCTCTGCTGGCAAGAAACCATACCGGAGGAGATGGGAAAAGATTCCACCTTAAACCCAGTTCAGAATGTGAAACGACATTCTAAGCATCAGACTGACACTGGTAAATTAGTGACAACAGGCCTTTGTGTCACCAAGGATTTCTGGAGAGGTCACGCTGCTTGCTCAGATGCTATTCAGAGCAAAGGAAGGACCACTCCATGAGCAGGTCCAAAGGGACACGGACGCAAAGTCACTGTGATTTCTCCCTGGCTCCTGCTGGTCACGTGTGTGCGTGTGCACATGTGTGCATGAGCATGCACATGAACCACACACAGGGCTGTATCTCTGGATGTGAGGTCATAGTTGGTATTTATTTTCTTCTTTATACACACTTTTCTCTAATTCCCACATTTTCTCTAAAGGTAATATATTACTCTTATAATCAGAAAAACATGAGTAAATGTTATTTTAAAAAAGGAAGTCAGTGTTATGGAAATCCCCTCATCCATGTAAGATTATCACTTGGACCAGGAATGAGGATCCCCTTCATATGCCCAGGACAGCCAAAGGGAGAAGCAGCATTTCAACATCTGCACAGGAACTGCTCTGGCATCTGGAATTGACCCCATTCCCAGGGGACGGGGAGGAAGTGAGAATTGGGTATTTTGTTGTTTCTTTTGTAAACGTGCTTTGGGACCATATCCTTTCCCCTTCCTTTCCCTTCTCTGTTTAGTCACAGATTAGGCAGCACAGGGCCCCTTCTCAATCCAGCTCCACTGGCCTGGCCCATTCTTCAGGCAAATTCCCAATGAGAGCTGCAAGTTGGTGTCTTGGGAATGGACTCTAAGGGAGTATTAAGATGAAAATGCTAATGAAGTGCCCATTGTCATACACTAGAGCAGTGGTCAGCAAACTCATTAGTCAACAGAGCCAAATATCAACAGTACAACGATTGAAATTTCTTTTGAGAGCCAAATTTTTAAAACTTAAACTATAGCCTTAACCGGTTTGGCTCAGTGGATAGAGCATCGGCCTGCGGACTGAAAGGTCCCAGGTTCGATTCTGGTCAAGGGCATGTACCTTGGTTGCGGGCACATCCCCAGTAGGAGGTGTGCAGGAGGCAGCTGATCAATGTTTCTCATCAGTGGATCTAACTCTCTATCCCTCTCCCTTCCTCTCTGTAAAAAAATCAATAAAATATATATTAAAAAAAAAACTTAAACTATATAGGTAGGTACATTGTTATTAACTTAATTAGGGTACTCCTAAGGCTTAGGAAAAGCCACACTCAAGGGGCCAAAGAGCTGCATGTGGCTCGCGAGCCACAGTTTGCCGACCACAGCTAGAGTCTCTTTTTAACTCTTTATTTGGAATACTCTGCAGTGGGACTGAGATAATGTCTAAGAAAATCTAAAACAGGTTTTGAAAAACAGTCTTCAGTTTCTTAGAAAAGGAAGTGTAGGGATCTTACAGAGCTAAAACATGCCAGGCTAGAGTCACCCCACTTCCATGTGACAAGACTGCCAGGCAGGTAGATGAGGAGAAGGCTGTAGGGCATGGAGCAGGCCAGTGGAGAGAAGCAGAGTCCCAGTGGCTGAAAGATACTCTGGAGGGAGAGGGAGGAGGTGACTCATCTAGTCACCCACTGACCTAGCTGGGAACCACCAGCCACACGTAGCTAATGAGCACTTAACATGTGGCTAGGCCAGACTGAAAGGGGCTTACATGTAAAACACTTTGGATTTAGGGCAAGCATGTCAAATAGGCATGCGGCCCACCAGCCACAAGTTTGACATGCGTGATTTAGGGGCTTTTGCTGGTGAAAAGAATGAAAAAAAAAATAACTCAGTGATGTTTAATATCAATTTCATGGTGAAAAAGGTAATATTATGGATTAAATTTAATAATTATAAAACATTATTTTCACCTCTAAAATAACTTTAAAAATGCGGATACTCCCATGCAGTCGGCTTTCTTGTTGTTTTGTTGATGGTTTCTTTTGCTGTGCAGAAGCTTTTTATTTTGATGTAGTCCCATTTGTT
>NW_005354532.1:13701-16646 GCF_000412655.1 Myotis brandtii | reverse complement strand
AACCCATGGACACAGACAAGAGTGTGGTGAAGGTCTAGGGTGGGGGGAGGATGCGGGCCTGAAGAGGTCAATGGGGAAAAAAAGGGGACATATATACTACTATTTGTACTACTTTAAACAATAAAAATTTTTAAAAATGAGGATACTAAAATATTTAAAATTTGGCTCCCAATAAATTTCTGTTGGCCAGCACTGGACCTGATTCTATGAGGCCTGGTCAAACTTGCAATTGGATTGGATGAGCTACCCCTTTCCCTTAGATCCTAGCTCCTTCTGCTCTATACTGTGCCTTAGTATTTGCCCATCTAATATACTCTATATTTTATCTTCTTACCTGTCTCCCCCAACTATAATACAGCTTTTTCATTGTCATCTCTAAAACAGTGCCTGGCACATAGAGGCTGCTCAATAAATATTTGTTAAATGTGGAGGGTCTCAGCAGACTATCCGTGTGTTAACATTTGCAGTATATTTTATAGTCTAAACAAAGTTCCCGACAGAGATCTTAACTTCCAGAGGAAAGCTTTAAGAGCCAATGAGTTCTCTAAGTACAACCGAATTGTGGGAAACATCAGTTGTCTGAAACCACAAAGTGGCTCCTGGAATGTGTGTAGGGCTGAGGTTGGGCATTTCTATGCAGGAAATAATGGTCCAGCAAACCTGGCTGAGTATGTGGAGCTGCCATGGTTGCACTCTCTGAGGTGTCACCCCACTCCTTACCTTTCCTGGGCCCTCACTATGAAGTTCGGACAAAGAAAGGATGGCTCTTCCATGGAGATAAAGTAGTATGTCAGCCATCTGGTTGGCTTCCCTAAGCAAAGCCAAATTATACCCACTGAGAACCCATTAGATACAAACAAGTTCTACCATTGCCTCGACAGTTCATGCGGTACCTTTTTAACTCAGTGAATACTGTACTTTATCTTCACAACTTACCTTCCCAAATGTGGCTGGGTTGACTTGGTTCTGGGCATTTTGCCCACCGGTCTCCATGTAAATCTCATACATGAGGCAGTGAGGCACACTGCACCCTTCACAGATACAGAAATTGTCTGCCAACCTGGGGGAGAGAAGTCAAGGAAGAAGAAATTGGCATCCATTTTACTAGAACAGGACATTTTGATAAGGATCAGCGTTCAGCACAAGTGTGGGATCCAACTAAATGAAATATGTTTAATTTATTGAACTCAATGGCTCACAATTAGCATCACTAAAGTATTATATACCCTTCTGTTCTCAGTCCAGAGTTCATACAGGGTGAGCAAAAGTAGGTTCCCAGTTGTAAGTATGCCAAAAACAGAGTTTATTCTTGTATTGTTATTATTTATTAATTATTATATTATTTTCCATACGAACAACTGTAAACCTACCTTTGCCCCACCCTGCATGTTGATTTGGGGCAGCTAGATTATCAACATGGTAGGTTTTTGCTGATGTTGTTTTATATCTTTGGCATGTAGGGATTCTGAAAAGAAGTCCAAATGACGGCTCAGCAGACACCGTTTCATGCACCTTTATAAAGGTTGCAGTCAGATCTCTGTAACTATAAAGTGGAAAATTATTTCCTCTCTAGGACAGCAAGCAACCCCCTCCCAGTCTCTCATCCCTGCAGGTGGCTGCAGGAGCCAGTGGGGCTCGCCAGGCCCTGTGCGCTGTACCCTGTGTGAGAGCATAGCTCCCCCAACCCCACCTCTGAAGCAGATGTTTGCATGATTTTCAAACCCAGGTGGTTCAGGGAAGGCCACTATATTTTGATTCTTTAAATTACAATGAGATGTAAAATGCAAGGCACCCAGAGACAGACAGGCAGTACACTGTCACTATCCTTCATTTCCTCCAGGGACAGAGCTAGTGGCACTCAGCTGTGATGTGCAGGCCCTGGGCCTCTGCTCTGCTTGGGTGGGACCTTCAGCGGCCCGAGTGATACTGGGCCTGGGGTAGGTGGGGATCCCCTGGGAGTGAGGGGCTTTGCTAGTAGCTCACAGCTTACAGCCGGCCCGTAGGGACAGCCAGTGGCGCCTGTTCCAGCAACAGGCACGTGAGTGTGGGGGGGCAAGCAGCAAGGGTGACCGGGGTCACCGAGTGCTCCACAGTGACTTCCAGTCACAGCCTTGCCTTCCTGGTTGAGGACAAACTGTCCGGTTTCTCCTCGTGCTCTTAAAGAAGCGCACAGAGCAGGCAGCAGGACTTCTGACCGGAGAATTGTTGAGCAGCTGCCGGCGCACAGCCTCTCCCTTCTGGTTGAGGACACACAGCTTGTTCTTCTGGGATGAGGCACAGTGAGGCCTACACTGACTAGTACTTCCCTTGAGAGCTAAAGACCCCATCGGCTTCCTCGAAGAAAGAAAGCTCAACCAAAGGGGGTGGAGAAATAGCCCTGTCTGGCTTTCCTCGGTAACAGATTACCACAGGCTGGGCAGCTTAAACAACAGAAATGTGTCCTTTCACAGTGTGGAAGCTGAAAGTCTGAAATCCAGGTGTGTCTGGGGGAGAATCTGTTCCATACTTTTCTCCTAGCTCTGGTGATGGCCTTGGCGTGTAGATGGATGGTTCTCCGTGTGCCTGCGTCTTCACCGGCCTTCTCCTGAGGGTCCTCTCTCCTCTGCTCAAGGACACCAATCATCGGATACAGGGCCCACCTAGTCTAGTGGGATTTCACCTTAACTCATGCATCTGCAATGGCCCTATTTCCAAAAGAGGTCACATTCTGAAATTCCAGATGGACATGCCGCTTGGGGGGACACTATTCCAGCGGTGCAGGTCCACGGAGAGGATTTTCTGAGGTTCTCCCATAAAACCACTGTGGGAACCTGACCGTCGGTGTTCCACAGTGCTGGCCGCTCACCACTGGCTGATGCCCCAGTGCGGGCTGTGGCTGCCCCAGACGCCCAGCCTTGGCAGCGCGCCCTCAGCCATGGCTCAGCCCTGGCAGCTCCAAGCTGGGG
>NW_005354532.1:11178-13550 GCF_000412655.1 Myotis brandtii | reverse complement strand
GCGTGGAGCCGAGCACCTAGGCAGCCCTGCGCCTGCTGAATGTTGGCGTGGGGTGAGGGAGGGCAAGGATCGGCTCCCCGTGGGTCAAAATATTGGAAACAGAAATGCAGGGGGCACTCCTTCCACCCTCCTACCAATCAATCAAACAAACAAGGAAGCAACAAATACCGTGAATATAAATTTTCAAGTTTAGTGATGCTGGCGGCTGGTCCTGGGAGTTTGGGGAGGGGTCAGAGATCAGGACTTTTGAGAGGACAAGCCAGTGGCAGCTGGGAGGGACCTACTGCGTCACAGTGACCTCAGGCCGCCCTTGCCCGAGAGCTAGTCCTATTAATGTCCTTGTGCGCCCCTGCGCTGCTGCTGGCCCTCTCCCAACCTCGCTTCTCCTACCAGGACTTGCCCCCGGCTGGGAGCACTAGGTGAGCTGGTAACTGTAGGGCAGTTCTGGGCGCAGGAGGAAGAGCTCAGTCAGGCCAGTTACTGTGACCGCTGGCGCTTAAAAATCCCTCAAAGGGGCTTCTTCATCTAGAGTGGAAACACATTTGACAATTGAACAACAAAACAGCCCAATTGAAAATGGGCAAAAGACTTGACTATCCTCTTCAAAAGAACATATACAAATGGCCAATAAGCACATGAAAAGCTGCTCACCTTGTTACACAAAAGGGGAATGTAGACCAAAGCCACAGTGAGGCCGCGCCACACTCACTGGGACTGCTGTTATTTTGAAAAAGAAAGAAAAACACCCGGGCGGTGTGCTCAGTGGTTGAGCATCGACACATGCACCAAGAGGTCCCGGGTTCAACTCCCAGTCAGGGCACATGCCCAGGTTGAGGGCTCAATCCCAGTAGGGGCCGTGCAGGAGGCAGCCGATCAACGTTTCTCTCTCACCGATGTTTTTATATCTCTCTCCCTCTCCCTTCCTCTCTCTGAAATCAATAAAAACATATTTAAAAACAAACAAGTAAATAAATAAAGAAAATAAGTGTTGGCAAGGATGTGGAGAATTAGAACCTGGCTCATTGCTGGTAGGAATGTGAAAAGGTGCAGCTGCTACGTAAAACAAGTGTTTACTCAAAAAGTTAAAAATAGAATTACCAAATGACCCAACAATTCTCCTCTGGGCCTGGGCCTCACAGAACCGAACGCAAAGACATGAGCAGATATTTGTAATTTGTACGCAACAGCGTCACCCAGAGCAGCAAAGAGCAGCGGCAGCTCAGCATCCAGCAAGGGATGGAGGGCAGACAAAAGCTGAGCTACACAGACAATGGAATCGTATTCAGCCTTAAAAAGGAAAGAAATTCTGATATGTGCTACAACATGGATGAACCTTGGAAACATGATGCCAAGTGAAAGAAGCCGGTGGAAAGGAGAGCTCCGTTTAGCTGAGGTACCTAGGGGAGTCGAACCCAGAGAGACAGGAAGAACGGTGGCTGCCAGGGGCCGGAGCAGGTAATGGGGAGCTGTTGTTTCATGGATACAACAGTTTCAGTTTGAAATGATGAAACAGCCCTGGAGATTTATAGTGGTGATGGTTGCATCACAATGTACATGTACTTAAAGCCATTTAATGGCATTGTATGCTTTTATATTATGTACTAGTAGCCCGGTGCACAAAATTCGTGCACTGGGGTAGGGGGGGAAAGGGGCCCCTCAGTCTGGCCTTCCCCCTCTCCAATCTGAGACCCCTCAGGGAATGTCCTACTACCTGTTTGTGCCCACACTTTTAACCGATAACAGCTCCATTGTTGTTTCTTTCTTATGCTTAAAACCATTGGAATTAGTAGGTATTCAAAGTGTGTATACATTTTGGGGGGACACCCTGTATATCTCTAGTCAGCAGTGAAAGAAACCAACAGCGGATTTGGAACCCCCAGACAGGGAACCTCGCTCACTCCCAGCATGTCTCCCCACTCCACTTTCCACCTTCGTGGGCAGCAGGAGAATCAACGTTTTCTCTCATTAATTCGGAAAAGCGCGTCCTGTCGCCCGCTGCCTGGCAGGAGTGCGCTAGGCCCCAAGCAAGCGAGGCTCAGTCAGGGCAGCCTTCACTCATGGGTGCTGGCACCCAAAGTGCACATTCCTCCTCTACAGTGGCCCCGACTATCCCACTGTTTCACTGAGAGGACGGAATTCCTCTCTGCCTCTGGGCTCTTGATCTTGAACGCTGACCGAAGGCACCTCAACAAGGGCCGCCTGCCAGGCGTGTCTATCTGCCCACCAGGTGCCCACCAGGTGTGTCTGTCTGCACCTGCTCCTGCCTCAGCACCTGCATTAATCCCCCAGAGGTGATCTCGTAGCTGCACTGGCCTCCGTGGGAACAGGGCATCACCACTCCGCCCTCTCACTGTCATCTCACAGGCGCCCAC
>NW_005354532.1:0-11021 GCF_000412655.1 Myotis brandtii | reverse complement strand
TGTGCACGCCTTGGTTTGCAACTGTTGCAGGCGCGGGAGGGTGACAGTGTGCTGGGGGATGTTCGCATGCCAGGGGGGATGTGCACACCGGAGGCCTCTGGCTTTGCAGATCCGCAAACCCTCGTGGTGCAGCCAGGAGGGCGTCAGTCTGGCCCGCCACAGTGGCTGTCCCTGCGATCCTGCACCTTCTGGGCCAGGAGGCAGATCTTGCGCAGCCACTCCTGGGCGCTGATGGCCTGCAGGCACTACTTCAGCTCAGCCTGCAGGCTCCGCTTGGCACGCTCATAGCTGTCACCACCGCCATGTGGGGAATACAGGCCACCCTCTGCCGGCCTGCCTCCCCTATCCAGCACCACTCTGCGCTGCTCACCTGCCCAGAGTGACTGGGGCTGGGTGGAAGCCAGGTGTCCTGCTCTGCCCAACCCCGGCCGATCCGCTCCTGTGAGAGCTGCTGCCCCGCTGGGAAGGGTCACGGATCTGGGTCCCAGGAAAGCGGACAGCCTCAAGCACTGCCCCCCAGCCCGGCAGGGTCACAGATCTGGTCCCGGACCGTGGACAGCCTTGCCCGCTGCCGACCGCCTTCAGTATGCAAATTAGCTGCCATCTTGTTGCTTCAGGTTGGGGGTCCCCACTGGGGTGCCTGGCCAGCCTGGGTGAGGGGATGATGGCTGTTTGCAGCTGGTCACACCCCCTTCAGGGTGGGGGTCCCCACTGGGGTGCCTGGCCAGCCTGGGTGAGGGGATGATGGCTGTTTGCAGCTGGTCACACCCCCTTCAGGGTGGGGGTCCCCACTGGGGTGCCTGGCCAGTCTGGGTGAGGGGCTGAGGGCCGTTTTCAGGCTGGCGGGCAACTGAAGCTCCCAACCTCTCCTTTTTTTCTTTTTTCTTTTTTATTCTGGGATTTATTTACCTTCTATGGCTATCACTGGAGCTGAGAGCCAGCTTTAGCTCTGAGGCCGGCTCCAGCTTGAGGCCTCGGCTGCTGAAAGCAGGAATCTAGGGTTTGTTTGGGTTCTATAATTGCAACATTGTTTTGGTCCTGCTGCTCCAGCTCTGACAGCTGAAAGCAGGTTTCTGGAGTTTGTTTAGCTTCTATAACTGCAACATAGTTGCTTAGAGTGCAGCTCAGAGGCCGGCAAGGCAGGCGGGGAATGTTGGCTTCCTCCGTCACTGAAGCAAGCAAGCCTCCTGTTCGCTTCAAGCTGCCTGGCTGCCGGCCACCATCTTGGTTGGCAGTTGATTTGCTTATCGCCCTGATTAGCCAATGGGAAGGGTAGCAGAGGTATGGCTAATTACCATGTTTCTCTATTATTAGATAGGATAATTAAGGCTTTCATTTGGGATGAGCATATAGCCACATAGACTGCTGAGTGGAATTAGGTATAAAAACCATTTTCTTTTTAAAGGATGTTTACAACTGACATTTAAGAACATCATTTTGTGTATTTGCTCTCTTGTATCTGAAAAGTCCAGTCTCCCTAGCTCAGGTCCAGCATCTTCCCTTTGATGCACTACACCCTTATAAGGGGAAATAAATCTTAATTTATCAAGTAGAGTTTTAATGCTTTGTGTCACATTTGATGCACTCAAAGATGTTTCTCCCTCTGCCAGAGAACATATCTCCTTTAACTGATCAGTGAGTTACTTTGCCCACTTCAAGCTAATTGGCCTTGAGAGTATCCAATTAACCTAATTTCACCTTCTGAAAGGGCACCGATGTGCTGTATCCTTGTACAAAACCATTTCTGGTTGGGGGTGCTTAATTTTACTCAATCCTTACCATTATCCACTTTCCGTGGGTGTACCAGATGCCTTCAGACAATAGACATATTTTACAATAAAGCTAATGAGTGCAATGCATTCAGCTGAGAATGTAGAATGTAGTTAGCATTCTCCTGGACAGAGCATTGCAAAGGACACATTTATAATTTATAGCATTGCAATGGAACTGTATGTTCCATTTTCACCTGGAGGAGCCCCTAAGATCATTGGGCTCTTAACCAATATCTATGGAGGCTTTCAAACTGTGCTAGAGCAAAACAATCTCATTGGAGAGATTCCAAATGGCTGTCACGTGTTAAGGTTTTCCTGGGTCTAGATTCATCTCCGAGCGTCTGACTCCTGCTCTAGGTGAAATGGGTGGGAACACCACATCTGCAGGTGTGTGTGGACTGGAAAACCTGGCTCCACGCAGAGCACAGCTCTGCCATTTCTTGGGTCTGAAACCCAGGATTTGGAGCCTCGGGAGACATGCCCTTCCTGCGGAGGTTGCTTCCCCCGCCCACAGGCTTCCTTTTCTCTCTTTGCACAGGTCACACGAAAGGCTGCCACATGTGGTGTAACAAACAGTATTTTTAAAAGTATTTTAAGGCAGCATTTATTAAAACAGTACAAAATCATTTTTTACTTCATTAAAAATTACTAATGTGAGCATTGTTACTGAATATGCTTAAAATACCTGATCTTAAATTCAGTTTTTATACTTGATTTTAATGGAAGCTATACTTAGAAAAAAATCACAAAAATATATAAATCCAAATGAAAGAACGAACAGTCTGATGTGCAGAGGGACTCTGAAAATGTGGGAACAGAGGGAACAGCCTTCACTCATCCCAGGATCCTGTAAATTGTCACTTGTAGAGTGGCACGTTTGAACTCTTTTGTTCCATTAAAAGTGGGATTTTCCTGGAAGTGATAGAAAACTAAACAAAACCAAAATGAAATGTGATTTCTCCTTTTCTGCAAAGAAAGAGTAGGAATTAAGTGTCATCTTATTAGAGCTGTCACATAACCTCTAAAGGCACTTGTCCAAATAATGACAGTGTGCAAATTCATAAATCAGACCCTAATTCAGTTAATAAAGTTTCAAGAGAATGGGCAAAGGCACACTAAAGCAGTTAACTTTGGATTTATGTAAATACCATTTTAAAGGTTTTTATGAGTATGGAGGCATCTTTTAAAAGCAGGGTGTTTGTTTTTTAATATTTTTATTGATTGGGTGGAGAAAGAGGAAAGGAGAGGGATAGAGAGATAGAAACATGGATGAGAGAGAAACATCATTGATTGCCTCCTGCATGCCCCCCACAGGGGATTGAGCCTGCAACCTGGGCATGTGCCCTAATCAGGAAGCTAACCAGTGACCTCTTGGTTCCTGGATCCACGCTCAACCACTGAGCTACACTGGCCAGGCAAAAGCAGCTTTTAAATAGTAGCTTTTGGCGCAGTTCATATTCTTCTTTGGTAAAAACATACCCAAATTGATGCTTGTTCCCCACTGTTCTGAGGGTATTATCTCATGATGTCATTCCTACCATGAAATGAATTTCACTAAAGTGTCCCCAAACCAAATACGTGTTTGACACAGTTTCTGAAAGCAGCTAAAGGACGATTGTGGGCCCTTTTCTGCTGACTAGTAGTTGGAATTCCCGGGCAGAGAGAGGCAATGAACGTCTGTCTGTATGCTTCATAACGAACGTCTGTCTGTATGCTTCATAACGAATGTCTGTCTGTATGCCTCATAACGAACATTTGTCTGTATGCTTCATAACGAACATTTGTCTGTATGCTTTGTGGCAGAACAAAAGTAGATACATCCCAATAGATGCCTAAAGATAAAGTAAAGCATGTTTTATGAAAAGAATCATGTCTTCATCTAGGTTAGAACCACTAATATTAAAGCCCCAAAGAGCCAGTCTAAGGCCAACAGCTGTCCAGGTTGTCTTTTTCAAATATAATTCTCATATTTCATCACTGTGCATAGCCTAGGTGCTTCCCAGTGCCTCATACCCACACCTACGTGCAGCTAAGCAGTCCAGCTCGTACTTCTTCCACTTGCCTCAGATAGTTCCCTGGCCAGACCACTCAACGTGGCAACACTTTTTAGAACCTTGTAGAAGAAGCAGGAGAGCCAAGAGAAACTGAGGTAAGAGGCCACAGAGCCCAGGTGGGGAGAGCTGGAGAGGGAAGATGCCTGATCACCTTCAAGCTCCCAAGTGGCTTGGCGGTCCCTCCATGTGGAGAGTGGCTACAGCATTTGGACAGGTTCAAGCCTCGGACTAATGAGAGGGTATGGTCCTCTCAGGCAAAGCCACATGCAAGTCCCAGCTTGGAGGGCAAAGCCCTCCCAACACAATTATAGCCAAAGGCTATGGTTGTAAGCTTGACCTTATGGTCCAAACCTGTGGTCCCAGGTGGCTAAGTGATAGGTTGCCGGAAGTGCTGCCAAAACAAAGCTTGATAGAGTTCAGGTGCATGTAATTGAGTAGATTCAAAACCCGCGAGAACATTGTAAACATCCTGACCACACCCTTATTTTGCCTCGTGGAATCTGGCTATAAAATAAAGACTCGGCTTGCAGGCTGTGGCGCTGTCTCTCCATCCGAAAGCAGTGTCCCACCCAGCCCCAGCTTTGTTCTCTTGTCTGTCTTCTTTAATCCTTCACCACCCCCCTCAGGTTCACCCCTGGCTGGCTGAGCGAGGCACACCTCCAGAAGTTGGGTTCTGTGGGATTCCTCCATGTTCTCCAACAAACTACCTTTCCACTTGAGCTAGTTTGAGCAGATTTCCTTTTCTTATAACAAATAAGTGTGTTTCTAATACTTGTCATTTATCTTCTCAGTGAGGATTCTGGGAGAAGCAGATTGCTCCCACACCAACCTGGAAGTAACTGTTTAGAAGTATACTTGGTGATCCATGGCTTAACAGAGAGAGGGCTGGATTTGAGCCATTCACTCAACAAATATTTAGGAAGCACTTATATGAACCATATGCATGCAAGGGGTTGGGCAAACATCAGTAAGGACATGTTGCAATGCCCCCCACCCCCACCCCTGTCACCCACAGCAAAGACATGGGAATGAAAATAGGCCTACCCCAAAAGATTCTATAAAATAGAACACATTAGATAGTGATTGAAGGTTTAGCTAGGGACCTTGTCAGAACAGTCACATAGCTCTGGGCCACAGAGTGGGCCTCTTGGCAGGGAACATGGGGTGGGGGAGACACAGCCAGACCTCAGGGGCACACAGAGCCACCGAGGAGGGTGACTAAGCCACCAGAGGGAACGGCACCATAAGGACAAGGGCATAGCCTTTGAGTACCAAGGCCAGAGAAGAGGGTAAGGCCCGAGAAGATATCCATCCAGGTGGGGTTGGCTTGGAACAGTGCCAGTTTATGCCTGTTGCCCTTGTGCATGTGTTTCTGGCTCTCCTTTTCATTCTTCAGAGTGCCCTGGCTTAACCCTTGACTTCTGTGGGCCTTCCGCACGGTAAGCCACCCCTCTTCCCCATGTGGCCTGGGGCTGTCTTTGGGGGAAGACAGGAGGAAAATGAAAGAGATAAACGCCTGTACCCAGGGAGACTGGGCATGATCTCAGATGACTGATTGAACCATTACATTGGACTAACTCCAGTAGATCAGACTGAAATTCAGATGTTTCCCCTGGTACCCAGCCCATGCAGAGGACAGTAGTGCCCCTCAGGGTCTTATACATGAATTTGTGTTTAATAGAGTTGTTTGCCTCATTAACATGGAGGAAAAGGAGACTAAAGAGACTTGAAGTGACTTTGTCCCCAAGTCAGACAGCTGGTGAAGTCGCAGAGCACAGAGGGCCCAGGTTTAACCACTCCGCCGGGGGCGGGCGTCGAAGCGGCAGTTTCCTTGCTTGTGAAATGAGGCCCTAAAGCAGCTACTGCCGAGTTAGACTGTGAGACAAAAAGGAAGTCGATAAGCTCTTGGCCCAGTGGCTGGCACCTAGTAAGTGCTCAATACACTTTTGACTGTTCTCTGTTTTATAACTTTCCTTGAAAAGAAATAGTGAAAATGATTTCGGTTATTTCAAAACTTTTGAGTAATGATAATATTATGGCTATGTTTTTAGAGAATCCTTATCCAGTTTAGAGACACACACTCAAATATTTACAGATGAAATGGGAAGATGGCTGAGGTTTTCTTCAAAGTTGGTAGGGAGGGGGAGAGGAAAGAGAGAGTAGGATAGACGAAATAAAGTTGGCAGGCATTGAGGGTTGCCAAGCTGAGTGTCTGTCTCAGGGAATTGTTATACTCTGCTCCCCACCTTTGTATGTGTTTGAAATTGTCCATAATAAAAAGCATATATATATATATAGGTATTTTTGAAACTTTATTCTGGGGGTGATGCATAAAAGATACATATACAAACATAGACATACACTAGTTTCAGACCTGCTTAAAAACCTTCTTCAACATGTAGAATATCCAAAGTATGATACTAATAGTGTCATTAGGACTAGTGTTTTATCAATATGACATTATTAGGTTTCTGCTTTCATGTTCTGCAGAACATTGTTGCAACTATGTGTTCTGAAAAATAAAGGTTTCTTTTTTTGGAAACTTTCAAATACTAGATCTTTGTCTTGGTGATTCACAGGTATACCATCATATTAAAGGATCTGAGAGGGCCTACAGTAAATAAGCCTGTTGAACTCCATGTAAGTTGGTGTTGCAAAGTTTAATTGTCTACAGAATCTCATCCCTCCCATTTGTTTGCCTTTTTGTCTATTTTTGCATAACATTGCTCATCACTGATAAACAGCTTGAAGGATACTGGGTTCCATGGAACTCAGTTTGGGAAACACTGCTATGGAATATACATCCTAGAATAAAGCAGATCTCGTGGGCTGTCCTGGGACCTCGGCTGCTGTTAAACAAAATGGTTTCTAGGGATTTGACTGAAAGGAAGCTTAGTGTCCTTGTCTGGTGCTTCCTTTGTCCACTTCTCTCTTCCCTCCTTCCTTATGGCCCCAACCACCAATGGCCACATCCTGGAGAAGAGAAAGGGGTGGCCTCGCGAGCACATCTCACTCATCTCTCCAGGGGAGAGCATTCCTGACTGCGCGTGGACAGGAGGCTCCAGAGGCATTTCTGTTCCTTGGAGATGGGGTGAAGCTCCAGCTCGCCCCTCCGCACAGCTGCACACAGCTAGGGCTTCTCGGGTGGGGCGGGATTTCTGTCAGTGCTTGGCTCTCTGCGAGGAGAGGTAGCATGTGAAGTGAAAAACGCACGCAGCCCAGCTAGCATGGCTCAGTGGTTGGGTGTGGATCTGGGAGCCAGGAGGTCGTGGTTCAATTCCTGGTCAGGGCACATGCCCAGGTTGCACTCGATCCCCTGGAGAGCCATACAGGAGGCAGCCGATCAATATTTCTCTCTCATTATTGATGTTTCTGTCTCACTCCCCTTCCTTTCTGAAATCAATAATAACATATTTAAAAATAAAATAAAAAACAGAAAAGATGCATGCAGTCGTGTTGATACATGTAGCATTCTGATAGGACGCCATGGTTTTGCTGTGTATTGAAAAGCACTATAAAAATTGACTAGACTCATCAATTTAGGATTTCTTTGCTCTGGCAGTTTTCTTAAAGAACAAAATGAGTGTGATCATAACTACTAAGGAAATACGCTAAGAGTCATAGAATGTTAATTCACAGACTTAATTTTTCTTTTATCCTCACCCAAGGATATATATTTTTTATTTTAGAGAGAGAGAGAGAAACATCAATGTTTGGTGTACAGGACAAGGCTCCAACCAACTGAGCCATCCATCCAGGGCCACAGACTCTTATTTTCTTTCTTACTTTTGTTCATTTCTTTTCTTTTCTTTTCTTTTCTTTTCTTTTCTTTTCATTTCTTTTCTTTTCTTTCTTTCTCCTCCTCCTCCTCCTCCTCCTCCTCCTCCTTCTCTTTCTCTTCATCCTCCTCATCCTTCTTCTTCTCTTGTTTTTGTTTATCCTCACCTGAGGATATTTTTTCCCATTGATTTTTTAAAGAGAGTGGAAGGGATGGGGAGAGATGGAGAGAGAGAAACATCGATGTGAGAAAGACATTGGTTGGTTGCCTCCTGCACAGGCCGACCAGGGCTGGGGATGGAGCCTGTAACCAATATATGAGCTCTTGACTGGAATCAAACCCAAGACCCTTCAGTCCTTGGGCTGACGCTCTAACCACAGAGCAAACCAGCTAGGACCAGACTCCCCTTTTTATTTACCTGTCTACCACACAATTAGCACTTCCCCTTCCTCACCTTCTGCAGCCCAGCCAAAGGCCTGTTTGCACCTTCCTCCTCCTTCAGGCAGGATTTCCTGTCAGCAGCCCCCAGGGTGTCCGGATCCAGAAGTCCTCCTCTTCCCTCCCCTTTATCTTCTCTATTCTTCTCTTCTTTCCATCCCTTTTTCGGAAGGCTGGGACAAGTTATTAACCTTGTGATAATGATGAGGAAGGTTCTGACACTAATAATACTAATGCTAAATACAGTGTTCCTTAACATAGTTGGTTTTACCATTATATCACATTTGCTCCTAAAACTCACAAAACACTTTTGTGCCTCTCCATCTATGGAGCAGATATTTTTACTGTTTTTCAGGTAAAGAAGCTGAGTCCTTAGAGAAACTAAGCAGCTTGTTTAAGATCATACAGTTTTTATTTTGTTGCAGCTAAATCTGTGACCTGCCTAAATTTTACTGTCATTCACATTTCCGTTATACTCTGGATCCTCAGTTTAACAAAAAATGACTGCAGTGACATGACCACACACCAGAGGACTTCTTTTCTTCTTCACGGGTGTAGACCTATAGTTTCAAATATCCATATAGAAATCATTCAGATTTGAACAACTGCTTCTCTAGCCTCGTCACACTCACATCCTGAAGCACAGAACTTGTGGTTCCCTGAGGAGCTGTGTAGTCGCTGCCGCAGTGCCTTTGCCCAAGCTCCTCTGACTGCCTGGAATCTCTAGACTTCTTTTCACCTTCTTCTGGCCAACTCCTGTCCAGCCTACTTCAGAGTAACCTCCCCTTGTCCCGGAAGCCTTTCCAGACTCCCTTCTTCAATCAGTTTACTTTGGGGTTTCCCAGTTTCTTCCCTACTTCCTTGTGCTCAACTCCATCCTAGCATTGCTCACAGTCTGTGTGCTTGGCTGTCCTTTCTTTATTACATGAGCCCTTTCCTTAAAGCAGGGACTGACCAGCATGGTGCTAGACAGATGCTGGTAGGTGATGAAAAGATGTTTGTTGAATCACTCTACTAATGAGAAATTTTCTCCAAGAAAAGATTATAGAAACTGGAATTTGTGTTTCTTAAAAGGACCATGTCTTGCATAATCATTTCTATTTCATAAGGTCTGGGTGGTGTTTTTGTTTGGACCCATCCGAGGACCCATAATTTGAACTTCCTGACTTTGTTGCCTTTGCCACATCAGATACAGTTCACCATAGAGAGCCTGCTGCTCTTGATTTCCTCTGTAAGGAAGAAAAACAAAACAAAACAAAACAGAAGTCTCAATTTATCAGAAAACCCAGCACAGGAAAGCTTAAACAATGGCTCCCAAACTCAGCTCTTAGTTCCTCAAATCCAACAAAGGCAACTCTTCTTCCTGGAGAGGCAGCTTTGCCAGGAATGAGAGGAACAATCACAACACAGGATGATTGGCGAGTGACTTTTGCCAACCTGCAAGCTAGTCGGGGGAGGAGGGACCCATTTATTTTTGAGGATGAGATGGACAATAGCAGATTACAGCATCTTTGGACAATACGCATATTTAAAAACACACCAGGAATATTAATTTTAAATCCTGCTACTTTGCTGAATTCATTTATTAGATCTAGTAGATTTTTGGTGGAGTCTTTAGGGTTTTCTATGTATAATATCACGTCATCTGTGAATAATGGCAGTTTCACTTCCTCCTTCCCCATTTGGGTGCCTTTTATTCCATCTCATCTGATTGCTGCGGCTAAGACTTCCAACACTATGTTGAATAAGAGGTGAAAGTGGGCATCCCTGTCTTGTTCTTGATCTTAAGGGATACAAAGACATGGGTTTATTTCTGGCTTCTCTGGTCCCTTCCATTAATCTATATGGCTGTTCTTATGTCAGTACCCAGCTCTTTTTATTTCAATAGCTTTGTAGAATAGTTTTATATCAAGTATACCTCCAACTTGTTCTTCTTTCTCAAGATTGCTGAGGCTATTTGGGGTCTTTTGTAGTTTCATATGAATTTTTGGAATATTTATTCTAGATCTCTGAAATATGCCATTGGTATTTTAATAGGAATTGCATTGAATCTATAGATTACTTGGGTAGTATGAACATTTTAATGATGTTGATTCTTCCAATTCATGACCATGGTGTATGCTTCCACTTGTTTGTATCTTCCTTAACTTCCTTTTTAAATGTCCTATAGTGTTCCAAGTACAGGTCTTTTACCTCCTTGGTTAAATTTATTCCTAGGCACCTTGTTTTTTCTTGTTGCAATAGTAAGTGGGATTTTTTTCTTAATTTCTCTTTCTGATAGTTTATTATTGAAGTAAATTCATGCCTTTATGCTCAATTAATATTTGGCAACAGAGGCAAGAGCATACAATGGAGTAAAATCCCTCAAAGAAATCATTAAGTGTTTGGGAGGGAGCTGGGGGCCCACTGGGTCCTGAATGGTTGATAGACGGTGAAAGAGCAATTGTGTCTCTGTTCTCATCTTGTACCTTCCTCTGATGAGTGCTGAGGAAGTGTGCCTGCTTTTGCATGATTTAATAGAGACCTCCTACCATGATGTCTGTTGCTAGTTTCATTATTTGTTGAACACCCTCTGATTTCATGATAAATTTTTTTTATTGATTTTTTTACAGAGAGGAAGGGAGGGGGATAGACAGAAACATCAGAAACATCGATGAGAGAGAAATATCAATCAGCTGCCTCCTGCACACCCCCTACTGGGGATGTGCCCACAACCAAGGTACATGCCCTTGACCGGAATCGAACCTGGGACCCTTGAGTCCGCAGGCCGACGCTCTATCCACTGAACCAAACCGGTTAGGGCAATGATAAACTTTAAAATCTTTTTTATCTCTTACTTTTCTTTCTTTTGGATTAATTTAGTATTTTTAGCATTCTATTTTTATCCTCTAGTATTTGGGGAGCAACATCCTATGTCTATTTTTAAATTACTTTAGAAATTATAACATAAACTAGAGGCCCGGTGCACAAAAATTTGTG
>NW_005354531.1:0-1033 GCF_000412655.1 Myotis brandtii | reverse complement strand
TATCAAAAGTAAACTGAGGGCACTTGGTCTGCCACTGGTGCTGCAAAAAGGTTTTCTGCCTCGAAAGAAAAGAATCTGTGTTTTATCGAAATAAGTTTCCGTGTTTCACGTTGTCTTAATCAGATCCTCCATTACTTAAAAACAAAAAAACACTGAATCTCTCTCATCAATACTAGGAACTAAGTGTTGCTACCAATTATGTAAACTGTATTTGTCTTTGAAATCTTTTACTGTGGTTCTGCTAACGTGGATAGTCGACAAATAAGAAAAAACATTGGCCCTTCTTTATGTTGTATTTGTATATGTTCTAAGTGTTCCAGAAATTATGTGAAATTGCTGGTAATCTGAGATGTCCTGGCATCAGTAGCCTGTCACCAAAATGGAGGGACATGCTAGAACAAATGAACGTGTGTATCACGCCGTGGCATGAAGGGTGCAATCCATTCTGGTTTTGTAAAAGTTACTCCTCCTTCCCAGACTTTTGCCATTCTGGTGGCCTTGCTACATGGTAACAGTCTGCTTCTGAATCAGAGAAATTTAACAGGGTAAACAATGGCTGTAAATGACATGAATAGTTGGGCTTATGGGAAACCCAAGGTTGTCACTTCCAGGCTCCCTGACTTTCTTTCTTTTGTATGTTTTTTATGTTTGTTTGTTTGTTTTTGCATTTCTTCACCCACCATAGTACATTTAAGCCTGACCTCATTCAAGCACTACCTAGCTTGGGTTATCAATGTGTCCTCCTTGTTGTCTGTGTATTTTCCATGTGAGTTTAAGCTTTCCCCTGTCATGAGGCTGGTGCCCTCACAGTGGCAAGAAATTGTTTCCCACTTGGGGTATACCTTTCATAATCTTTAGTGATCCAGATGCCTACTTCACTGAGGAAATCATGTGAGCCTTGAAGGACAGCATTGAACACTTCTTGGGATTATCATTGACCTCATCACCCTCAATTATCAGGCAAGTTTGAGAAAACTAAGAGGGAAAAAACACTGAATTTAAGCAGAACAAGTCTAATTGCACAGGACAGAAT
>NW_005354530.1:0-483 GCF_000412655.1 Myotis brandtii | reverse complement strand
AGCAGTCTCTGGTGTTTACCTATGCTGCCATCTTGCTCAGACTCCACCACAGCTTTTTCATCCAATCTACTGATATGGGCACTTGAGCTGTTCCAGATCTTAGCTATTGTAAATTGCTCTGCTATGAACATAGGGGTGCATATATTCTTCCTGTTTGGTGTTTCGGGATTCTTAGGATATATTGCTAGAAGTGGAGTCACTGGGTCAAATAGCAGTTCCATTTTAAATTTTTTGAGGAAATTTCATACTGTTTTTCCATAGTGGCTGCACCAGTCTGCATTCTCAGCAGCAGCGTACTAGAGTTCCCTTTTCTCCACTACCTCGCCAGCACTTGCCATTTGTTGATAATAGCCATTCTGACAGGTATGAGGTGATATCTCATTGTGGAACTCCTCTATATTTATTTTTACTTTTCTTCTATTTATTTTTTAAATATATTCTTATTAATTTCAGAAAGAGAGAGAGAGAGAGAGAGAGAGAGAG
>NW_005354529.1:0-474 GCF_000412655.1 Myotis brandtii | reverse complement strand
GGTGATTCTAATGTGCAGCTAAGGTTAAGAACCACTGCTCTAGGGCCTCCCGATTGAAAAAGCGGCCCACATGGGTGCCGGCCCAGCCTGTTCGGCGCCTCTGCCCCTCTTCAGTGTGCTTTCTCCTTTACTTCTCTAGTTGTAGGACTTCCATTCAGCCAGCTTTCAGGTGGTTCTGAATGATGGTTGTTCTGTATTTTAGTCAGTCACTGCCTGGGCCACCCAGCAGGAGTTCTTTTGTATTGGGCTTGGAGGTGCCCCGATGAGGCCCAGCTGTGAAGCAAGGCAGGCTGGTGCTAGTACTGGCTCTTGGGCCTTTTATTGATGTTTGGGGCACGCTGCCCCAGCTGCAGCTTATCTGAGGCTGCAAATTGGATGGGGTGGGGTCTCAGGGAATCACCAGACTGGAGCAAACAGTGCGGGCTCTGCTGATGGACACAGACATGGCTTCCAGTCAGCTCTGCAACAGGGGAG
>NW_005354528.1:0-1778 GCF_000412655.1 Myotis brandtii | reverse complement strand
GAGGAATAAGCAGATCCTAAATTTTTATCTTTGCTGTGTTCAAAGTAAGTCTGAAATTGACCTTGGAAATGGCAATGAGGAATAAGCAGATCCTAAATTTTTATCTTTGCTGTATTCAAAGTAAGTCTGGAAATGGCACGGTTTTACCTACCATTAGGTCAGAAATGACTACCTAGGGCATTATGATCCAATGGTCCAATGACATTGACCCAATCTCCTGATGACAAGTAAATGAAGAATGCAGCTTCCAGTTTGAACTTTCAAGGTTGCCTTAGGAAGGATCTTGTGGTTACACATCGACTTTAGGGAATCTGTGTACTGGTTTCTCTTGTCATTTTTTCCTGTCCGAGGAAGTAGGCATATCTTACATATGGAGCCATGTCTAGACATTTCCAATAGTACCCCTCCCTCAATCTCCTGATGACAAGTAAATGAAGAATGCAGCTTCCAGTTTGAACTTTCAAGGTTGCCTTAGGAAGGATCTTGTGGTTACACATCGACTTTAGGGAATCTGTGTACTGGTTTCTCTTGTCATTTTTTCCTGTCCGAGGAAGTAGGCATATCTTACATATGGAGCCATGTCTAGACATTTCCAATAGTACCCCCACCCCCTTGATTCATTAAGGCATAATTGACAAATGGAAACTTTCAACTTCTTAAGTCCCACAGGTATCTATGGCTTGAATTATGTTATTTGGTTCTGATTCTTCATTGGACGACATCTCTGCTTCCCATTGTCCCCTGCCCAAGGTTAGATTTACTGACAGTGAGAATTTGCTTGCAATTTAGAGCAGAAATTATGGTTTATTACAATCTTATTTATTATTTCTGACTGTACATCAACCCATGTAATTTTAGGTTAAGTGCTTCCAAGATTCAGAGCTTCATTCCAGGGCTTGCTGGCAGACAGCCCACTACTGTAGTTCTTCCATTGGGAGCACAGAGACAGAACAATTTTCCCTGGGTCACTGGCATGCTATATTGAATTCAGAATATGAATTCCAGGCACTGTCCCCCTGTCAAATACTCGTTCTATTCTTATACATAAATGTCAGACTTTATGGATTTGGGTCAACATTGACCTGATGGCAGTCATAGTAAACTCTCACAAGCTGGTCATGTCTTTCACCTCTGAGCCTGTCTTTCCTGCTGTGATTTTTGAGGGATAGTCAAACCATAATTTCAAAATCACTTTATTTGGATCCTAGATCATTCATTACCTGCTACTTCTCAAATTTTTCTATTACTGGTTCCTAAGCCGGCAGTCCCCACACTTCCTTTCTCAGAGAACTGTTAACGTTGCTCCCCTGTCCTCCTGCTGATTGTGTTTGCAATAATAGACTCCAGCACTGCCTTTGAATTAGCTCGAGTAAAACTCTATTTTAGTAAAAAGCTATAGTCACACAAAGAGACGTTAATTTGTTAATAAACAGGGAGTGAAAATTATTTTTTCTTCTACCTCTTTTTAATGCTATTTTCCTAAGTCAGTGAGCTAATGCGTCTGAGTACATTGTTATATGCTTGGACCATCCAGTTTCAAATAACACATAGTTCATGATTTGCAACTTTGAATTATTCTTTTTTTTTTTCAAAACATGGCTAAGGTGTTAAATTACTGCAATAATTACAATGCCTCATAATTTAAAAACCAGATCTATAATTCAAATATTTTACTCAGGCTGGTGTAGAGGAAGGTGAGTTTTTTGTTTGTGTGTTTGTTTGTTTGTTTTAATATATTTTTATTTCAGAGATGAAGGGAGAGGGAGACAGAGATAGAA
>NW_005354527.1:6797-8213 GCF_000412655.1 Myotis brandtii | reverse complement strand
CAGGTGCAGAATGTCTTTTAATACAGAGAAACACCGCATACACAGATGGGTCCTCTGGGTTGCTGGCTCCGTCTTACACGACCTGACCTGTTACTCTCCCTGTACAGATACGCTCTGCTCAGAACAGGTCTCCTCATCATCCGTGTTATGCCAACAACCTGAAAACAGAGAAATGAGGAGGAACTGGATGTTGACTACTGTGATGAGGGAAGTTCCATTACAAAAATATGTTGCACAACATACATGCATTGCACCCAGTTGCCTGAAAATAAGAGATGTGCTGGAAGGATTTGGAAAAGGCTCCTGTGAAGTTCTGGAACTCTAAATATCACAAAACAAGGAAAGCCTAACCAGATATATGACACAAAGATGGCAAGCACAGCATGGAATCGAAACAGGATCATCAGCTCCTTCTTCTGCTAACAGTGTTCAGCAGGGCTCATCTGCTGGTGACATGGGCAAGCTGTGCAGAAGGGTGGTTATGTCTTATTCCAAGTAAAATTCAGTAGCAGGGGTTTGAGGACTACTTGACCATGTCTGTGCACCTCATAACACATGTGCAGGTCCATGTAGGAGAATACTGCACAGGGAGCAGTACAGAGGGACAGATGATGCAAAAAGATGACAAACATGAAGTTAAACAAAAGCCATGAAGTCACAGATGAAATAATCAGTCATCAAAATGTCAATAATGGTAAAGAAAATGTAGAAATAAGGTGGTGACAAACGCATCTGCACCTAAATATGGTTGGACACAAGCGGGTTCCTGGTATTATCTGAGAAACGCCCTCATGTGGCACCTTCCCCCAGTTTCCACTCAGTAGGATCAGGCATCATCAGAGACCATCTTCCCAGTTCACCCTGAGAGTGAACACAGGGTTCTCCATGCACCTTCTACTCTATAAATACCTACAACCTAAATATTCAGAGAATTAATGAAATACAAGGGAGGTGAGCAGCCAGCACTAACCCAGAGCAATTCGGAACGCAATAGTATTCACGGAAGGAAATATTACAAACAACAATTGAGGTAGGATGTTACAAGTACAGCTACAGTTCATATAAGTAAAGACAAAACCCTGGCATAGGCAGTAACAGAGCCTTACCATGATGAATGGTGCAGAAGTGGAAGCCATGAGGACATAGTCACCTTCCCAGGAAGAGAAAGTTCAAAGTGGGTCCCATTAAGCTCATTGGAAGACTTCTGACTCCTAGACACTTCTTGCATTTTCTAAGGCAGTGGGTGTAAGGGATGCTTGTGGAGTCCAGAGCTCAGGACTCGCCACACAGCGCACCACTGGCAGCCACTGCCCATTTGAAAGGACAGTGGGGGATATTAGTAGAGCCCATGGTCTGGCTGTGAGAGCTACGTTTGGAGAATAAAGGAAGAGTAGACATCACCTCAGGACATTGGGA
>NW_005354527.1:0-2963 GCF_000412655.1 Myotis brandtii | reverse complement strand
TCTGCTGTTCACAACCACCCATGGCCCCAGTGTCCTGAGGATGAAAGTAAAACTCCTCACACAAAACTTTCCCTCATCTTCTTTGTTGCCTTGAGACACAAAACAGGCCTGGGTTTCCAGAGTCCTCTAAGCTCAGCCACAGCCCCACGGCTTGAGTGGCATTGCAACCCGTCACCCTCTTACACCCCATCACATGCTGTGTCAACTACAAGCTACTCACTGTTCTGGATGCTGGGAAGAGAGCTGCAGGGCCTGAGGGATGACAGCACCATAGGATGGAGGGTATATGGGGTGAGGCTGAGTAGACCTCAGTAAGCAGAGCGGAGTCCGGGAAGCATGGAGACCTCAATCCCGCCTGCTGCAGGTCAACAAGACTCAGACACTCCCTGCACAGCAGAGACGCTGCCTCTGACGGCTTGTCATAGTCCTGATGCTGCCTGCTGGGCCCTCTAAGTCAATAGAATGAGGAGGTGAAAATGACCACCTGGAGGACTAATCTGAGAGTCATGCCCAAACCAATGAGCGCCAGTCTCAGGTGCTTCTCCTGAGCTTTCATTGGCTAAACGCAGCCATCATTAGGTGCATTGCCCTTTGGGTAAGGTACTTTTCCAGGCCCCGCAGGTGGCATTAGGATCCCAGTCACTGACTGGCCATTAAGAATATTGGTGTTGTGGCTCCCGAATGGCTGTGGGAAATGACAACGTTAGGTTTTGGTGGCTGGTGGCAGGGTTATGGGTAGTGTTGTCTGCAACTGAGCCCTTATTTGGAGATATTATTTCAGATTCCATGAAGCTCAGAATGCTCCCTCAGATAAAAATTATTATGTCAATTATTCGTGAAGACTACAAATGTAAATCGATATATAGTTACTTTTTTATTTTTAGAGAGAGAAAATGAAAGGTAGAGAGAAAAACTCAGGTGTATTGCCTCCTGCCCTCCCTTCCCCACCATCTGGGCATCCAGCTAGGAACCTGTCTTATGTCCTCACCAGGAATTGCAACCTTTCTGTACCTGGGAGGACACTCAAACAATGGAATCACTTCAGGCCTCAGAGTTTTTATTTTATTACGTGTTCTTTTAAAAATATTTTATTGATTTTTTAAGAGAGGAAGGGAGAGGGATAGAGAGTTAGAAACATTGATGAGAAGGAACCATTGATCAGCTGCCCCCTGCACACTCCCTACTGGGTATGTGCCTGCAACCAAGGTACATACCCCTGTTGGGTTTGAACCTGGGACTGTTCAGTCTGCAGGTCGATGCTCTATCCACTGAGCCAAACCGGTTAGGGCCAGAGGTTTGATTTTTAACACAGAAATAGCACAATATTAAGAGAAAAATAAGGCTATGAGAATATATACATAATTCTATCCTATTCGCTTAAAAGCAATATTTGAAAGGACACAGAGGTCAACAAGTCAAAATTTCCTATGTTGTCTGCAGTCAGCACACATTGTGCAGCTATGGAGCTAACAGTTACTGAATGTTCATTACATGTGCAGGCCCTGGATTCAATGCTTTACCTGCATGATTTCACTCAATCCTCTCTACAACTTGAGATCATTCTAGAATCTATTTTATCGAGATGAAATCCAGACACAGAGACTGCAGGTAAATTGCCTGATTGTAGAGTTAATAAAGGCAGGGCTGGAAGTCAATCCCATGTGTCTCTTATAACACAGCTCTGGCTTCTAATGTTAGGCTCTGCTCCCTCCTAGAGGGTAGAATAGGCCATGCATTCCCATTAGTATCAGCTAGATGTTATTATGGGTAACATACAGCCCCAAAGTTTTAGTGACTTTCATTAAGGAAGGTATCTTTCTTGTTCATACCCCATGTGCACCCTTGTTCTCCTGAGACCAGGATAAAGGAGAGACCACACATGTAGGTACTGCTGGGTGTTATCAGAGATGGACATAGGGAACGGCCAGTTTCCGTGTTTCCAGACTCTTCTGTTAGGGGCAACAGGCTTCACTCCCAGCACATTTCATTGGTCAGACACATCACAGGCTGAAGTCAAACTCAGGTGGTCAGGAGGAGAACCTAACATACTTACTCGATGGGCCCCATTAACATGCCCACGTGGTGCCAGCCTTTTGTCGGGGACTGTGCAGGGCCAAGGAGAGGGGTGGCGATGGGTGGGAAATGACAGTGGGAGTCTGGCAGGATGGGTCCCTGTCTACTCATCCAGGAGCACTTTTTCCCTGAGTTTCCCTAAAGCACCACTGGCAAGTTCTGAAGCAGTGAACCTCAGTAAAGGAGTTTGGGCAGATGGCATTGGCAGCGAACTCGCCCTTTAAATACAGTTCCTCATGTTGTGCCCAACCATAACATTTTTTTCGTTGCTCCTTCATAACTGTAATGTTGCTCCTGTTATGAATCGTCATGTAAATATCTGATATGCAGGGTGGTCTTAGACCCCTGTGAACTTCTTAGTGTGACCCTGGGTAAACCCCTGGCTGCCTCGGGTCCCACACTCGGGTGGAGGTGAAGACTCACAAGTTAAGAGTGTTGACTGGGACGGGCACAGGCTGCAAGCCTCCAGCATCCACGTGCTTTTACATGAACATCAGTCCCTCCCTGTCTCCAAGGCTTTGTATCATTTGCGTTGCCCAGGTGAGGGCCCCAGCAGGTGGGGCGGATGGTGAAAACGCTGCGGGTAACATCAATGGTGACCCTGTGGTTTCTGTGCAGGAATCTGTGCTAAATGCGGTTCCTCCATATTTCCCCCCCATCCACAATGAAGAGATCTCTGGGCCTAATTCTCCCTCCTGGCCCAGTGTCCTGGTTGGCCACACACTCCCAGGAGATGATCAGAGCCCAGAAGTCCCAGAATGATGCTCACACACACACACACACACACACACACACACACACACACACACGCTCACACACCAGAGCAGACATGCATACAGGGACACAGAACACTGACACAAAGAGAACACAATACACACATCAGGAACACC
>NW_005354526.1:0-806 GCF_000412655.1 Myotis brandtii | reverse complement strand
CCGAGTTCCCGGCCCACTAAATTACAAGCAAAATTAAATGATTACTTTAAGCCACTAAGTTTGGGTGTGATTTGCGACGCAGCAATAGTAAAGGGAATAGCATGTGAGTGAAAACCTGAAATTACAAAATCTCAGACACTTTTTTCCCCTTGCATAATTATTTCTCTTTTATTTCACACTCTCCGTATATGTGGATCACAGCCATGATGGGACCCCCTTCAAAGGGCTGGAAAGGGAATGTTGGTTTGTGGTTGCTTCCACTTCCAAAGGCTGGTATGATTCAGTCCCCAAATTTTCAAGAGTGGACTTTCCAAGTGGGTAGAAAAAAGGCAAATAGCTATGTCATATGGTTTGAAAACTTCTAAAGTTGCTTTCCTTCTCACCAACTCTCTTTTCTGTAAAAGTGTTTGTAATTCTACCATTAGAAATGATGAGCTCTTTGGAATTATCTGCCTTGTTAGTCTTCCAAGAAAGTGACAGCAAAAAGAAAACCAAGAGAGCTAATGCAGCTTAAAAAGGAACCTTCTGCCCAGCCAGTGTGGCTCAGTGGTTGAGCATCGACCTATGAGCCAGGAGGTCATGGTTCAATTCCTGGTCAGGGCACATGCCTGGGTTGCTGACTTGATCTCCAGTGTGAGGTGTGCAGGAGGTAGTAGATCTATGATTCTCATCATTTATGTTCCTATCTTTCTCTGCCTCTCCCTTCCTCTCTGAAAATCAATAAAAATATATATGTATTTTAAAAAGGAATCTTCTTAAAACAAAGAAGTAGTGAGTTAGAAAGTGAGCATTAGGAAGTAGCTCTC
>NW_005354525.1:1469-3127 GCF_000412655.1 Myotis brandtii | reverse complement strand
ACAACAGACTTTCAGGTACTGGGAGCTCATTTTTCAACAAATCCGAGAAAACAAATGAAGCCAGAGTTGGAGAAAAGTAAAGCAAAACTGCTTGTGGAAAAGTGTGGGGAGGAGGAAGCAGAAAGAATTCATGCGTGGTCCTTCTCCAGGAATTTAAGGCAATTTCTTCCTTCAATAATTCTTCAAAAATAGTTTAAATAGTTGGTCTGTCTGCAAAGGCTTACAGCCTCCTTTGCAGACATCAAGGAATGCACTTTCAAACAACCTCTTGGAATCCCTTCTCAGAATTTGTTATTGAGACGGGTCTCTATGAGAGACAGCAGGGTAGGTTTTTGCTTAACCTATTTCAGTCCTAGATCATAATTTCAGTTATATTTTTAAACTTAAGTTTTAAAACCTCATAAATCTGTTAAATACAATGAAATAAAGAGTTCAGAGGACATAGGTTCAGCATTTTCCAGCATGTAGCCGTCAGTCTATTAAGTTCAGGCAGTAGCCCTGCTATTATGTTGAAAAAGGGCCTGGGATCCCTTTCTGTTGTATTTGGCAACACGTTTGTTAACAATTTTCTTTTCCAAGTTACTCTTGCAGGGAAACTTTGGTGGCCTCATCCACAAGTAGCTCAAGCGGAAAAAAAAAGCAATTGGTGATTGTGAACAGTCAGTGATGCAACACAAGGTGGCACTCTTGTCACAGTGAGTGCTACAGAGCAATTCATTAGTCAAAGGATGCACAACTTCAAGAGATGTGGTTGGTCTGAACACCACTGGGAGTCTGCCTGACAGTTGGAACAGCAACTGGGCACAGAGCCAGCCATATGTGGGCTTGAGAAAGTGGACTGGTACCATAAAGCAGGGGGGCAAAACGTCATAGAGCAACAGCCAAATAAAAATAAGAAGTAATAGTACACTTATTAGTTACCTTCATTATTTATTTTAATCTCTATTACAATCATCTTTTCACTGATGCTCCCTACACATGCCCAAGACAATTATTAGATAACTAGTAGCCCGGTGCACAAAAATTTGTGCACTCAGGGATGAGGGTGAGGGGTGGGGCCAGACTCCTCAGCCCGACCTGCACCCTCTGTCATGTTCCGGGACCCCGGCCACTCCTGGCCTAGGCACAGGCCTACAGGCTTGGGCGGCCTGGCTCCCGAGGCCCCATTTTATCAAGAAAACAAAGCCGGCATTAGTTACAGCCCTCACAGAACCCAGTACACTGCATCTGTGCATACAACTGCCTCGTTCATGTGCCTGCTTCGCCCTACTGAATTACTAACATCTTGAGGACATAACTCTGTCTTATCCTGCTTCACCTTCAGTGCCTGGCCTGGTGCCAGGGACCTGAGAGGGTTTGCTGAGTGAGCGAATGAGTGAATGAATGAGCAAGTAAGTGAATGAGCAAGCAGCTACCAGCGGGGATAGTTCGCACTCTGCTCTGGGCTGCCTGACGCAAACCCCGGGAAGTTCCCGCCCTGCTCCCAGCGGCCCCACTCCCCTCTGCCAGCTGCATAGTTCACTCAGGGCAAAGGCAGCCCAGGTGTTGGTTTTGGCAGATCGCTGCATTAGCACCTGCCAGCCTCCAATCCCCACCGGAGGGCCGTTTGTGGGCGTGGCAAGTGGCAGATCAGTGCATGAGCACCTGTCAGCTGGGGA
>NW_005354525.1:0-840 GCF_000412655.1 Myotis brandtii | reverse complement strand
CAGAGCTGCCTCAAACAGATTGTCAAACTGCAGTGGGAAGGCCGGGGAGGGTTGAGGGGCAGGAGGGAGGGGGGTAAGAGATCAACCGAAGGACTTGTATGCATGCATATAAGCATAACCAATGGACATAAGACACTGGGGATAGGGGAGGCCAGGGGATTGTCAAGGGCGGGGGAAAAAAAAAGGACACATATGTAATACCCTTTGTAATACTTTAAGCAATAAAAACAAACAAACAAACAAAAAAACAAACAAACAAAAGCAGAAACCGGTTTGGCTCAGTGGATAGAGCGTCGGCCTGCAGACTGAAAGGTCCCAGGTTCGATTTCGGTCAAGGGCATGTACCTGGGTTGTGGGCACATCCCTAGCAGGAGATGTGCAGGAGGCAGCTGATCGATGTTTCTCTCTCATAGATGTTTCTAACTCTCTATCTCTCTCCCTTCCTCTCTCTAAAAAAAATCAATAAAATATGTTGTTTTTTTTTAAAAAAAGAAACATTGGTAAGAGAGAAGTGGCCGGAATTGAACAGTTTGGCCAACACTCTTTCCACTGAGCAAACCCAGTGAGGCTATATTATATTCAATATTTTGAGGCCTCGTTTTGGCAGGGCTAGTCCTGTGGTTATACAGAAGGACCACTTCTGTTGTTTTTTTAACTTGGGCTGGACAGGATTTATAGTTGGGCCATTGCCCTGAATATCAGCAGTCCAACAATTAATTTATCAGCAATTAGCTCAAACGCCCGGAGAAGGGGAAAATCCTGTGGGTTCCCCTAGCCACAGACAATGGCAACCGAGCCAGAGTCACGACTACGCGCCTTGGAAGACATCGAACGGGAAAT
>NW_005354524.1:1154-2911 GCF_000412655.1 Myotis brandtii | reverse complement strand
AATATTACCAGTGGAATACAGGGAGCTTAGCCAATGAAAAGTCAGAAAAGGTGTTTCCTCTGTAGTTCACACTGATCCCCAGCTCGGCTCCTGCCCAGGCCTAAGGCTTCTGGCCCAGCATTAGGCCTGGGCAGGGGACCCCCAGCCTACTCCGATTGCCAGCTCCACCCCTTCCCAGGCCTCAGACCTCTGGCCAGGCATTAGGCCTGGGCAGGGGACCTCCAGACCGCTTGATCGCAGGTTCGGCCCCTGCCCAGGCCAGAGGGGCATCAGGCTTGGGCAGGAGACCCCCAGCCCGCTTCTGCCTGCCCACCAGGCCTAAGGGGCAACCTTTAAACCTCACACGCCACTCACACCAGAGCCCACTCCCAGGTGGCTGCCTGCATGGGCCCACCTGGCGGGAGAGTGAAATGAAGCCATCACCAGGGCAGAGGGAGACACTGCTACTGGAAGTAGGAGGCTCCCGAAAGAGGATGTGTATTGTCCTTGACATTGTGAAAGGAATCAGAAAGTGCATACAATGAACGGCAAGTCGTCCATAACATTTCTCAGCGCACAAAGCAAGGGCATGCAGCACAGATGTCCAGGAGGCGTTCCCTCCACATTGGTGTTTGCTATTTAGCATTAGTTGAAATTAACTCCTGTTACTTTCCTTTCTATTCAAGGTTCCAGGGGACATTTCGGGCCCCCTGAGGGTCTCCTTTCCCATGATGTGACAGAGTACCAGGAAGGCTGACAATAGGACTCAGGATCAGGTGTCAAATCACCAGGACCTTACACAGTCCCATTGCTTGGCCCATGTTCTGAAGGCTTTTGGATCACTGCAGTTCTTCTGACAAAACCCACATTCAAGGCTAACACACCAAGGGTGGTGACCTTAAAATGATGATGCTACAGCTTATCCTGCAACAATCTTAAGGAGTCTTGAAGTTACTCGCAGTGAATATTTTGATTACCATAGTCGCCTATGTGGGGTGGAAAGGTTGCTATGGGAAGCACTGTAGAACGCCATAGACCACATTTGGGAACCAGCTCAATACACAGTCAGCAATCAGCTCTGATACACTGTTCATCAGCAATCAGCTCTGATACACTGTTCATCAGCAATCAGCTCTGATACACTGTTCATCAGCAATCAGCTCTGATACACTGTTCATCAGCAATCAGCTCTGATACACTGTTCATCAGCAATCAGCTCTGATACACTGTTCATCAGCAATCAGCTCTGATACACTGTTCATCAGCAATCAGCTCTGATACACTGTTCATCAGCAATCAGCTCTGATACACTGTTCATCAGCAATCAGCTCTGATACACTGTTCATCAGCAATCAGCTCTGATACACTGTTCATCAGCAATCAGCTCTGATACACTGTTCATCAGCAATCAGCTCTGATACACTGTTCATCAGCAATCAGCTCTGATACACTGTTCATCAGCAATCAGCTCTGATACACTGTTCATCAGCAATCAGCTCTGATACACTGTTCATCAGCAATCAGCTCTGATACACTGTTCATCAGCAATCAGCTCTGATACACTGTTCATCAGCAATCAGCTCTGATACACTGTTCATCAGCAATCAGCTCTGATACACTGTTCATCAGCAATCAGCTCTGATACACTGTTCATCAGCAATCAGCTCTGATACACTGTTCATCAGCAATCAGCTCTGATACACTGTTCATCAGCAATCAGCTCTGATACACTGTTCATCAGCAATCAGCTCTGATACACTGTTCATCAGCAATCAGCT
>NW_005354524.1:0-774 GCF_000412655.1 Myotis brandtii | reverse complement strand
GACAGAGAGAAACATCAAAGTGAGAGGAACACTTTGATTGGTTGCCTCCTGCATGAGTCCTGACCTGGGCCCCGGTCAGGGAGGAGCCTGCAACCTAGGTACATGCCCTTGGTCAGAATTGAACCCAGACCCTGCAGTGGGCAGGCCGAGGCATTATCCACTGAGCCAAACCGGCTAGGGCAGGATATGACATTTCTTAGCCCTCCAGCAGTGGACCTTCATTTTTTTCTCCAGGAGTGAGGTGGAAAAATCCTACATCACCTTCTTGGATTCTTATTACCCAATTACTAAGAATATTACCAGTGGAATACAGGGAGCTTAGCCAATGAAAAGTCAGAAAAGGTGTTTCCTCTGTAGTTCACACTGATCCCCAGCTCGGCTCCTGCCCAGGCCTAAGGCTTCTGGCCCAGCATTAGGCCTGGGCAGGGGACCCCCAGCCTACTCCGATTGCCAGCTCCACCCCTTCCCAGGCCTCAGACCTCTGGCCAGGCATTAGGCCTGGGCAGGGGACCTCCAGACCGCTTGATCGCAGGTTCGGCCCCTGCCCAGGCCAGAGGGGCATCAGGCTTGGGCAGGAGACCCCCAGCCCGCTTCGATTGCCTGCCCAGGCCTAAGGGGCAACCTTTAAACCTCACACGCCACTCACACCAGAGCCCACTCCCAGGTGGCTGCCTGCATGGGCCCACCTGGCGGGAGAGTGAAATGAAGCCATCACCAGGGCAGAGGGAGACACTGCTACTGGAAGTAGGAGGCTCCCGAAAGAGGATGTGTATT
>NW_005354523.1:0-267 GCF_000412655.1 Myotis brandtii | reverse complement strand
TATTTCTAATATTATGCCATTGTGGTCTGAGAAAATGGTTGAGATGATTTCAATCTTCTTGAATTTGGGAAGACTTTCCTTGTGACCCAATATGTGGTCTATTTTTAAAATGTCCTATGTGCATTTGAGAAGAACGTATATTCCATGGCTTTGGGGTGAAGTGTTCTGAAGATGTCAATTAAGTCCATTTGATCTAGGGAGTCATTTATTATTGCTGTATCTTTGCTGATTTTTTTTGTCTAAAGGATTTATCCAGTGATGTCAGTG
>NW_005354522.1:18948-21047 GCF_000412655.1 Myotis brandtii | reverse complement strand
CATACCACAGACTGCCAGCCCAGGAAAAGGTTAAAATACAAAATTTGGAGTATGGTTTCCACACCATTGTAAAGTTAAAAAATTATCTCTTAAAATGGTAAGTCATTCCCTAGCTTGTTTGGCTCAGTGGATAGAGTGTAGGCCTGCGAACTGAAGGGTCCTGGGTTCGATTAAGGTCAAGGGCACATGCCTGGGTTGTGGACTCGATCTCCAGTAGGGAGCGTGCAGGAGGCAGCCGATCAATGATTCTCATCATTGATGTTTCTATCTCTCTCTCCCTCTCCCTTCCTCTCTGAAATCAATAAAAATATATATATATTTTAAAAATCCTATATAATAAAAGCCTAATATGCAAATTGACCCCTCGACTGGGAGTTCGACCACTCTCTATGACGTGTGCTGACCCCCAGAGGGCGGCGCAGAGCATGGAGGTCATCAGCGACGCAGCACAGGCAGCAGGCAGCAGTGGAGGTGCTATATAAATATATACTCTCTCACCAGAAACATTGCTTTCAATTTCACTTTGAGGAAGCATCTTATTTTGTTACTCCTTCAAAATTACTGTTTTTATAACTTTCAAACCAATTTCTTACATTTCAAGATATATATATAACATCACATATGATAATAGCATTAATTAATTTATTTATTGAAAAGATTCTGCAGAGTGCCAGGCACTCACTAGGAATTGCTGATGCTCTTGAAATGATGCAACCTCTACTTTCAAGGAGTTTATTCTGATGCGGAAGACAAACAGGTAAAGAGGTTTTACAATATGACCTGTTAAGTGCTCTGATAATATTCTAGATAGTTTTGCAATTCATTTCATTTTAGTTTGTTATGTCCTCTATTCAGTTTCCACATAGTAGCAATAGACTTACCTGAATATTGAGGACATATGGATTGATATATGATGTTGGTTAGAAACCTTCTGATTAGAATAAACCATTATTGGAGAGGCTGGAACTTACCCCATTGGATGCCACTAGGGACATTTGATCATGCCTATGACGCTGTCTTAATGTTTCTACTAGAAAGTAAAAGTAAAATTGGAGTGAACAGAAATGGTGATGCAAGATGGGTAAAGCAAAGTATAATCAAGATGCTTTTCAAAGTCTCACCGGGTTAACATTAATCCTTGAAATAAAATGGAAATGGTTGATAAAGATGGTATTTGCATTCTTTATTAGTTTACTACCTTTTTTTCACCAGGAAATAAAGAGTAAAGGGACAAATTACAAATAGGGGAATATATTTACAGTTTTCACAACCAAAAGGAATAGCGTCACGCATATTTTGAAAATAGGTACAAATTGGTAAGAAAAAGAAAACTACTTAAACAAAAATAGGCAAAGTATATGAATAGGAATTTTGCTGAAGAAGAAATATAAGAAACAACATTATTAGAAATCAGGGAAATTTAGATCAGTATCATACTGAGATGCCCTTTTACATTATTCAATTAATAAAAACTATGTGACACTATGAAATGTTAGAGTATATATGGCCAAACAGAATCTCTTCTTCAGATGCAAATATATTCAAGATAGTTTAGCATTACCTCCTAAGGCTGAACACTGCATATATTATAAGGAAATAGTTCTACTCCTATATTTATACATAAGAAACTCTTATCTGTGTACATTAGAAGCCGTGTGCAACAATGTTCATAGCAATTTTGTTCACAATAGAAAAACAAATGGGAAACACTCCAAGTGTTCATAATGAGAACACAAATAAACTATGGGGTAATCACATAATGGATTATCAAAAAAATGGTAAAAAAAATAAAATAAAAAAAACCTAACTATGGTAACAAGCCTAATATGGATGAAGCTCAGCAGAATAATATTTAATGAAACCCCCCCACAGCTCCAATACTATATAAAACATGATTTCAAGAAAGTGAACATAACTAAAGTTGTAAAAAATAGGTTGCATTTTATACAACAGTTAATAACTATATAGTTCTTGGGAAATATTCAAATGTAAAAATAATATATAGAGGAAAGCCTGAATGATGAACACTGACTTTAGAAAGATAATAATATATCAAGAGAAAACATGGTAATGGGAAAGATAGACAAGAACATATGTTT
>NW_005354522.1:17534-18834 GCF_000412655.1 Myotis brandtii | reverse complement strand
GGGGGGGGGGGTCCCTCAGCCCAGCCTGTGCCCTCTCGCAGTCTGTGACCCCTTGGGGGATTACCACTTGCTGGCTTAGGCCCACTCCCGGGGGGATTGGGCCTAAGCTGGCAGTCAGACATTCCTCTGGCAACCCAGGAGCCCTCCGGGGATGTCCACTTGCCACAGGGAGCAGGCCTAAGCTGAAGTCAGACATCCTTTGCGCTGCTGAGGAGGAGGGAGAGGCTCCCACCACCACCACTGTATTGGCAGCCGTCAGCCTGGCTTGTGACTGAGCAGAATTCCCCCTGTGGGAGGGCACTGACCACCAGGGGGAAGCTCCTGCATTGAGCGTCTGCCCCCTGGTGGTCAGTGTGTGTCATAGTGACCAGTCATTCCCAGTCATTCTGCTGTTAGGGTAAATTTGCATATTAACCTTTTATTATGTAGGATAGAGGCCAGGTGTTGGGTTGGGGGCCAGCTGGTTTGCTCTGAAGGGTGTCCCAGATCAGGGTGGGGGTCCCGCTGGGGTGTCAGGCCAGCCTGGATGAGTGGCTGAGGGCCGTTTTCAGGCTGGCCACACCACCTTCAGGGTGGGGGGTCCTCTGGGGTGCCTGGCCAGTCTGGGTGAGGGGCTGATGGCTGTTTGAAGGCTGGCCAAGCCCCCCAGCAGAGACCCTCACCCCATGAGGGTGTGGCCATCCTGGGTGAGGGGCTGATGGCTATTTGCAGGCTGGTCATGGCCCCCAGCCACCCAAGCTCCCAGAGGAGGGTGGCAGGAAGCAGGTATATGGGATTTATTTATCTTCTATAATTGAAACTTTGCTGCCTTGAGTGGAGGCCACAGCCAGCCAGGCCAGGCAGGAAGCTTGGCTTCCTCCATCGCTGGGGCAACCAAGCCTCCTGCTTGCTCCAGCTCGGTGGCTGCTGGCTGCCATCTTGGTTGGGTTAATGTGCATATAGTCACTCTGATTGGCTGGTGGGCATGGCTTGGGGCGTAGCAGAGGTGTGGTCAATTTGCACATTTTTTTAAATTAGATTAGATATATAAGGACATCGTATTGGACCAGCAATGAGTGTAAACCAACTTCTATTAGTAATACAATTCTATTCTTATGGGAGAATTCCAAGAAATTTTAATTAATGATCATAGGTGGGGAAAAATGCAAGTCACCCAAACAAGGCTTGCTAGGAAAATGACTAGCTAAATTGACAAGAAGGGAAAATCCAACTTTTTTTTTTTTTAATATATTTTATTGATTTTTTACAGAGAGGAAGGGAGAGAGATAGAGAGTTAGAAACATCGATGGGAGAGAAACAT
>NW_005354522.1:11904-16057 GCF_000412655.1 Myotis brandtii | reverse complement strand
AAAACACTGCAGTCCTTATTTCAGAAGACCCCAGCAGTAGAAACCCAGAAAATGGTAAATGGGTACATGTGGGAGTTTTGTTCCTATATGAATGGTGTGCTTAGTATGTAAGTGATCACTAAGAGTGTTTTTCATGACACATGAATATGCTAAATTAGCGTGTTATTGAGTTTATACAACTTCAGCATTGACTTATGGCTGCCTGCTATGAAGTAGGCATTGAGAAGGGCCAGTGCATACAAAAGCGAAGCCCTGCATTACAGGGAAGGAGGGGCTCTGTTGCCTGTTTGCAGATTAAGCAAAACAAAGCACAGGAAACAAGGCTTCCATTAACTGCAATCTAATTATGTGCTTTTAAATATTCACATAATAGTTAACAAAAATTTGATCTAAAAGATATTCTCATTACTACTTAAAACCAATAATTATGGGTACGATACATCACTAGGACATACACTCTGGCTAAGACTTTCTAAAAATTACTATTTTCAATAACAACTCTCAATTCACAAGCCAATACTATGTCGGGAATTGCTGTATAGCACATTTTTTTCCATATTCAATTATGCCAGAGAATTTACAAAGCAAAAGTTGTCACATCTCAATTTTACCATCACATGAGCCAGATGGAGCAAAGCACATACAGTAACTGCTTAGGACGGCATTTAATGTCAAGTCTCATTTCTGGGATTTGGTAAAAGAACAACACCTGTAGGTCTATACAATGAATAAAGTGTCCCCGGGTAATTTAAGGTCATGGAACTGGATGAAGAGGTGGCTCCCTGTGTGGCTGATAAGCCCGGCTTCTTTAGGAAGGAGAAGCAGCACCAATTTTGTGAACTCAAGAAAACAGACAATGCATTTGATATTGGAGCCCTGGCCAAAATAAAGAAAGGAAACACATGTTACAATTGGCCACTCTAGACAAGGGAAGACTGGGCTATACTTATATTTTCTAGAATCAAAGACACAGAAAGAGCAAACTAACACAGGAACATGCACGCTTTCATCTGGATGATTTACTATCCTCTTTGCTGGGTTCCTTGTCAGCAATGTTTTTGTTCATATATATTTACTCCAAAGGTCCACCACAGTGAAGGATCATGTGTTTTTTGCTTAAATTATTTCAACAATTCCCTCAAAACCCAAAGTCAAGCTAGCATTTACTTACCTTTACACATTCCTTCTTTGTAAGCTCTTCAAAAATAACATTACCCAGCCAGCGTGGCTCAGTAGTTAGCATCGACCTATGAACCTGGAGATCACAGAGTTCCGGTTAGGGCACAAGCCTGGGTTGTGGGCTCAATCCCCAGTATGAGATGTGCAGGAGACAGCAGATCCATGATTCTCTCTCATCATTGATGTTTCTTCTCTCTCTTCCTATCTTTCCTATCTGAAATCAATAAAAATATCTTTAAAAAATAATAACATTAAAACCAAGAGTAACAACTATACTCTGTGCATACCGTTGGGACATTTAAGAGTCTATATTGCCTACTTCATTATATTCCCAGCCCTAGAAACACAGATGTGCTTTTGTTTTCTGTCAACTATATAAACAAACAAACACGACTCGCAGTAACAGGACTATTAGGGGTCACCTAGTGCCAAAGCAATTTAAGTGAGAATCTTAGCAAAGGCATGCAATCCAAGGCACTTCTTCACATTTAACAAACTGTGCCGTGAGGGGAATGCAATAAAATTTAGCACCACCCGGGATGGAACCCTAATGATCATTAGATGCAGTAAAACTAGAAAACTCTCTTTAATATTTTCAAAGACAATGTCATGGGTGATTTGTTGAATTTTAGCCTAATGTGAATTTTCTGATTCAAAATAACCAAATCATTTTTTCAGAGCTGGTGCTGTTGCTCAGTGGAATTTCATTATGCCAGGAAATAAAATTAATGTGCAGTCAAAATGTAAAATTCACTTGTGAACATAGAGAATTGGTCAAATGTAAAAGAATATTTCTTTAAAAGATAAAATGATAATAATCCAAAACATTTATTAAATGCAAAAGTATAGTTAATCTGATTTTTTTTGTTTTTTGTTTTTTAAATATATTTTATTAATTTTTTACAGAGAGAAAGGGAGAGGGATAGAGAGTCAGAAACATCGATGAGAGAGAATCATTGATCAGCTGCCTCCTGCACACCCTCTACTGGGGATGTGCCGACAACCAAGGTACATGCTCCTGGCGAGAATCGAACCCGGGACCCTTCAGTTCGTGGGCCGAAGCTCTATCCATTGAGCCAAACCAGTTAGGGCAAATCTGATTTTTTTAATTAAAAAATGTATTCTACATAAATGTTGTTAAATATCTACTATTATATTTATTATGTTTCCTTTCCATGTAGTTTCTGTGTTCCAAATGGAGAAAGGCTCCATTCACTGTTTCACTAACTCCATGAGCCAGCCCCAAACAAACACCACACACCCATCTCCCATAATGATCAGCTAAAACCACCAATTTGAACTCAAACTCTTACTCGTTTGTGAGTCTGTTAAAACTAAGATTAAGGTTTCCTCTACTCCAAAATCTGGATTAGTGGCTTTAAACTTGACAGGGGTTATCTCCTTAACTCGCTTTTCCAACTGTCCGTTTAACATCCCCACTCTGACATCTAATAAGCATCTTAAAGATAATCGTGTCTAGTACATATTAAGTGCTCAGCAAATACTTTTTGATTGAATAACAGAACAGAATCCCTATTTCTGTGCCGCCGTGTATAATCTTGCTATCACTAATCTGCTAGGAACTATTGAATCCAAGTTAATGTTTTTAAGCATCAACTTTGTTTGAGTAAAACAAAAACAGTTGCACCAAAGACACTGGTAGTTAATCACTACATAACTGACAATAGGAATAATGAAAGGGATAGGCGCTTCCATGTATGCTATCTGATTCGTGTAAATGACCACAGCGACAGGTGACACGGGGGCGCAGGGGGGGTGTAGCGGGTGTGTAGGCTCCAGGGATGGGCCACCTGCTTTGTGTTTCCTTTTCTGACACTGGCTTATAAACTTGGGCAAGTCTTGTAACTTTCCTGAGCCTCTGTTCTCTTACTTTTTAAAAAAAATCTCTTCTTACATATATATTTTTATTGATTTCAGAGTGGAAGGAAGAGGGAGAGAGATAGAAACATCAATGATGCGGGAGAATCATTGATTGGCTGCCTTCTGCACACCCCACACTGGGGATTAAGCCTGCAACCTGGGCCTATGCCCTAACCAGGAATCAAATCGTGACCTCCTGGTTCATAGGTCCATGCTCAACCACTGAGCCATGCCAGGGACTGTTCTCTTATTTTTAACTAGTGCCCTGGCACACGGACTCATGCACATTGAAAGGAAATTAATTAGAAGGTGGCCGGTGAGGGGTGGGGAGTTGGGGGAGACTGGGCAAGATGGGCTGGACACACCCTGGAGCCAAACAGCGCACCTGGGGCTTGAAGGGCATCTGCGGAGTGAGGGAGTCCCTCCAGCAGGTGGGGTCCTTCGTCTGGAAATACCTTTCCCAGTGCCAGTGTGACTGGAGCCTACCCTTCCTAGGCCCCAAAATGAATGGTATGGAGGAGCCAGCCCTCTTGGTCCTAACACATGCTCCAAGACTAACAAATGAGAATTCCCTACCTAAACTGAATCAAGTCTCTGAGATCTCAACAGAAAGAGTGAGAACTTGGACCTCAGAGGACTTACCCAAAACCCTGTCATCACTCAGGAGGCTGAAATGGTCTTGTCTGTAAGGCTTGTTGGGACCCCCACACTAATGGGCTCCTGAAAGGAGGGATGCCCAGCCCAGCCCAGAAACAGTGGCTGTGGGAGCTGGGTAATGGCATCTCATAGCAATGCCTGGCTTACTCTCCTTAGTGACAGGCCATTTAACAATAAATGGCACTACAGACCCGGTGCCTACAAAGCAATACTCGGCTTCCCCCCAGTGGGACACTGGCCCCACCACCACCCTGGAGCAACACCCCACCAAATCGCAGGCAATGCTGCCAAGACCCCATGGCGCAAAATGCTGCCCACAGTGCAGCCCAGCCTGGAAATGGTGGCTGTGGCCATCTGGGTAATGATGTCACGTAACAACACCTGGCTTCCTCTCCCTAGCAACTAGCCTCCTTGAAGTTTCTTCAGCCCAGGAACA
>NW_005354522.1:0-10819 GCF_000412655.1 Myotis brandtii | reverse complement strand
AGACCTTTAGAACAAGTATGACTTCAGATAGTGAAAAGCTTCATCCAAGAGTTTGGACCAAGACCTTTGTCTAATTCATATTTTGTTTTTTGTCTGCTTTCTTATAATTATTATTTCTCTTATTTTCTCTAACAATGTCTACTTGTTATCGACTCATATTGGCCCTTTTTCTCATTTGTTTTTTTCTTTATTATAACTGTTAGGTTTAAACCTGCTCATTCTAACACCACCCTAAGGTTATTCCAAAGAGTAGCCATTGCCTTCAGTCTTACTTACAGCTGGATACACCATCCATCATCAGACCCTCAAAGCAATACCCTCACAGCTTCTGTTGTATTCAGGATACTATTGAACTGGACAGCTGGCCCTGGGGCAGAACTGTGCTTAGTGGAAGTGGTTTAATACTTGTCCTAACTTTCCTGTTGGTGCTAAAGCTAGGTTCTATCATTCTAAGATTCCTAAATTCAAAGAAGTTACTCTGTAATATTAGAATACTTTGACTTAATATGCCTTGTATGTTTGTGAGGGAAGAAATAATTTAGAGTATTTTATTCCAAGGAAATTATGCAAAAGTTATTTTCAAATTGAAGTCCTAGTATTGTGGTTTTACAGGATACATGCTTTATTCCTATAGCAAATGCCTATGAGGAGTTAAAGTAAGTTTTAATAAATTAAGTAATAGTAAAACACTAATGGTAGCCAGTGTCACACAAGTAAGTCCTGAAGGCAGTCTGCCAAAGGCTAGGAAGTTAAGGAAGGTGTGCCCCCTTTAGAAAAAATGTTTGTGTGCATGTGCACATGATACCATAAACTAAAAATTTAAAGTTGATGAGAAAAGTTATCACAAAGATAAATGAGGGGAAAAATTATTAGAGGAAAAATCATGGGGGAGGAAAGATTAGACAAAGTCCAGCTGACTCTGTGCCCGTCACCTGAAGCTGTGTCTCCGAGGAACAGTGAGTCCCCCCCAAATGAACTGTCTCCATGGGGATTTTTAAGATGAAGTCATAACTTGCACCAATTTACTTTACTCATTTCAGTCTTATATTCCTGCAAGTTTTGTTTCACATTCTGAAAATATTGGGCACTTCTGGAAGAGTATTTAAAAGAATAATGTTGATTTAATATATGGTCAACTGAACTTAAATGCAATGAAATTATCTTTATATTGCATACTCCCCTGGACTTCCCAGGCCACCTCATAACAATAATTTCTTACCCCTCATGAATGTATTGTCAATGTGTTGTACTCTACCTTGGTTCTCCAATTATTTATGTTATATGTGTAGGTAAGGATAGAAAATAGGCCTCGCCCTTCTTTTGCTGTGGCCTTCCAAAATTTATGAGAAGCACCTGGCAATTAAACCACAAGATTGTTGACTCTTATGACTTAAAAATCCCCTCTACTTAAACAGTGAGATAGATAACGGCTGCTGCGCCCAAGGCTCCCATTCTGCCCCCCAACTCCCTCCTCCCTGCTGTTTTAATGATTCAGGGATAATTCCACCTAAGAGCCTGTCCATAGCAAAAAGTGCCCTTCCTTCTCCCCTTCAAACCCAAGCCTTACCCTTTAGAACTCGTTGTAACTTTTGCTCTAAACATGTTTCACAGGCTTGGAAGAAGATGCTGATAAAAACACCTCCTTAGGACATTTGCCAGACTCACTGTCTCCTGGGGAAAAAAACAAACTGTAACTTTTCAAGGCAACCTCCTGGTATCTGGGCAACTTGAACACAATTCCCCTCCCTTCCTTGTTGCTTAGCAACAGCAACTGCTTGCTCTTTAAAAGTGCAAGCCACCCTTTCTTCCCAGCCCTGTATTGACTGGTCCTTCCCTCCATTAGAAAGTAAAATAAATTTCTGATTCTATTGAAATGCATACATGTGTTTATTCTATGCTTTAAAAGTTTTTTAATTGATCTTTAGAGAGAGAGGAAGGGAGAGGAATAGAGAGACACATCTTTTTAAAATATACTTTTATTGATTTCAGCAAGAAAGGGAGAGGCAGAGAGGGATAGAAACATCAATGATAAGAGAGGATCATTGACTGGCTGCCTCCTGAACGCACCCCACTGGGATAGAGCCCTGAACCCGGGCATGTGCCCTGACCAGGAATCAAGCTAGTGACCTCTTGGTTCATGGATCGACAATCAACCACTGAGCCACACCAGCTGGGCTATTTCTTCTATGTTTTAGAAAATAAAAAATAAAAACCTTAAAAGTTTACAAGTCATATGAAGCACCTACAATGTGGTGGCACAATGCTAGGTGCTAAGCAAGCAAAGGCTTAAGGAGAATCTTGTTTCCTCATGGGCTGATGGATTCAGGTTCGTAGTCACTGGTGGACTTTCTGGTGCTGCTGTAAGTGATCAGATCGTGCAAAACGCCTGTCACACAGAGTACACAGGTAGGGTCGCTCCCCACTGTGCCTTTTGTTGTGTCTCTTGAGCTCATCTGAACGGGCGAATTCCCATGTGCATCCGTTCACATTGCATTTGTAGGGCCTCTCTCCTGTGTGTCTGCGAGTATGGATTTCGAGTGAGGAATACATTGAATATGATTGCTTACAGCCCTGGTATGTGCAAGGGTAGGGCTTTAAAATGTCACGATTCTTCGTGAACCGACGTCTCTGGGTTTTGAGTTCTGACTTCCGCTCTCCTAGGGATTGTCCTTGGGTCAAATAGGAACTTGAACAGTCCAGGAATCCTCGGTATGGAAATGATGGCAATTGACATGGCATCATATGGCTTCCAGAGAGAGTGTGGTCATCAGTGAAGGCTCTCATGTGGTCCCCCTTAAGCGTCCCCATCGGACCCCCATAGAGAGTCTTGTCACTGCCGTATGTTATCACCTGGCCCCCAGTGAGGGTATGGTTCCCAATGAAGGTCACTGGATTGTCCTATTTAAGAGCTGTCATCTCGCCTCCATAACGGGTCTGGTCCCCACTGAAGTTCATATGGCCTCCATAACGGGTCTGGTCCCCACCAAAAGTCATCTGGCTTCCATAATGGTTCTGGTCCCCACCAAAAGTCATCTGGCTTCCATAATGGTTCTGCTCCCCACCAAAAGTCATCTGGCTTCCATAACGGTTCTGGTCCCAACCAAGAGTCATCTGGCTTCCATAACGGTTCTGTCCTCCAAAACGGGTCTGTTCCCCACCAAAGATCATCTGGCCTCCATAAAGGTTCTGGCCCCCACCAAAAGCCATCTGGCCTCCAAAACAGGTCTGTTCCCCACCAAAAGTCATGTGGCCTCCAAAACTGGTCTGTTCCCCAACAAAGGTCATCTGGCCTCCATCATGGGTCTGGTTCATACCAAAGGTCATTTGGCCTCCGTCACGGGTCTGGTCCCCACCCAAGGTCATCTGGCCTCCATCGACAGTCTGTTCATCACTGAGGGTCTTCATGTGGCTACCTTCTTTGGAGATTGTCACGTTGTTTGCAGTGATGGTTGTCTTTTGGCAATCAGTGAACAATGTCTTTGGGTTGTCAGTACCACCTATCATCCAGGAGGTTGGTGTGGGTTTTTTCTGATCAAAGGAGATCACCTTCTGATCCATGGAGACAGTCTCCTTTAGTTCTCCAGGGGGCTTATCGAAGGCCTTAACAGGGAGAGTTATTGAGTTCTGGTCAAGGACTGTCCCAGGGATATTAGAACATGCAGAAACCGTCATTGTGGGCGTCAAAGGAGCCATCACCTGGTTCTGAATGGACTCATGTTGGCTCTGGTCACCACGGGCAGTCAGAGGCACGCAGATGTGTGTCTCTGGTGCAGCTGGAGCTGTTGTCTCAAGTGTCTCACAGAATTCCCGGAGGAACTCCGCAATTTCCTGAGATAAAGGGAGAGTATCTTGGCAGTTGCCGGATAATTGAACTAGATCTTCAGCTGTGGGATCCATCAGTTCATCGAGCGCGCGGTCAGGAGCCACTGTGTCTGGAGGTAATAAGGTCGGCTGGCACCTAGTTGCTCTGTGCAGGGCCTGGCACTTATGGCGCTGCAGGCAGGTGCATTCTGCATTTATGGAGCTGCAGCCAGGTGCACTGCGTGCCTATTGGCCCCTTCGCTTGCCACGCCCTCCAGGGCGGAGTCCAGGGCTTCAGCTGTAATCTGCTCTGGGAACACGGATGAAGGATGGCCTGAGGTCCTGTGGCAGTCCTTCCCGGTGTTCCCACCGTCAGGGGAAGCATTTGACAGGGATTAGCCCACCTCTTCCTCCACACCGGTCTACCCGGTGGACTCTGTGTCAGTCATCAGACGATGCAGAAACAGGCCCACAGAGGGCCCTCGGCCTGAGTTTTAAACACATGCGACACCTCAACTGCCAATCAGCCGGTCATGCTACAGCTGTGTGTTTAACGAATTACTTCTATGCCGAAGCCTTCTCAGGTCGCCTAGAAATGGCAATCGCTTTTTTTTTTTTTTTTGCCCTTTGATTTTTTTGTTTTTTTTTTTTTTTTTTTTTTAGGTCTACAAAGAATTTCTTTATAAAAACATGACTGTAAGACATCATAGGCACAAATGGTACATAGGGCATGTCTTGCTGGAATACACAAAGGTGAGTTGGCTGGTGGTTCTTCCTCCTCCTAATTATCTTCTACCTGCTGCTTTTATAAGCTCTCCAGATACTCCTTGACGTTGTTATAACCGTAAAACTTGGCCAGATGAATGAGGATCCCTGTGGCACAGCGGCCATCGAGCCTCCGACAGTAACTGCAGTTGCAGATCCCCATGCAGGGAGGGCACATCCACCCTGGGTCCAGCAGCGCCGACCTCACGTCCTCCCCGTAGCGATTCCACAGGCACGGCCGACAAAACTGCCCCGGCCACCGTCTTGGTGTCGATGGTCTTCTGCCGACACTGATGGCACGTGTTACCCAGAACTTTATCATCGATTTTATCTCGGACAGTTATGGCGACATTTTCTAAGTCCTCTTCAGTGATCAGTGATGTCCTCCAAGGGCTGAAAGGAAGATACGCGATGCCGCCACCAATAGCCCTGGCACCTCCCCCCACTAATTGTCTCCCTTCTCTTGAAGCGGTAAAACTCTTCTGCAAACTGGGCAGCGGAGACGGTGAACTTCTCCAGGGCGAACTTCTCAGGCGGCCGGGCACTCTGGGTGGGGTTCCTGCGCCTGGGGACCTGCCCCTCCGAGAAGGCCCGCCTCACGGTTTTCTTCTTGGAAGCCGGGCTTGGGGTTCACACTGGGAAAAAATCAGGCACCGAGTTCAATTCCGCCAATAACTGAGCAAGCATGGCCTTGTTCTCCTTGATGTTCATGGTCCTTTTCAGCAGCGCGTCCGAGCTCTCCTCGTCCCTGGAGTCATCCTCGGGCTCTGAGGCCGAATCTTCCCTTTCCTTCCCTTCTCTGCTGCTTTTCTTTCTCCGGAGAATGGCTTTTGTACTGTCCTGTGAGCAAGAGCTAGAAAACAACGGCTCAGCAGAATTCTTCTCGTCGGCTGTTCTGGCCAGTTTCTTGGGGAACTGCAAGGCTACGCGGAGACCAATGCTGCTCCTAGGCCTGCTTCTTCTGGGCGTAGCCTTTTCTTCTTCGTCATCTCCCTCCTCCTCACTCACTGATGCCTCACTACCATCGTCGCTCAAATCGGACCCCTCGAGCTTTCCTTCTGGGCTACTGTTTAAACCCAGGTCGCTCTGTGTAAACCCCTCAAAGTCCTCTGTCTCCGAGTCGGTGTCCTCTATAGAAATTCTCCTCAGCTCTTCTGTGAAGTACTGGGAACGGAAGCGCACATCCTGCTGTTTCCCTGACTCCAGTGAGTCAAAACTATCACAGCTCTCCTCGGATGAGAGGGTTTCCATGGGAACGTCATCTCTGAAACCAACAAAGTTTTCATCATCACTAGGGGAGTTGAAGATGTCAGCCACCTCTTTAGGGATGTGAGAGCGAGTCGCCAGCTCCATGCTTCCACCCGGGCTCCAGCTTCCTCCTCGCACTCTGCCCGGGAGCCTGCCCCCCGCCCTGGCCAGCGCATGGCAAACGCCAGAGGCGGTTCCCCAAGAAAGGTCATCTGGCCTTCATCACGGGTCTGGTCCAAAACAAAGGTAATCTGGCCTCCATCACGGGTCTGGTCCCCACCGAAGGTCATCTGACCTCCATCACGGGTCTGGTCCCCACCGAAGGTTATCTGGCCTCCATCGACAGTCTGTTCATCACTGAGGGTCTTCATCTGGCTACCTTCTTTGGAGATTGTCACATTGTTTGCAATGATGGTTGTCTTTTGGCAATCAGTGAACAATGTCTTTGGGTTGTCAGTACCACCTATCATCCAGGAGGTTGCTGTGGGTTTTCTCTGATCAAAAGAGGTCACCTTCTGGTCCATGGAGACAGTCTCATTTAGTTCTCCAGGTGGCTTATCGAAGGCATTAACAGGGAGAGTTCTGGAGTTCTGGTCAAGGACTGTCCCAGGGATATTAGAACATGCAGAAACCGTCATTGTGGGCGTCAAAGGAGCCATCACCTGGTTCTGAATGGGTTCATGTTGGCTAAGTCTGATCTTCTTTACCTGTCAAATTAAGAAATAGGAACTACAACATAAAGTAGAATTTAAATTCATCTAATGCATTGTGTCTTTCTCTTCTCTGATCCACTTTGTCACCAAATACAAGAGTTACATATTAGGACTTTTTTTGTGAAAAGCATATATCGAAGAATACAAATGAGCTGAAGTCACCAACCCTTCTCTCAAGAAACATTTAGACTAGTGAGGAGAAAACCCACTCTTTCAGTAAGATTAAAAAAGTGTACTGAATTACTTAATGCTCTAAGAAAGGCATGCATTACTTTCTTATTTTTCTTTTAATCGTTTTGAAATTCTCCAAGTCCTATGTTGAGGTTCACCAAATTAAACAGAATTCCAAACAATATGGCAATACTAATATTTTAATCCTGGTTTGTATCAGCTTTAAAGCCTAGAATCATTGCAAATATTTAGCTTTTGTACAGTGAATTTAATCAAACCACTGTTGTTGGTTTTTCTCCACCACAACTATTCCGGTTTGGCTCAGTGGATAGAGCATTGGCCTGCGGACTGAAAGGTCCCAGGTTCGATTCCTGTCAAGGGCATGTACCTGGGTTGCGGGCACATCCCCGGTGGGAGATGTGCAGGAGGCAGCTGATCGATGTTTCTCTCTCATCGATGTTTCTAACTCTCTATCCCTCTCCCTTCCTCTCTGTAGAAAATCAATAAAATATATTTTAAAAAAAAGAAATAATTGATAAACAGCACTACATATAAGTTTAAGGTGTACAGCATGATGGTTTGATTTGCATGTATTGTGAAATGACTTCCATAATATGTTTAGTGAACGTCCATCATCTAAAACAGAAAGGAAAAATTGCTTGTGGTAAGAACTCTTGGGATGTACTCTCTTCACAATTGCCCATATATATCATACAACAGACATCATGTTGTACATTACATCCCTAGTACTTATTTATCTTATAACTGGAAGTTTGTACCTTTTGACCACCTTTCTCCAATTTCCCATCCACCTATCCCTGGTAACTACAAATCTGATCTCTTTTTCTATAAGTTTCATGTTTTGGTGTTTTGTTATGTTGTTAGATTCCACATATAAGTGAGATCATGCAGTATTTTTCTTTCTCAATCTGACTTATTTCACTTAGCATAATGCCTTCAAGGTCCATCCATGTTGTCACAAATAGTAGGATTTCCTCATTTTTTATGGCTGAATAACATTTCATTGTGTATGCTATATATACCACAACTTCTTTAGCCATTCATCCATCAGTGGACACTTAGGTTGTTTCCATGTCTTGGCTATTGTAAATGATGCTGCTATGAATAGGAGGGGGAAGATATCTTTTCCAGTTAGTGTTTTTATTGAGCACAGACTCTTTGATTCATCTTCACATCCCCCAAATTACCTAGAACTCTCTTCCTAAAGCATAGAAAAGACTCAAAAAACAGTTCTTGTGAACTTTCAATGCACAAATGGTAACAAACCTAACTATATACAATTTCATTAACAACTAGCCAACAATATATTTTTCTATTAGAAAGTGGAAATTTGTTTTTTCCTCAACTAGGATGAGGACGTTTCTCTCTTAAAATATATACTGCCTTGATAAAAGCTACCTAATACTAGATTTGTAGACATAAACCTAAATGAACCACTATGATTCGAGCAGAAATAAAGTAAAATTCAAAAATTCAGTTAATCTGATTCTTGATCTAATGTTGCAACTAATTTTATCTACATGATGGGAATTTTTTTTAATTAAATTTTTATTGTTCTGATTATTACATTTGTTCCTCTTTTTTTTTTCCCCCATAACTCCCCTCCTTCCAGCTCCCACCCCACCCTCCGCCCTCACTCCCCACCCACTGTCCTCATCCATAGGTGCACGATTTTTGTCCAGTCTCTTCCCGCATCTCCCACACCCCTTTTCCCCCCAAGAATAGTTAGTCCGTTCCCTTTCTATGTCCCTGATTCTATTATAATCACCAGTTCATTCTGTACATCAGGTTATTTATTCACTTGATTCTTAGATTCACTTGTTGATAGATGCATATTTGTTGTTCATAATTTGTATCTTTACCTTTTTCTTCTTCTTCCTCTTCTTAAAGGATACCTTTCAGCATTTCATATAATACTGGTTTGGTGGTGATGAACTCCTTTAGCTTTTCCTTATCTGTGAAGCTCTTTATCTGACCTTCAATTCTGAATGATAGCTTTGCTGGATAAAGTAATCTTGGTTGTAGGTTCTTGGTATTCATCACTTTGAATATTTCTTGCCACTCCCTTCTGGCCTGCAAAGTTTCTGTTGAGAAATCAGCTGACAGTCGTATGGGTACTCCCTTGTAGGTAACTGATTTTCTTTCTCTTGCTGCTTTTAGGATTCTCTCTTTGTCTTTTGCTCTTGGCATTTTAATTATGATGTGTCTTGGTGTGGTCCTCTTTGGATTCCTTTTGTTTGGGGTTCTCTGCGCTTCCTGGACTTGTAAGTCTATTTCTTTCACCAGGTGGGGGAAGTTTTCTGTCATTATTTCTTCAAATAGGTTTTCAATATCTTGCTCTCTCTCATCTTCTGGTACCCCTATAATTCTGATGTTGGTACGTTTGAAGCTGTCCCAGAGGCTCCTTACACTATCTTCGTATTTTTGGGTTCTTTTTTCATTTTGCTTTTCCGGTTGGGTGTTTCTCGCTTCTTCGCATTTCGAATCTTTGACTTGATTCTTGCGCTCCTCTGGTCTGCTGTTGGGAGTCTGTATAATATTCTTTATTTCAGTCAGTGTATGCTTACTTTCTAGATGGTCCTTTATCACACCATCGAGGGTCTCATTAGATTTCCTGTACATCTCATCAAGTTTATCGACAGACTCTAGAAGCCTCTTGAGAGACCTCAAAAGTGTGGTTTTGAATTCTATATCCAGCAGCCTGCTTTCCTCTGGTTCTGTTCTTTGTGGCCTGTTTCTTTGTCTCGGCATTTTTTTATGCTTCGCTGTGTCGATAGAGTGGCTTTCCGTGTTAAGTGTCCCAATTACCTGAGGTAGACACTCTTGGTGCACCCCCTTGTGGTCTTTGTGCGCAGTCTGGTTGTAGTTAAGCATTGATTGTTGTAGGTATCACTGGGAGAAATTGACCTCCAGGCCAACTGGCTGTGAGCTCACATTAATTTTCTACAAAATGGAGTTCCATTAGATAATTTCTAGAGATATTTCCACTTTCACAGTCTATAAGTCTTTAACTTATTATCTCCCTACAAAGGCCAGTAAATGGAGACCTAGAGAAGTTAAATGACTTCTAAGTAACTAGTGAAGACTACAACTACCAGCCCATCTCTCCAGTCTCCAGTTCCATTGGGTTTGAAGAAGAAGAGAGAATGACTCTTTGTTTTTATTGTTTATTTATTTTTTCTGTTTATAAAGATTTTTTTTTTTGCATTGAGCAGCAAGGTTTTGCGTGTGTTTTTGCTTTCTGTCTTTCTTTTCTTCTAGAGATTTTGTAAGAAGAAATGAGCTTCCTTGTCCAATTCAGTATATTTGCTGGGCACCTATCGGGAGTAAATTAGTGTTTGAATTATAGAAGTATTTATATCATTTAAATAAAAAAGAGCCATTTGATTTTGGCCTTTGGTAAATTCCCTTGCTTAAAAAAAAAAAAATAAATGTATTACTATTTTTCAGTGGTTAAAAACAAGAAGAGTTTAGATAAATTTAAACCCATTTGAGAATTTTGCAAAATCTCAACCTCATGGATAGACTTCTTTAAATATTTCAGTCAGAAACTTTATCCTTATACTCAGCCAGAATGCGTGGTGCCAGAAAGCTCAGGAAAATTATGGTTTTCACAAGTTTCCCAGTCTAGCTTCAGGCAACATGAAATGTTGTCCAAGCTCTTATTTAAGGACTCTAAAGAAAGATTAGATCTGGCTAGCTATTAATATTCAGAGATTGATTTTACTTTCTGTTCATCTAATCTAATAATAAACAAACATGGTAAATGACCATACCTTCACTATGCTTCCCATGGGTAATCAGCACGATATGCAAATTAACCGCCAACAAAGATGACGACTAATTTGCATACCGCAGGCAGGGCGGGCCAGCATGAGCCGCCATCGGGGCCTCTGTGTGCTGCCTAAGCCCCGCCCCCAGCCGGGACCCCCATGTGCAGCCCTGGGCAGGCGTGACCCCTGTCTGCGGCCCTGGATCAAGGGGCTTGGTGGAGTGAATGGGCCGCCTAAGCCCTGCCCCCAGCCAGGACCCCTTTGTGCAACCCTGGTCGGATGGGCTTGGTAGCACGATCAGCCTGAGGAAGCCCTATTCTTGCAGGA
>NW_005354521.1:0-983 GCF_000412655.1 Myotis brandtii | reverse complement strand
CCGCGGGCTGGGGTGCAGTGTGGGCCTCTGGGCTGCCCAGCTGTGCTGCACTGAAGCCAGGTGGGCAGCGCGCTCTCTCCCAGCTGGCCTCGCAGACCAGTTCCTGCGCAAAACCACGGGGAGCCCCAACCAGCCCCTGCAGTACCAGTGGCTACAGCTTGGCTCACTCGAAAGCCTGTGCGGTGTGGAGTGGGCTTCTTGTGGGCACCCAGCACCTGAGCATGGGGCTTCCCCAGTACACGAGCCCAGGTGTCCAGGGGGAGGGTAGCTGGGGGAGTGAGAGCGAACTTGGAGGACACCCTGCATTCTCACTGCACCTCTGTCCCTGTCACCCCCGCCCGCAGGTAGCCGGTGAGAGGTAGCAGTGCATCACCGATGCCTGCAATGTTCCATGCAGCTCCCTGGTGGTCAGCGCACATCATAGTGAGCGGTTGAACTCCCACTCTCCCAGTTGAACTCCTGGTAAAACAACTGCCCCGGGGGACAATTTGCATATTAGGCTTTTATTATATAGGAAACTGCTGCCGTCAACATTTCTGTTCATGTTTTTGAGCACCTTTATGTGCACTTCTGATGGGTATATGCCCTGGAGTATTACCCGAGTGGAGTATTACAGGTCCCAAAAAAGGTGTGTATTTTAAAAGTTAGTTAATTTTTCCAACAATTTCCCAAATTAGTTGAATAGATTTTTACCCCTGAAACTCCTCCCAATAGTGTCATGAGAGTTTTTATTGTGCCACATCCTCACCAAAAGTTGGTCTACTTAGCCTTTTTTTTTTTTACAGTCTGGCTCATTGTGAGTTTAATTTGCATTTCCCCGATAACTACCCTTATTCTGTTGGTACCAAGACTTATTATAAAACTACTGTAAATTATGACATAAATGTGGATACAAAGATAAACCAATAGATCAAATAAATAAAATATAAATCCCTGAAACAAAAGGACATGTATACATGTGTAAATCAGCACTTAATTTTTTT
>NW_005354520.1:0-739 GCF_000412655.1 Myotis brandtii | reverse complement strand
CAGTCGACTGTTTTCGCAACTGTGCAATGAGTTGGATTTGCCGAACAATGCTCTGCTATTTCACACTGTGAGATGGTTGTTGTCGAGAGGAAAAACTTTAAAACGTGTTTTTGAGCTTTGTGATGAACTCAAAACGTTTTTTAATCAGAAAGCAAGACCACAGTTCGAAGCACTTTTCAGCGATAAAAGTGAACTGCAGAAAATAGCTTACTTGGTTGACATCTTTGCCATCTTAAATGAGTTAAATTTATCACTGCAAGGACCAAATGCAACATGCCTCAATTTGTCTGAAAAGATCTGATAATTCCAAATGAAACTTCAGCTTTGGCAAAAAAAAATTGGATGAAAATAAAATTTACATGTTGCCTACTGCTTTCTTTGAGGAACATGACATTGAACCAGACAAAAGGATTACGATGATAATTTCTGTGAAAGAACACTTGCACATGCTTGCAGACGAAATTTCATCGTACTTTCCAAATCTACCTGACACCCCATTTGCACTTGCCAGAAGCCCATTCACAGTCCAAGTTGAAGATGTTCCTGAGACAGCACAAGAGGAGTTCATTGAACTTATTAACAACGGTGCAGCGAGAACTGATTTCTCTACAATGCCAGTTACAAAATTCTGGATAAAGTGTTTGCAGTCATATCCTGTTCTGTCTGAGATGTGTTGCGCCTTCTTCTACCATTTCCAACAATATGTCTTTGTGAAACAGGGTTTTCCAGCTTGTTGGTT
>NW_005354519.1:1316755-1317429 GCF_000412655.1 Myotis brandtii | reverse complement strand
CTCTAATTAACTTGCTTGAGAGCCACAACATTGTGTTTTTAATAAATTTTACTCATAGTTTGGAAATACTGAATTTGGCTACAAAGGAAAGTGAGAGGTGGTAATTAGGGTACAGACATTCTTGAATTTAATAATGCTGCTTTCCTCCCTCCTTTAGGACTTACTGATTCTGAAAATACATTATTTTGCCTTCAATGCACTCCCATTTCCAAATATTTACTCTCCCAACTAGTTTGATTCCTTTCACTTTATATGGCTAAAGTTTTTTAAAATATTCTTCTTCTCAAGAGTATAATTAAACATAAACTTTTTAGTTAATCCATCACGAACCCAATATACTCCCCCTGCAATACCACGAATGTCTATTCAATATAGAACTTAGCATAAAGTAGATACTAATATTTGGAGAATATTGGTGCTTTGTCCCTTCCAGTTTCACAGGGTTAAATAATTAGAGAAATGCAGAGAGATAATATAACTAATAACCTATTATATTGGAAGTACATATTATATATTACAAACAATTGGAAACAATAAAGTATGTGAATAGTGTTTATATCTCTCCTAAGTAAAGTGACTAAATAATTCTTATTTGATAGTGAAAGGAAGATCCAACATATTGATATTTATACAAAGTCCATATGTAGAAATTAATTCCCCTTCATTAAAACATG
>NW_005354519.1:1312940-1315518 GCF_000412655.1 Myotis brandtii | reverse complement strand
GACTACCACTTCGGGATGACCATACCTGACATTGGTGATGTGAAAGATGGGACAGAGTGTGGGGCAGAACATGTCTGCATCCAAAGGAAGTGTGTCCATAGGTCACTTCTGGTAAATTATTGCTCACCTGAGACCTGCAATCTGAAAGGCGTCTGCAACAACAGGCAGCACTGCCATTGTAACTATAAGTGGGACCCTCCCTTCTGTCTGAAAAAAGGCAGTGGAGGTAGTATTGATAGTGGGCCACCCCCTGGGAGGAAAGAGAATGAAAAGCCCCGAGGGAAGAGTTACCTGCTACTATTTTGGGTTTTTCCTCTTTTGATATTATTAATATGTTGGCTATTTTGCCTCTTTACTATCATAATAAGCAACAGCTAGGGGAAAAAAAGGGAGAATGTTCCAACTTTACTTGAGAAAGAAAAGCAAAAAGTTACGATTAAAAAATCCAAATGTATAAAAATAAGCCAAATTTACTAATTCTGAACATATTTCAACTTTCCATTATTTTAAACAATTTTAGTAGTTAGTTTTTCATGGAACTGGTCTCTTTTTGTCTCTTGAGCAAAGGCACAGCTCATGGATTATTTGTACTTGTTTTTAATTGGTTTCTGAATGGTCCCAGCTTTGGCATATCAATATCTTAATTCCAGACATCCTTCCCCTGTGTACTCTGCATTCACACAGGACATGAGAACCTACATACCACATTTCTTCTTTGGCAATCCTCTCCTATCACTTTCTGCCAATAGTACAAATGAGAGGGAGAAGGGAATCTTGGGAATTTTTTATTGGTTCACATCACTATTTCTTCACTAAGAGCTTACACCATGGCATCAAAAGTGACTTTGTGTGTGCACATTTTATATGTAGATAACATTTATATATATTATATTTGTTCATATTTGTTCAGTTGTTTGTTTCTAACTCCCAGAGCCAACCAACATACTGTCAGCCTCAAGCATGTTGGCACAGCTACCAAGTATCTTAATGTCCAGTTTTAGAGTGGCAGCCTTTGAATCCTCCATCAAATCCCTGAGGTGCCAGCACCAAGTTTGTTCTCAGAGGTCAGAATTCTATATTCATGGTACTCATTCCAAAGGTATAGGGCCCACCACCTCATCCCTTTGATTTCCTGTCTTGGGAGCAATATCCACATCTACTTGTTAATAAGTTAAGATCAGCATAGTGGTGTGGTTTCTTTTCATGACAGATCTCAATGGATATAATATTATCTTAGGATAATTGAGAACACAGAAAAGAGTCTGATATCAGAAGGTTTTGAATTTCTTATACAACCCATCTTGTAGGTATGATTTACTCTTAGAATTACTTTAAAATCTGAAAAGACAGGGACTTTACCATTAAATAGGGTGAAGAAGATTCTTGCAATTCAATGTAAGACATAGAAGTATTGAGTAGTAATATATATGTAAGTATTTTTTCCTCTGGGAAAAAAAAGAACAAGAAAATCCCCATTTTAAGAACCATATTTAAGGACATCAAACTGCAAAGAAGCGATGTGGAATAGAGTACCACAAATTCCAGGCTGGGAAATCATTCTGAAAAGCGTTGAATCTAGCCAGCCATTTTTTTCTCTGAGCTCTTGGTATTGTTAGATGTGAACTGAGCCTTAGCCTTGACTCAGCTAGAAGACTTCTGCTGAAAGAAAGAGAAATCCCCAATGCTCTTAGTTTCTACACGCGTTTAGATAGATTCACAAATTAGACATTGAGGGGTTTCTAATTTATAATAATTTTTCTCCAAGTCCCATTTGCTTAATTTCAGGGCTTTGTGGGATGCTGGTGAGCTAGTCTAAAATTTATCAAAGCATAGTTTCCTAAAATCATGATATATTTTGGACACAGACATAGTAAAAGGAGGCTTATCTCAAGCATCTGTACTGTTCCCCATAATACACTTATCTGATTTTTATGTTGCAAGTGGCAAGTGGCTAGACAGCTGAATTGTGGACCTCTAAGTGAGAAAGATGAATCCCCATAATCTTTCAGAGGTGAGAAAATAGAGTCACATAAACTCATAATTAATTGAAAGTCTAGCAGGCTCATGCTTGAACAACACAAAAAATGGAGAGTTCATCCAAGATTTCTAAAACTCATTCACCTTACACCTAGCACTAGCCATGAACAGATTTAGGTAATCAACTTCTCAGCCAATCTTTCTAACAGAAGTAAGAGACGAGAGTCTAAAAAAAGCCATCTGGAGCATTTTTGGTTCTTTATACACAATTACTTGCATACAATAAAATTACTACACATGCTAAGAGACAAAATTTAATACTTATTACTGAGAAGAAAAAAAGAAGGAAAGAAAAGAGCAACTATAATTAGTGTCAAGATTATCCAGCATATGGAGCAATATTGCACACAAAAAAATTATGATTAATATAATATATATACAAAATATAAGAAAAATGTAGAATATTATTAGTAAATTTAAATCTATTTAAAAGGTACCAAGTGGATATTTTAGAACTAAAAATTATAATATATAATAACAATTCAGTGGATGGTTTGATTACTCATCTGGAAGACCGGTCAATGTAAAAACCTACACAGTG
>NW_005354519.1:1308769-1312192 GCF_000412655.1 Myotis brandtii | reverse complement strand
GCTTGAACAACACAAAAAATGGAGAGTTCATCCAAGATTTCTAAAACTCATTCACCACAGACCTAGCACTAGCCATGAACAGATTTAGGTAATCAACTTCTCAGCCAATCTTTCTAACAGAAGTAAGAGACGAGAGTCTAAAAAAAGCCATCTGGAGCATTTTTGGTTCTTTATACACAATTACTTGCATACAATAAAATTACTACACATGCTAAGAGACAAAATTTAATACTTATTACTGAGAAGAAAAAAAGAAGGAAAGAAAAGAGCAACTATAATTAGTGTCAAGATTATCCAGCATATGGAGCAATATTGCACACAAAAAAATTATGATTAATATAATATATATACAAAATATAAGAAAAATGTAGAATATTATTAGTAAATTTAAATCTATTTAAAAGGTACCACGTGGATATTTTAGAACTAAAAATTATAATATATAATAACAATTCAGTGGATGGTTTGATTACTCATCTGGAAGACCGGTCAATGTAAAAACCTACACAGTGATATACACATAAAGTTAGAAGGATTAAAAAAAAATTAAGAAATATACGGAAAATATTAAAAGTTCTAATATCTCTAATATTGGAGACTAGAGAGAATGATAAGTGAGAAGTGACTGCAAAAGCTGTTTATTTAAAAAAATTTTCAATGTAGGAAAGATATCACCCCATTACTTTAAAATGCATCACTTAATTCTCATCAGCATGGACAATTTTATTTTGTTGTTTCTTTTCTTCAGATTTTGAGAACCTTAATAACCTATCTTCAAAATGCTAATTCTTCCTTCTACCTGCTGAAATCCTATGCTAATCTCTTCTATTAAATATTTTATTTTACTTTTCAGCTCAAAATTTTCCATCTCATCTTTATTTGTGTATTTATTTGTTTGTTTGTTTATTTTAAATGTTATGTCTTTCTTGAAATTCAAAGTGGCTTTCTGTACACCTAGTATTGGTCAGAAAATATGTTTATGCCCCTTGAGCCAGTGAGGTTACTAACCTTTGTGAGTGAATTTTTATTGGGGCCAGGGGGAGTTTTAAGTCTGCTGAATGTGATAGTCTGGTTGCTACTGAGTACATGCACATTAGCACCCGTGCACAGCCTTTTAGATACACAGTGATGAGAGGGATCTAGGAGGGATCTTGTTGGCTGTCTCTTCATCTGGTCTCTTTGTTTAACTTCTGGTGGTCTTCCATTTTGCTTGTTGCTGTTAGGTTCATGGAGTTGACAGCCTTCTCCTAAATGCTTAGCACCAAAATCTCTATGTTTTCAACAATACCCTTATTCATGAACTTTTCTATTCTGTGTACCAAATAAAGTCAGTCTCCACAGGAAGAGCTCTTCCCATGACCTGTTTCCTGGTAGTACATCTGTGCCACCACATAGAAGCTGTAGGTGTAGAAAACGTATCTATCAGAGTGACATCACCACTCCACCAGCTGACGTAAGAAGAAGATAGTAGACCATGGTTGTCTTAACCTGCCCCTCCTGGCAGAGAACAGTGGCTCTACATCAAACTGGGTCAAACAAGATTGGAGACTCAGTATTCTAGGCCTACTGTGCCCAAGGCATAACTTTCACCCTTTGAGTAACAGTGGGGTGAATAAATTTGTCCCTGCCTACATAATATATAATTTCCATAGCAGAAGTTAGGTGAGAAGTAGGTAAGTAGGTAAGTATGAGGTCTATCCTTACTTGAGTGAAACCACAGCACTACACTGGGATCTTAGAGTCGAATGAACCCACGCGTATTGGCCATAGCTGTCCAGAATACAGAAAGTAACACAGACTACCTGGAAGAAGGGATATGTTATAAGTCAAATGCCACAATTTCTTTTAGCTTTTAGCAAGATTTAGAACATTTGTTTGGATAAATGTTTCTTCATTTGTTGTATGCCCTTAGATAAATTTCAAATGACATTAATTCTTTTTAATTTTCATCAATTAAATAATTGCTCACTAAGGAGAAGGTCCACCTAACTTCTCACACAATTACTCTGGAACTCCCACTCATCTTGTAACAGAGTACGTGCACCTTAGCACCTGAGCACCCATCAGAAGCTAGGAAAATTCCAGGGCAGGAGGACTAGGGAAATTGAGACAGGAAAATTAAACAAGGCCAAACAGTTTGGGCAGCTTGCAGCCAGTTTGCAGAAAGATCTTATCTTTCCCAACCAAGGACTCCTGAGAACAAATGGCTAAACCTTCTCCCTGAACAAAGAACATATAACTTAAATCACCCTGGAACTGCTAAGGCAGGAGGCATAAAGGGAGAAGGAAGGAAGGGAGAGTTTATCTCACCCACTGAACAAAGAAGCCAGCCATCTTTGGGAAGAGAGAGAGAAGAGGGAGTTTTCATCTCACTGTTTAAACAGATAAGCCAGCAGTAGCTGTGCTTGTTAAAGATAAAATTGCCAGATGTTTCTCATAAATTCTGAGAAAGTACCCCAAAAATAAAAGGAAGGGGGCAGGCCAGAAGGGGTCAATGGGGGGCATATGTAATACTTTCAACAATAAAGATTTAATTTAAAAATGAAGAAATAAAAGGAAGACCTTGAGAGCTATCCTGTACCAGAATATCTGGCAAATGAATTTTAAAACCTGTAGACAGAAAAGTATAAACAGCAATCCTCTACCAGGCAGGGCTTCTTGGATTGGCTGGGAAATTCATCTGTACTTCATAAGGCAGATATATTTTGATAAATTTGCTTGCTTTATTTCTTTAATGAATTTACTTCCTTTATTTCTTATGTTTTTAATGGTTTTTATTGATTTTTAAAGAGAGAGGAAGGGAGAGATAAAAAAACATCAATGAGAGAGAAACATCATTGATCAGCTGACTCCTGCACACTCCCTACTGGGGATTGAGCCTGCAACCCAAGCATATGCCCTGACCTCTGAGCCACACCAGCCAGGCCTTTATTTCTTTAATAAATTTGCTTTACTAAATGCAACCATCCACAGTCATTCATTTGAGTTTTTTCTCACAAACATGATGAGAACCAAGGAGGAATCATCCCTTTCCCTTCAACTCAGGTGGCTATCTGATAACACCTTTCTGTCTCATAGATATTACCATCAGTACTGACCAGTGAAATAGAACAGAGAGGCAAAATGAACATTTTAATAGCTTGTGTTGATCAATTGTTATCCACATAGAAACAATGTCTCTTTATCTCTACCTCATACCACACTAAAACAAATTCAGATATTTTTAGGATTTAATGTCAAATGTAAGTCAATAAAGCTATCAATAGAAATATGACTTTGTGACAATAGAGTAGGCCAAATTTACTTGAGAAAAAAATCTGTAATTGAAAACATTACTTGCCAAATAGGACTTTAAAAATAAGAGCACCTATAGTTCAAAAAGCACCATTAAAGAATAAAAATGCAAGCCACTTGGATATTTAA
>NW_005354519.1:1300688-1308402 GCF_000412655.1 Myotis brandtii | reverse complement strand
AGGTGAGTGATTAGGAGCCAGCGGTCCAGGATTGTGGGAGGGATGTCCGACTGCCAGTTTAGGCCCAATCCCCAGGACATCCCCCGAGGGGTCTTGAATTGGAGAGGGTGCAGGCTGGGCTGAGGGGACACCCCCCCCCATGCACAAATTTCGTGCACCAGGCCTCTAATATGAAATAATTGCCATTTTTTAGTCAAAGGAGCAGTGAAAATTAAAACTGCCATTGTTAACATTTTATATATACCAGAATTGCTAACAAAAATGTTTTGATTGCACATATCAAATGTAAGCCAGGTTATGGATACTTAAACAATAATATACTGGGGTTGGGTGAAAAAAAATATGTAGAAACATTGAAAAGCAACTTTGAACTATTTCCTATTCCTGAGCGTATCATATACGCTGAACAATTACAATCTGAATTATAGGCCAGAAGGAAATATATCCATATTTGTATAGAATGATACATGCTAAAATCTTCATAAAATTACTAATCATTAAGCCCCCAAACTAAAGACCAACAAGTGTCCATCAATCATAGCCTGGATAAAAACTTGAGGTAAATTGACATGCTGGAGTACCACACAGGAATGAGTAGAAATGCTCTATAAATAATGTGAGAACATGAATGAATTTACAATATGAGCTACAGTAGAGTACATATCGGATAGTTCCCTTGACATGAAGCACCAACAGGTGAAACTAACCCATGCTTTTAAAACTCAAGGTAGGGCTTTTTCTTGGAGGGCACACAAAATATGCATATTATAGTTAAACACAAAATTTTAAAATAAATGATATAAAGTATGGGAAAGTTCAGACAGTGTAAAAATATAAGTTTTGAAAATAAGACCTTCTGAAAGCATTTCCTGGGTGCTGCCAGACCAAGCATGACTGCACTAACCCTTCATCTTATTTTAGTTAAGAAAGAAGTAAATGCAGTCTGTCTTCTACTCAAACATATGGTTCATGCCAAAATAGATGCTGAATCAGACTATATGAATATTTTATCTCTTTTAGCACTTGGTATATTTTTAAACATATTAAATGAGATATTTAAGAATCCTCAGGACCTGGGCTAATGTCAGAGAGACAGACGTAAATAAGACCATTATGGACCTAGTACTCGTGCAGTTTATAGGATCAAGTCCAACTCACAAGCATCTGTTTAGTGAGTTTACATTGACCAGTTAGAATGGTTAAGTGAATATTTATACTAAGATCTAAGGCAAGGATACTTTAAATTGATGCTATCAAATACTTGAAAATAAAAATGAAAGGGTTTGGGGGGGGGTTTTTGTTGGGTGACCAGGCACTATATGCCCGACATTTTTTTTTTGCTAAAAACATCAAAAGTTAGAGCACCCACTTCTATCATAACTCCTTCTTTTATCTTAATTTCATTTTTGTCTCATGAATGTTGATTTGGGTATAGTTTTAGTGAACTCTCACCTTTATTAATATTTAATGCCATATTACTCCAAAGAAAAAAATTGAAAACTGCACTTACTGAAAGCATTTTAAGAGAACTATCTGAGTTGGTTATCTACCCAGGACAACATTTCTTGTGTACTCGCTAATCTGAAATGTACCCTAAAGTCAGGAGAATAACCTAAAAGAGATAACTTGTTCTCAAGAGTTGTAAAATGCTATAATTTGGAAATAGGGCAGTAAATAGATACTGAATGAATGCACAAATAAAAATGCAGAGTGTTATTTTTTTTAAAGCTACAGTTAATCCAGAACCCAAATAAACAGATAATAAAAAGAACCAGAAGTTGTATCTTAACAATGTACAATATGAAAAGTGGGGGTGGGGAGGAGAGGAGGTGTAGAACATTGCCCTCTTCCACCCAAGAATGTCAAAGTACTTGACTGTCTTCCATGTTTTATGATGAAGCTTTCCCAGTATGTCAACAAAACCACCAGGACCAGGTCTGGAAATTCCCACTGCTTCTATCTAAGGACTTTTAAGTGGTTCTGGCTTGTGAAATGCCAAAGTTATGATTTTTTATTTTGTGAAACAAAATTAAGAGACAAAGATGTCCTTAGAAAGATGCTCTTTAAGAGAGAAGATAAACTCAAATCACAGTTACACTTGGCTTTGATTATTTAGGACTTGACCTTTAAAATAGTTTATTTTAAGAGCATTCCTTTCAATGTTTTATATGGAATTTGGTTGGAGACACCAGCTTGGGAAAATTGTAAGTTTTATAATGAATCAGGAAAACCAAATCCTTTATCTCAATGAAGAATAACCCATACTTTTGCAACACTTTCTCAGCCCTCCCCTCTCCCCTCCCCTCAACTGAATGCCATGCCAGGCTCCACGCCATACCCCCTACACCATTCACCCAGCACAGCACTCGGGCATATAGATTTCTTTAAACTTCAATCTGATTCTGATGAAAAGCCAGAGTGGAGAATCCCTCTCAGGATTCTGGGCTTAATGTTTTTCATTCTCTCTCAACACCTTCATAGAAATGAAACAACTGAACCACTTTAAGGAAACCTTGCATACATATGAGAGAAGAGGCAGGAAGTTTCTCCAAAGAGAGCCAAAGTTAACCCTAGTTCTCAACCTACAAATCCATGACAAGAAGCGGACAGGAATCTGTACCCTAAATTCAGAGGGTAGCTGAGCTTTCAATGCTGTTTAGAGACTCATTTTACGTCACTGCCATTGGGAAGGAAGGAGACAGCTACAGAGACCTTCACCAGAATCTCACTGATGGAGAGGTAGTAAGAATAGAAAATATAATCAGACTTGATGGGAGAACAAAATACTGGATGGGAAGATTAGAAGCAGAATTATCAGTCTCCTGCCACAAACCGGGGTGGGGGCGGGGGGGAGACACAAAACAAGAAGATGCACTGGTATTAAACACTCCTCCCCACCTTCAGGATACATTTTACATTGCAATGAACAGTGCAATTTTAGCAATGAAAAACAAGAAGGAACATAAGCAGTCCCCACCTCCCTCTCATATGTGTTTTACCCATGTGCTTTCTTCCCAGGTCGCACCCATCTCCCCAGATGCTGGGTGAGAGACAGGATTGGGTTGAGGGGGACGAGTTCTGAGCATGTTTGCTTGCCCTTTGGCCTCTGGAGGTGCCTGCAGAGTTCAGCAAACAACCCTCTCACATTCTTAAGGCAGACTGTTGAGCCTGTTCTTGCACTAAGGCAACATCCTAGAAAGACAGGGCCCAATGGGAGAGAAACATGGTCACTGAGTCCCAACTGGTGATTGGATCTTCCAACTGACGTTCAGCTACCTGTCAATCTCCTCTCAACCTCTACCTTGAAGACGGTGTTCTTGAAGGCCTCATCCTGATTAGCAACAAGGCAAGGAAGGGGGCACTCCTGCAAAGGCACTTCCTTTGCAGCCCCTTCCCTCCCTGGTTTTCGTCAGACTCCTGCGCACAGTGGTGTTGGTCTGCACTGACCAGGGCTGAAACATAGACATCAGGCACACAGTCCCCCTCTACTACTTCTGGCTCCCTGACTCTGCGCTCTCACTGGTGGCCACAAGAAATACAATCTCCAAATAACCTTGCATCCAGTTTATCTTGAGCCCTCACTCCTGTCCACACAGGAGTTGAAAACATTAACAGTGTTCCCATAAGAGACCTTCTCAGCAATTTGGGAAAAAACATCTGACTTTGACCTATCCTTTGACTGTTCTGACCTAATCTGGCCTAATTGTCTATCCTTTCTTTCCTATACTCTGAAGTGACTATTCACAATATGTGACTTTTTCACCTTTTGTCAGAAATTCTAGCACATAGACTACTCTTCCTCCTTTTTATCAACTCTTTAGTGAGGAGTCGATCCAGCTCCTGGCCAAAATAACTATATGTGATTTTTCAGGCCTGAAAGTAGGCAATTCCAAAGGCTTTACCTGTCAGGCCTCAAAGTATAAGACTTGGCATTTAGTTGCACTGCAGTGATCCATGAATATTTCTTATAACTAAATGTCTAGCAAATATCAGGCACTATTTTTGAAGGTGAGACATTGGGAAAGTCCATTTGAAAAAACATTTTTGGCCCAGCCAGTGTTGCTCAGTGGTCGAGTGTCAACCTATGAACCAGGAGGTCACAGTTTGATTCCTGATCAGGGCATATACCCAGATTGTGGGCTCAAACCCCAGTAGGAGGGCGTGCAGGAAGCAGCTGGTCAATGATTCTCATCATTGATGTTTCTAACCCTCTTTCCCTCTCTCTTCCTCTCTGAAATCAATAAAACATATTTTAAAAAATATTTTTGTCTTGCATACATTATTCCTTTTTAGTATATAAATAATAAATGTTCACTATACTGTGTGATGGTTAATTTTATGTAACAACCTAACTGGGCCACAGGGTGCTGACATATTTGGTCAAACATTATGCTGAGTGTTTCTGTGAGAATGTTTCTGGATGAAATTAACATTTGAATGAATAGACTGAGTAAAGCAGATTGCCTTTCCTAATATGGGTGGGCCTTATGCAATCAGTTGAAAGCCTATAGAGAACAAAAAAGGATGATTCCCGCATAAGAGAGAATTCTTTCTGTTTGACTGCTTTCAACTAGGACATCAAATTTTTTTTCTTTTTTCTTTTTTTTTTTGCCTTCAAACTCAACTTGAAACAACCACCCTTCCTAGCTCCCAAGTCTGCTGGCCTTTGAACAGGAACTACACCTGGTTCCCTCCTGGTTCTCCTGTTTCTTAGGTTTTGGACTTGGACTAGAATTACACATCATTTTTCCTGGGTCTCCAGCTTGCCAACTTGTGTTGCAGTTCTTGGGACTTACCCTCTTCCATGGTGGTATGTGCCAATTCCTTACAACAAATCTCTTTCTTTCCTTATATACAGCCTATTGGTCTGTTTCTCTAGAGAACCCTAATACATAGCATAGGTACAAATTAAACCTTGTGGGCTGGATGACAAAGTTACATACTCATTTTTGTAAAGTCCACTTGCATTGAGTTACTCTTCTACTCATTTGAACTGATTTGTGTCTGTCTACTTTTGTTTTCCCAAGAAACTTGACTTCCTATGTTCACATACACTTTGATAATAACATTATCCCTATAATCATATGGGTAACTTTGGTGAGTCTGATTTAAGAAAAACAAACTTATCCTGCGTTCCTTTTTAATTACATTTTTGTGCCATTATATACTATGTAGTATTTGATTTATACATTTGAACATTATCAGCTTCCATAACTTTTTTTAAAAATTTGGTGGCGTATTTTTTAATAACATAAGTATTTCTAAAGCAAACATGATTATAGTCTATAAATATAGATATGAAATGGGACTCACATTTAGGTCATTTTTCCTTGCATACAATAAAAGAAGAAAAATGGTACTGTAAAATAGTGTCTACCGTGAGTCCAAGAATTTCTGAAACACAATACTGAAATAAACAATTAGCTTTCTCCACCCCCCACTCCCCTCAAAAAATATATCACCATATAAACTCATCAAATAAACTTCTATTAAGAACATCAAGCCCAACAGTCAGCATTTTCTTCAAGTATGATAAAACTAGAGGCCCAATGCACGAAATTCGTGCAAGAGTAGGCCTTCGCAGCCCCAGCTGCCTCAGGGCCCTGTCTAATTAGCATATTAGCTCTTTATTATATAGCATAGGACTTCCCTTTATCATTAAATGACTCATTACCCTTTATAAATTGTTTTTCACTGGAATACAGTGAAAGAATTTAGTGGAGGATTCAGTTTCTTAACTGTTTCTCTGTTCTCTCTTTTTTCCCCTAAACATGCCCTGAATCTGACTGAGTGGCAAATGCAGAAATGTGCTTGGGTCCTTGGGTGGAGTGTCAGGTTGAGGAGTTCTTGCCCTATTGTGTTACAGGACACCAAAGGAATAAAGTAACTTAGCAAAAATCAAATCCAGTGCTTTTTTTTTTTTGAGTGAATATATGTTCATGGCCAAATACTCAGGAGTCAGGCACAACAGACGTTAAATGTGCAAGTAGGGAGCAACACTATTAAGGTATCTGCCTTCAGGAAGTTGAGATTCTAGTGTGGGAAACGGAAGTCAAAGTCTCTCACCTTGAAATACATACATTTTCCCCTGGATTTAGTCAGTCTTCATCCAATCAATCTGCTCCAGTTTATAGCAAAATTATGTAGTTATTGATGATAACCTCTATTCTCATTTCCTGTTCTCCCCACTTCAATCAGACTCTTATTCCTAACACTGTTGATACTATGATCATTTTGCTAATGACTTCCACATTGCCAAATGCAATGAATAGTTTTCTCATTTTTACCTTACTCAACTATTAGCAGCAGTTAACCCATTTATTATTTCATTTTCCTTTATTTTTTTACTTTTTAAAAATATGTTTCTATTGATTTTTTAGAGAGAGGGCTAGAGAAATAGAAACATCCATGGGAGAGTCATGCACCCCCCACAGCAGGGGATCTAACCCGCAACCAGGGCATGTGCCCTGACCTGGAATGAAACCAGTGGCCTCTTGATTCCTGGATCAATGCTCAACCTCTGACAGGATCTGACCCCAGGCCTCCCGCTGGCAGCTGCCGGAGACCCTGCCCTCCCAGGGGCTGAGCTCAGCATGGGGCCTCCTCACCCTTCCCCCCCACATTGTTCCTCGGGCTCTGGCTTTCCTCCAGCACACCCCAAAGCTGCCACCTCTGCTGCCACAGTTTCCACTGTCTCTGCATCACCCTCAGGGAGGGTGCTGTCACCTCCTGCTGTCTCCCTGCTTCCTCTTCCCCCTCAGTCTGCTAATGACACAGAAGCCAGAGGGTCTGTCCCCACTGCATCAGCCCAGCAGGTCCTCACCTACAGCCCCAGTGCCTCCCCCTTCACTCAGGGGACACAAGGTCCTCATGGGCCTTCAATCCCTGCAGGATGTGCCCCCAGACCCAGCCTCCACCCCCTTTCACTCAGCCTCTTGCTTGTCCTGCTGCCCCTCAGTGGGCTGTCCCCTCTGGCCGATGCCCTTATCCAGGCGTCCCCCTGGCTCTCCCCCATCCATCCATTTTCCCTCAGTGAGCCTCCCTTTGACCCTTTCTCAAGGAGTGACTATGTGGCTTCATTTCCAGGTTTTCGTGGTGCCCGTGCCCTCTAACAGCTGCACCTCACGTATGTCGGAGGCTGTTTCCTCCCTGTACCCCTGTCCTCTCCTGGCAGAACGCAAGCTCCATAGGACAGGGTGGCTGGCTACCTGTTGCTCTGTAAGCACCCGGGCATCACCTGGGACACAGTAGGTGCTCAGTCAGAAAATCGGGTTGAGTAAGATGCTCAGGCAAAGGTGCTAGGTGTAAAAGCCATTGGATTGCAGACTCACTTGGAGCCGAGGGCCTGTGAGCACAGCTCTGGTGGGCTGTGGGAGCCAGGTGTTCCTTTTCTGCAAGAAGGCCAGTGGAAGTCCCAGCAACAACAACCACAAAAAATCACAGACATTCCAGAAAACTGGGATCTTAAGCCAGCCAAAGGAATGACATTTCAATTTTTCATTTTTATTTTTTATTATTATTTTGTGAGCTTTTTTTTTTTTTTTGCTTTTTGCTTTGTTTTTCTTTTTTTTTTGTTTGTTGCTCTTTTTTTGCTTTTTTCTTTGTTCTCCTTTTTTGTTTGTTGCTTTATTTTCTACTTCTTTTCACATTATTTTTTCATCATTCAATTTTATTTTATTTTTACTTGTTATTTTCTATTTTTATACCATTTTTT
>NW_005354519.1:1292975-1298899 GCF_000412655.1 Myotis brandtii | reverse complement strand
GCGTGTGTGTGTGTGTGTGTGTGTGTGTGAATGAGGCACAGTTAGACCCCGCAGGACCTTCGGGGGCAGGCTAACCGGGCTAGCCTAACTAGGCAGCCTCTGCTACCATTGCAAACAGTACCAGGAGGCCAGCTCCTCTTCAGAGGCCTCGCCTTTTCGAAGGGGAGAGCTGAGGTAACTGAGATCCTAGCCTCACGTCCACCCAGGGTGCCCTCAGGTAACACCTGGGACTCTACAGCCACCCCTGCCAGGGACCTGCTACCTCAGCTGTGGTTCCACGGTCACCGAGTCTCCAGCCACCCCGGGCGCAGGTTCCTGTGAGTTCTGAAGCACGCTCCCCTCTGACCAGCCCAACGCTTTAGTCCAGGGCACTGCAACCACGTGAGCAGCAGACACGTGAGCAGCACGCTCCTGTCCAAGGAGCATCAGCCCCATGAACAGCCTGCACCAGGCCTAAGAGCAGCAGCCTCATGTGGCCTGCCCCTGTCCAAGAAGCAGTAGCTGTGTAAGCGGCCCACTCCCCCGTCCAAGGAGCAGCAACCACGCGAGCTGTCTGCCTACGTCTGAGGAGCGGCAGCCTTGCGCAGCCCACCCCCATCCAAGGAGCAACAGCTGCACACAGCCCGCATCCTGCACCAGTTCGAGGAGCAGCAGCCACACGAGCAAGCCGCCCACGTCCGAGGAGCGGCAGCCCTGCGCAGCATGCACCAGTCCGAGGAGCAGAGCCACACACAGCTTGCACCTGTCCGACAAGCAGCAGCCGGGTGAGTGGCCCATCCCCGTCCGAGGAGGAGCAGCCACACGTGCAGCTCACTCCCGTCCAAAGAGCAACAGCTGCGCAAGCAGCCCCCCGCCCCCGTCTGAGAAACAGAAGACCTGCAATCAACCTGTCCAAGTCCAAGGAGCAGTAGCCCCACAAGCAGCCCACCACATCAGAGGAGCAACAGCATCGTGCAGCCAGCCCCCATTCAAGGAGCAGTGATCATATGAGCAGTCTGCCCCTTCCTCTCTTGTGAGCTCATTGTGCCTGGCTGGTCCCCATCCCTCTCTCCCCAGTGTTGACTGTCTGAGCCGTTAAGGCGTGATGGCGTGAGGGTGTGATGACCATTTGCATATTAGCTCTTTATTATATAGGATGTGAACGCTGTGGTTTCAGCATGTTACCAGATATTTTTTCCATTGATTTTTAGAGAGAGTGGTAGAGAGAGAGAAAGAGATTGGTTGCCTCCCACACATGCCCCAACCTGACCAGGGGATCAAACCTGCAACCCAGGTACTTGCCCTTGACCAGGAATCAAACCTGAGCCCCATCAGTGAGCGGGCCGGTGTTCTAACCACTGGGCAACACCCACCAGGATGACAGCATCTTCTTTTTAACAGAATTAGAACTCCAAGTCTGTGTTCCATATAGTACCAAATCTTTAAAACAAATCATTCTGACACATAAAATGAACTGGTGACCTGTCTAACCCTAGCAGCGATGATATTGGCATAGTAGAAATAAAGACAGCTAAAGCTGTGTGCCCTTTTAAAGCAGCCAGTATTGTTCAATATGAAGGGGGGGAAATAGAAATTGTCACAATGCAAACATTTATTCCAACTTAACCAAATACACAAATCACTGATCTAAACTGAATAATGTTTTGTGTGTATAGGAAGCTAGGATATCTTCAGAAAATACAAATAATTGACAGTGATAATTTACTGTAGCATGTCAAAATCAGTGAGATAAAGGTGAAAATAAATAATGTCAAACCAGTTTCCTTAGCAACTAACCAATTGACATAAAAAAGAAAAGGGTTTTTCTGTCTGCTGTGAGCTATAGGCTGCTATATAGTTTGCTTATTATGGACTCCATATAAGGACTATCTGATGGAGGGTTTTCATTACCTCAATGTCCAAAAGTCATGACATTTGATCAACATGTGAAGTAATTTAAATACAAATCTTTTGGCATCCACTATTCAGAACAAGACTCTAAGAAACACAAACAAGACCAGAAAATGTCATTGGATTTTCCATATTCTATCAAAATACCTGATTTATCTTTGTAGTCTTTATTGTGTGGAATTGCATGAATTTTCAAAAGGTCATGATGAGAATATCTGGAATTGTATTTATATGAGAAATGTGGTGAGGAGATCATTTTGCGACACAGCAATGAGCCAGAATCTGTTTGGAAGTGCAGGGTGAGAAGTTTTCTGTGTTGTGTGGGGATTAACAATGGACACCCAGAAGGACGTTCACCCCGAAAGCAGCAGCCAATGACTTATATCGTGGACAATATCACTCAGAAAATGAAATAAATCCAGGGATCCAATGATACAGAGAGCGTGGAAACAGAATAATATACAAGAGAAGTTCTAAAAGATGGGTGGATTTTGATGTTTGATGAAACGTGGAGTTATTGTCAGAAGACTAGCTTTGTTTGTATTTGGATTTGCTATTAATGATTCTCATTGTTGTATTGCTTTTGATTCGTGTACTTTATACATACAACTGAATGCATGTGATTTCATTTTTAAAATCGTATTATACTTAGGTACCTATTAATAGTTTATAGAAGGAAATTGTTTTTGTTCAACTACATGAAGTATAATTTAATTTTGTTGTGTATGTCATCTGACACGCAGTGAAGGTTAAAAGTGCTTTCCAAACCACACTTTTAATCAAAACCTAGAATCATCTGAGAACCTTGTTCAAAACAAAGGTTTCTAGTGCCCTCTAGAGGTCGGATTTAGTTAAGTTTCTTGGAAACCACTGCCATTACCAACTGAAAACCCTCTAGTATCAGAGAGTTTGTATAGAGCAGTGATGGCGAACCTTTTGAGCTCCACGTGTCAGCATTTTGAAAAACCCTAACTTAACTCTGGTGCCGTGTCACATATAGAAATTTTTTGATATTTGCAACCATAGTAAAACAAAGACTTATATTTTTGATATTTATTTTATATTTATTTTATGCATTTAAATGCCATTTAACAAAGAAAAATCAACCAAAAAAAATGAGTTCGCGTGTCACCTCTGACACCCGTGTCATAGGTTCGCCATCACTGGTATAGAGTATACCCACAGCGCTGTGAGTATGCAGACATTTTGAGTTATATTTTCCACTTGTTGTTTGGTATTTCTGTATTTTTATATAATTCTTGACTGTCTGTTAAATCTTTGGAAAAGGAAAAGAAACTTTAATGGTTATTTCTCCAACTCCAAGTAAAGTAGATGAAGCAGGCTATTAATTTAAGACAGGTGTAGTTGCCCAGGAGTAATAATTTATTAAAGTTTTTACAATTCTGCTTTCAATATATAAAAATAATAGTGGTTGGTTTTCACTGAATTATTGGGTAAATGTTTTAAACTTTTGCCTCAGTCTTAGGGGTATGGAATTGATGATCACACCAATACTCCATCTGTTACAGGATTTCATCCTAATGGAATATCACAGTAGCCTAACATTCATCTTGAAGAGTAGATATATTCTAACTTTATTGATAACTATGTGTGTCTCTGACATTCAAAAACCATATGACAGTTTTTATTTCATTTTTTAAATTTAAATTCTTTATTGTTGAAAGTATTACATATGTCTCCTTTTTCCCCCCATTGACCTCTCCCTGGCCACTCCCCCACCCATATGACAGTTTTTAAAAACAACTGTGTTTCTACTATCATCCTCAAATACTAAGTTCTATAAATGTTTGTGCTATACAAAGTACTGCCATCTCAAATTTTCAGAGTGCTTCCTTGATCCAGATTTTTCCTTAGTTGTGGCTTTCATAATTTTGCATTTCTGCTACATTCCTTCTTGACCTTGTCTTTTTTTGGCAGAGTCCCCATAAATGTGACTACTCCATGATACCCAACTCATTAGATAAAATGATTACTCTACTTGTAACTGTTCTAATTTCATCATAGGTCCTTTGCATATCAATAGTTTAATTAAATAGTGTTATTTGATTAACTAGACAGCAATTTAAGAGAAAAAAGTGTAACCACTAGAACTCAAGACCACCATTACAGTCAGTCAGTTAACTCTTAGTGTCCCCTTCATTTACAAAATGAAAGTTATTTCACCTAGTCAGTTTGGCTCAGAGGATAGAGCATTGGCCTGTGGACCAAAGAGTCCCAGGTTCGATTCCGGTCAAGGGAACATACCTTCATTGCAGGCCCTTTCCCAGCCCAGGTCCTTGTCAGGGTTTATGCAGGAGGCAACCAATCAATGTGTTTCTCTCATATCGATGTTTCTCTCTGTCTTTCCCTCTCTCTTCCACTCTCTCTAAAAATCAGTGGAAAAATATCCTTGGGTGAGGATTAACAAACAAACAAAAATTAGAAAGTCATTTGATCTCTTATCTACCTGGACAGTTTTTTGTTTTTGTTTTTTTATATTTTATTGATTTTTTACAGAGAGGAAAGGAGAGGGATCGAGAGTTAGAAACATAGAGCCAGAAACATCGATGAGAGAGAAACATCGATAAGCTGCCTCCTGCACACCTCCCACTGGGGATGTGCCTGCAACCAAGGTACATGCCCTTGACCGGAATCGAACCTGGGACCTTTCAGTCCGCAGGCCGACGCTCTATCCACTGAGCCAAACTGGTTACGGCAACCTGGACAGTTTTAAGAAAAAAATAAAGAAAATATTGAATAAAAAAATTTAAGATTCTATTTAATAATGTTCTATAAATATTAATATCAAGTAAATGGTGACCTTGAAGTTAACACATAATTTGTCCCCTACTAAACTGCTAACCAATGACTATGGATATGTCCATGGGAAAAGCACTGAAAATTGGTTCAAATCCAGCCCTGTTACTCAATAACTGGCAAGTTCACTTCATTCATTTTAACTGGCCAGGTAGTTATGGTCAAATAACTACCTGGCCCTAGCTTTATTATCAAATGAAGGAATTACGATGGTCAATACATGGAGGTGACAGTCCTTTGAGACTCTGAAGCTATTTTCAGAGATTAAAATTATGAAAAATTCAAAAATCAAGAATGACCAGTCCTAAGGAAGAATAAAATATCGTTTAAGGTTCTTAACATGAAGAAACTGTCTTGAAGGTGTCATATCACAGTGATGCAGCACTGTCTTTTAAAATGTCTTTTAAAATGCATATTTTAAACCAATGGCCATACATGACTATGTATTCCCAATAGCCAGGATACAAGAGTCTGATAAACAAGGTATGGATATAGGATTGGCCCCTCTGGGATTAAGGGAATTTGTGCTTCCTATCCCCACATCTTTAGACTCCATTGGACCAAAGTTTTAGGTTTTTAGGTTTTTACTGCTTCTACCAGGGGACACAATAAGTGTTCTGCCAAACTTAATTCTATTAGTGCCTAGCCCCAATATTGGAAGACTAGACAGCCAAGAAAGAAATTACTACATTAGTAGGGTTAATTGGTCCTAATTATCATAAGAAGGTAGAGTTGCCACTATATAAGGGTGTCCCAAAATTCACGCAAGAAGTAATTTTGATAGCAAACACAGTTTTATAACTAAAAATTGTAAATTTTTTATTGATTCATAAAGTATACAGTATAGGGTTATGTATGGAATAGCATATTGGGTAAATAGCTTCTCAAAATGTCCAATACTTGACCACGGTGCCGAATTGATGTCCCTGGACTCTCAGCAACACTCACGAACTGCTTCGATGTTTTGTGTTGAACGACTTGTTTGAAGGACAGCCAGAGTGTTTAAGATCACTAATTGAACCAGTCTCCCTAAATTTTTTAATTAATCTCTTCACAGTTGATGAAGTTAAATCACTATTCCGACCATATTTTGCACGAAAATTGCCAACTGTAGCTGCCAAACCATCATTATTTTTAAAATATTGCTCAACAATGAAAACGCATTGTTCTTTCATGTAGCACTCCATTTTTAATAACCCTGAACTGTCAGCTGTCAC
>NW_005354519.1:1282338-1292924 GCF_000412655.1 Myotis brandtii | reverse complement strand
GGCGTAAAATTCAAATCTTGCGTGAATTTTGGGACACCCTAAAGAGGGCAAATAAAACCTAGGGGGTTTCACTGGAGTGACTCCTTATTATTTCATCATGCCCAGTGATAACCAGGAATTAGCAATTTCAGTAACCGCAGCCTGATTAGGAGGCCGGTAACCAGGGGCTCAGACATCACAGGCATGGAGGTCTGGCTTACTACACAGGGCAAGAGGCAGATCAACAGAAGCACTGTCCAAGGGCAAGGGACAGCTAAAATAAAAAAGAAGAAAAAGGATGCATGTTAGTTATGGCCTCAAGAGCAACTGCAAGTAGCAAGACCTGTAACATTCCAAACCCTAGTGTTGCAACTATTTCTTGAACCTTAACTAATCACAATCTTAAAATATCAGGGACAAGAGCAAATAGGTTGAACACAGTGTATGAGAGAATCTGGGTGGTGCAATAGCAACTGCAAGTAGCAAGACCTGTAACATTCCAAACCATAGTGTTGCAACTATTTCTTGAACCTTAACTAACCACAATCTTAAAATATCAGGGACAAAGAGCAAATAGGTTGAACACAGTGCATGAGAGAATCTTTGTGGTGCAAGGGATGGACAACTAGCACACCCTGTTTCGCCCTGCTCTTGTATTTGTCATTTTTCTCTACACAGAAGGGATGCCTATTCTGAAGACCTGGAACTCTCTCCCTTACAGCTGTTGGGGAACTTCAGCATGACAGTAGTTAGTAACCCGGGAAGCAGCACCCAGTCAATGACGTATAAGGAGTTGTGAAGATAAATATCCCAGCATCCTCATCCTTCAACTGGTGGAATTCTGAAGAGTCTTCTACACTTCATCTTAGAGCTCACCATGGAAATGATAGACAGCAGCCCAAAATAGTAATAGTCTTCAAATCCATCTTTTTTTTTTCTTTTCCTCCTCGTCTCATTTCCCCACTTTTCTGGTGTATTTTAGGATCACCTCCTTAAAAAACTACTACCACTAAAATCCTTGTCAAAGATACTTTGCATCAAAGATGAAACTAAAGACAATTCAACTAACCACTTGTTATGCCTAATTTGTGAAAACTATCCTATTTTATTGTTATCGCACAGGTATCTTTTCCAAAATTATTGTGTGTAAAGTACTCTGTATCCTCCTATATGATAGAAGGCTAATATGCAAATAGACTGAACAGCGGAACAACCGAACAACTGGTTGCTATGATGTGCACTGACCACCAGGGGGCGTGTGTGGACCATGGCAGTTGTCAGCCCCAATGGGATGGTGGAGCAGGTCAGGGGCACCGTAGGCCGCAGCGGGATGGTGGAGCAGGTGAGCGGGGGCTCAGACCAAGGCAGGCACCAGTCGCTGTCATCGGGGCAAGCCTCTGGGGGTTATTGAAAATTCTTTGCTCTAGCGTGCTGTGGTCCTGCCCGGCACTCGCACCCACTGCCAGCACCGGCCCCACTCACACCAGCAGCTGTCACTGGAGCCACCACTCACACCCGCTGCCAGTGCCCAGCGCTGGTCCCAATCGCTTGGTGCCATCAGTGGGTGCGAGCGACAGCCTCCGGCCCTGATCACTCCTGAGGGCTTCTCCACCTCCCCCTGCTCCTGAGGGGCTATCGGGGCAGCAGCTGCCACTCGCACCCACTGCTGGTGCCAACCCCAATCGCTATGCGCCATCACCAAGTGCAAGTGGGGCCAGCGTTGTCAGAGCATGGAAGCGGCAGCGGTGGGAGCAGGGCTGCTGGCAGACAGGGGCTGGGGGCCACAGCAGGAGGGGCAAAGCAGGGGTGCGGAGGATGGGCAGAGACCTGCCCCTGTGCCTACTGCAACCTCATGGCCCACAGTTCCTTTCAAGGTGCACAAATTCATGCACTGGGACCCTAGTTACAATATATTTTCCATAAAGTCAGGAATTTTGTTTATCTTGTCCACTACTGTATTCCCAAGACTTATGACAGTACTAAGCACATATTATGTGCTCAAAAAAGGGAATAATTTTATGCATTGAATGTTGGCCCAACATTTATTACCAGATAATTACTGTTTGCTCATGATGTACTCATCATTTACTTTTAAATTAACTTTAATTTGATAATTTATGTAGCACTTATATCTACATTCATAGGTTAGATTGACTCTTTTTATCTTTTGCTGTCTGTGGTATCTTCTAAGTTAATCCTCAATTATCCCTGCCCCTAGGTTCACAATTATGTCCAAACCTGTCCCCCTGAGTATGGCTGGACTTATTGACTGAGATATAATGAACCAATAAAGTATATCACATGAAAGATGATGCCATTTACAAAATTAGTTCTAAAAAGGCAATAGCTTTCATTTGGAGTATATTCTTTCATCTCTCTCAGATCACTTGCTCTTGGGCAAGCCAGCAGCCATGTCATGCTGTAGTTCTAGAGAGAGGACCACATGGCAAGGAACTGAGGCCTACCAACAACCATGTGAGTGAGTTTGAAAGACCTTCCCCAGGCTTCAGCTGAGAATGCAGCTCCAGCTGACAACTTTGTCTGCAAACAAGTGGGAGACTTTGAGCCAAATCATCCAGTTAAGCCACACTCAAGATTTTGACCCACAGAAACTGTGAGGTAGTAAATGTTTGTTAGTTTAAGCCACTACATTTTGGGGGGGTTGGTTATGCTATAATTTGTAAATAATATATTGCCCTTGTGACATTTCTATATTGTAGTTATTCGATTTTGTAAAATTTGTTGAGTAGCTATTTAGTTTATTCTGTCCTCTGAATTATTCTCTAATAGCAATTTTCTATTCTTGAAGGGTGTGCATAAAATCTAGTTCACTTTAGCATTTTTGAATGTGAAAGGATAGAACTTTGACTACCTGAAATTTTATTATATTGGCCAACTTTATATTTCCCAAAAAGTGTCCATTTCATTCAAATATTCAGCATAGGCAGTCTAAAGTATTCTATAATTTTTAAATTTTTCTCTACCTGCTATTTTAATGGAAAAGAAATAAACCAAAATAGTAATAATTTTTTAAGTGGTAGAATAATGCATTATTTTATTATATTAATTTTATGGGTTTTCCAATTTTAAAATAAAGATATGTTATTTAGGGACCAGAATAAAAGTAAAATATAGATATTGTATGTAGGCATCTATATGTGTGTGTGTATATATATATATATATATATTGTTTTTATACAGGAAAAAAGTTATTAGTGACTTGGCAAACGTATAATCAGTAGAAGATGAGGGACAATGTCAGAAGTCTGTAGTATAAGAAGTGAATGGGAAGAAGTGGAAACAAAATATATACTAGTACTATTATTTTTCTGAGAGGAAAGGGGAAAGGTTAGGGTTTTACATAAAAAGTCAACTAAAGACAAGGAAGGTAATTTTATGTTCTGTTTTTAAAGTGCAGGAACTTGAAGATGTTTATAGAATTAAGGTAAGGTAATAATGAATTTGGAAAGATTGAAGCAATAAAGAAGAAAAAAAATAACTGACACTACAAGGACTCAAAAGCTGTCAATACTACCGAATCCAGGAATGGAAGGCAAATAATGAACACTTGATTATAAAGTATTTTCAGAGTACCTAGTGCCTTTCTGGAGAGCTATCTATAATAATAAAAGTGTAATATGCAAATCAACTGAATGGCCAAACAGTGGAACAACCATCCAAACAACCTTCCAGACCTAAGGCAGTCCCCCTTGACTGATGTCAGTTCTGGAGAAAGATTCAGCTGTGAGCATCAGCCTGTAGTACGGCTGATAGTTAGGAGAATCCTATATAATAAAAGGCTAATATGCAAATTGTCCCCTCAGCTGGGAGTTCAACCAGGGGGTGGGGCTGGCCAACCTCCCGCGTCCCCTCCACCTGGCCGGCCAGGCCTGATCGGCCCTGATCAGGGTGGGCCAGCCAGACTCCCCCCCCCCAGCACAAATTCATGCACCAGGCCTCTAGTGTTCAATAAAACCCAATAATTTCTAGGTCTAATTACTATCTCGTGGTAAATTAACTCCTTTCTCCTTCGGCTGTGACAATTTGTACTTCAATAGCTTGATTACTGATTTTTTTCTCTGTGTTCTTTTAAAGAAAGGCATATGTCAAAGTGCTGTATCTTTCTTAATTAACTGAGGCCCTAAGCTATCTGGAGATAAGCTACCTTTCAACATTCACCTGGTGCCCACCCACCCACTCCCCAAATGCAATGAACCTTCTTCTGACCCTTTCTTTGATGTCCCCGATTGCCAGCCCATGGATCACACAATGTTCTTGGCCTTTCCTGGCAGGCTTCCAAGCTCACCTCCCAGCTCCAGCTATATCTGGATGGAAAACAAATGTTTATAGAAAATGTCAAAGCGCCACTGAACATTCTGCCCTTAGTGTTCCCTAAGGGATCTGTGCTCATAAATTTGATTGCTTAGCAATGTAAACTATACTTCCAACGCTTTTCCTCATGATCAAGAAGGCAAGAGCTCCAAGGCACATGAGAAAAATCAGTAAATTCTGGATTCATGGTTGGAGATGCTAACGATTCCAAACCAGTCAAGTTTAAGTAAAGGAACAATCATCCATAACCAGCACACACCCTAAGATTCCCCTGTGAGTTTTCAGGGTGCTGGGGGAATCTTGTTCCCAGCAACTTTGAAGGAAAAAAAACCTGAACCCAGGCTTAAGAAAAGTCATTCCCACAGCTTTCAGCTCCCTCATTGGCTCTCCTTAGGACCAATATGAGATTTGTGAGGTTTGCCTCTTCCAGGACCTCTGATAATGATACCCAAAGTCTCCACCTATGCCCCATCCCTGATGCAGCTCAACATATTATTTTCAAAGTCTAAGCCAGGGAGGATCTGCTCAAATAATGTAACTGCATGTTCCACTCACTGAAACGCTGAGGTAGAAAAACCACTTCTCAGACGAAGCCATGACAGAAAGGAGCTTCTTAAGATATGTTACTGAACTGGAGTAGGACCGTCTAAGTCCAAAGATTAAACAATTCTAAAATTGGTTATGAAAAATCAAATAAGATCAAGAATAGGAAGGCACTTTGCAGCTTCCAAAATTGATATTCTTACTCATGCCTTCTTTGGGGTTCCCTGGGCTACATGTTCATTTCCTTAGTGTCTACGAGGTCATTTGTGCCACTTTGTCAGACATATGCTCATGTCGCATTGCCATTGTTTTTTTCTATATTATTTGTTTTCCTAAGTTCATCGAAGGCCCATGCTTCCTTTTTGTTCCTCTCACATTACATGTAGCTGTGATGTGTAAACAATTTGTGTTCACTAAGACTTTAGATATAAAAATTAATTTATTTTATTCAGTTGGTTGAACACGGGGGAGGGGGGGATTTAAACAAAAGCTTTTCTATATCTCCCTAACCTGTGTATGGTTTCAAATATAATTTCATTGCTCAAGTCTGCAAATGTACATTCCCAAAAATACCAATGAAAAGGCATGCTGTTATATCCAATGCTTCTCTTTCTATTACTGGGGAAATAAAGTGATTACTCTATGAATGTCAACTTAGCCTTTACAGGTCCTCCAGGAACCATAAGACAATGACTTTTCAACAGAATATCTCTCCTGCCTTCACCAAGACTGCTCCTTTTCTGTAGGTGCTATGCACCCTACTGCCATGGCCCACATCCTGTCAATATTTAACAAATGTACTTTGAATAACTGATACTCATGTTCGTTGCATGCTGTCTCCTGTTATTGAAGGCTCATTGGAGCACAGAAATGTTTCTGCTGCTGAAAGGTTCAATAATCAGACAGCGACCCACCTCCTGAGTACTAAATATATAAAGAACTTCTCTTCATTTTAGCTACTGATTCTAAGTAACTTAGTCAACCATGAGGGTCTTGCTTTGCATCCTCGGGGTCCTTGCCTTGTTGTCCACAGTTCCTCCAGGTAAGATGGAAACCTTTCTTTCCAGAGTTATGAAAATACTAGGTCTTCCAAGAGTTTGAAAATAAATTAGATTGCACCATTCAAGGAAGAATGTGAGAGGAGTGCATTGGCTGCTCACAGGAAGGGAAAGTTGATGCTACTACATCCATAAAGTGGTGCCTTTCAGTGATGTATCCTGTTCTGAAATCTAGCTTACAATTGTGCTTGATCCAAAGATGGTGGAAATATGCTCAACATATACACACACAAAAATAGGGGGGATTGAAAAAAATGGAAAGTGAGTGGTGATTAGAAGGGCCAGGGGTAAAGAGGGGGCCACTCCATCATAACCTGTGGTTCACAGAACATTCTAATCATTAATCTAGGTAGAGGGTAAAGAACTAGGTGGAAATTACTATGTGTAGTGGAGGCCAAGATTCCACCTCAACACTTAATCCAATAACCAATTGTACAGACTTATTTGTTGAATAATCAATCCTATTTTAAAAACCACTAATACTATGTAATAAATACATATTAATCTTTGGGCTTATAACTGAGGCTTATATTATTATCTATTGATTTACTTATCTTTTCTGATGCATATACTACCTTGGAGCACATTTTAATACCTGTAAATTCAAATTTTTCTTCATTATTCTTGTTTTTTTTTTGACTTATTTGTTGAATAATCAATCCTATTTTAAAAACCACTAATACTATGTAATAAATACATATTAATCTTTGGGCTTATAACTGAGGCTTATATTATTATCTATTGATTTACTTATCTTTTCTGATGCATATACTACCTTGGAGCACATTTTAATACCTGTAAATTCAAATTTTTCTTCATTATTCTTGGTTTTTTTAAAAAAAATTATTGAGATAAAATTCACCATAAAATTCACTCTTTTAAAGTGTACCATTTCAGTGATTTTCCGTATATTCATAAAGTTATGCAATCATCACCACTATCTAATTCCTGGACATTTCATACCCCTAAAAGCAACTCCATATTCATTAGCAGTCATTTCCCATCTTTCCCTTTCTTTAGACCTTGGCAACCACTAATCTGCTTTCCGTCTCTATCAATTTACTTTTTCTGGACACTTAATATAATCAATCATGCAATATGTGACCCTTTGTGTCTATTTTCTTTCACTTAGCTTAATGTTTTTCAAAGTTCACCCAGGTTGTAGCATGCTTTAATATTTAATTCCTTTCAACTGATGAATAGTATTCTAGTAAACACATACGCTACATTTTATTTATCCATTTGTCATTGATGGACACTTGGATTGTCTCTACTTTGGGACTATTATAAATGATGTTGCTATAAAGATCTATGTGTGGACATATTTCCAATTCTCTTGGGTAAATACCTAGGAATAGAATTGCTGTGTCATATGAGTAACTCTATGTTTAACTTTCTGAGGAATTGCCAAACAATTTCCACAGTTGCAGGCTTCATTTTACAATCTCACCAGCAATGCACGAGGGTTCCAATTTCTCCACATAGCCACCAACACTTGCTATTTGTCTTCATTATTATAAATCCTAGCTGGTATAAAGTGATTTCTCATTATAGTTTTAATTTGCATTTTACTTTGCAGTTCATTTGCAATGTTGGGCATCTTTTCATGTGTTTATTCGCCATTTGTATATCTTCTTTATAGAAATGTCTCTACAAAGTTCTTTACTCCTTTAAATTAGGTTGTCTTTTATTATTGAGTTATCAGTTTTTTTATATAATCTGAACATTAAGTTTATCAGATGTAAGTTTAAAAATATTCTCTCCCATTCTGAGGATTGTTTTTATTTTTACTGGATGTGCTTGCTGTAGCAAGAAGTATGTTTTCAGGTTCAAAGTTAAAAACAACTTAGACTTAATTGGCTTAAACAATAAAGAAAATATGTTATTACACATAACAAGAAGTCCAAAGATTAAAGAATTCTAAAATTGGTTAATGCATCAGATTATCCATTCCATCAAGTGTCAGAAAATGCCAAATTTATCCTTACCTAGCTCCTCTCAAGGTCTGAAGATAGCAGTCTTTGCTCTAGACATCATACCCTGACCCACCAAATTACACCAGAGTACAAGAAGGGCATTTCTTCTTATATCAGCAAGGAATATTTTCCCAGAAGTTCCCCAGAAATGGATATAACCACCCCCCCCCAACTAACCGCTGGTAAAGAAATGAAGAACAATATTATTGGCTTCAACTAATACAGATTTATGCCTAGGATATCTAGAAGAGTGGTAGGCAATTGAACAGCTCAGGACTCCAGCACCTAAGCACATAGTATATTTACATACTACTGTTTAGTTTTGTCACATTGCCTTAAAATTTATATACAGAGTAAAGGGAACCCTTATACACTACACTTTTGGTGGGAATGCAAATTGGTATAGCCATTATGTAAAGCAGTATGAAGGCTTCTCAAGACATTAAAAATAGAGTTACCACATGAGCCAGCAATTCCACTTCTGATTTATAGCCACAGGAACACAATCAGAATGTTGGCAAGGTATCTACACTCCCATGCTCATTGCAGCATTATTCACACTAGTCAAGACACGGAAACAACATAAGTGTCCATCAGTTGATGACTGGGAAAAGAAATTGTGATATATATACTTAACAGAATAGTATCCAGCCTTAAAAAGAGGGAAACTAAACCATTTGCAACAACATGAACAGACCTGCAGGACATTATGCTAAGACAAATAAGTGAGACACAGAAAGACCAATACTGTATGATCTCATTTATATGTGGAATATAAAATGGTCAAACTCAAAGAAGTAGATAGTATAATGGTGGTTTCCAGAGGAGTGGGAGAGGGAGAATGGAGAGATGTTGGTCAAAGGATACAAACATTCAGTGATAAAATGAACAAGTTCTGGAGACTTAATGTACAGAATGGTGACTATAGTTGGTAATATATTGTATACTTGACATTTGCCAAGAGAATAGATCTCAAGTAATTTTACCACTCAAAGAAAGGAAAAAACTATGTGAGGTGGTGGATATGTTATCTCATGGCAGTAATAAATTCACAATGTATATTATATCAAAACATCAGCCTGGCTGGTATGGCTCAGTGGTTGAGCGTTGACCCAAAAAACAAGAGGTCACTGGTTCAATTCCCAATCAGGGCACACACCCAGGGTGCAGGCTCAATCCCCAGTGGAGGGCATGCAGGAGGCAGCCAATTGATGATGTTTCTCTCTCATCAATGTTTCTATCTCTCTATCCCTCTCCCTTTCCCTCTCTCTAAAAATCAATAAAAACATAATTTTTTTAAAAAATCATATTGTATACCTTAAATATATGCAATTTTATTAATCAATCATTCCTCAATAAAAGTGAAAAAATACATACACCCCAAAACTGTGATAAGTGAATATCATCATTGCAACAACATGGATGGACCTTGAGAGTACTCAACTAAGTGGAATAAGCCAGAAAGACAGGAAGACAAATACTGCATAATCTCACTTTCTTGTGGAGTCTTTAAAAAGAGTCATACTCATAATAACAGAAAATAGGATAGTGGTTACCTGGGGATGATGGGTAGAGAAAATGGGGAATTGTTGATCAAAGGTTCAGTTATGCAAGATAAACAAGTTAAGAAGTTCTGCTATCCATACAGTACCTATGGATAACAATACTGTATTGTATACTTGAAATTTGCTAAGAGTATAGACCTTATGCTAAGTATTCTTACCACAAATAAGAACATTAATAATAATAAAGAAGGTGGGAGAAATCTTTGATAGGTGATGGATATGTCTATGGCTTTGATGGTCATGATGGTTTCATAGATATACACTTTTCTCCAAACTTATCAAGTTCTATACATTAAATATGTACAGTTTTTTTACATTGGTCATATCATGATACAGTGGTTTCAAAATCTAATCTAATAAAAGAGAAACATGCAAATTGACCACACCTCCGCTATGCCCCAAGCCATGCCCACCAGCCAATCAGAGCAACTATATGCAAATTAACCCAACCAAGATGGCAGCCGGCAGCCATGCAGCTGGAGCAAGCAGGAGGCTTGGTTGCCCCAGCGATGGAGGAAGCCAAGCTTCCCGCCTGCCCTGGCTGGCTGTGGCCTCCTATCAAGGCAATAAAGTTTCAATTATAGAAGATAAATCCCAGATACCTGCTTCCAGCCAGCCTCCACTGGGAGCTTGGGTGGCTGGGGGCGTGGCCAGCCTGCAAACAGCCATTAACCTCTCACCCCAGCTGGCCAGGCACCCCAGCGGGGACCACCACCCTGAGGGGGTTGTGGCCAACCTGCAAACAGCCACCAGCCCCTCACCCAGGCTGGCCACACCCTAGTGGGGTGAGGGTCCCCACTGGGTGGCTTGGACAGCCTGCAAACAGCCATCAGCCACTCACCCAGACTGGCCAGGCACCCCAGCAGGACCCCCAAACCCTGAAAGGGGTGTGACCAGCCTGAAAACGGCACTCAACCCCTAACCCAGGCAGACCAGGCACGCCAGTGGGACCCCCACACTGAAGGGGCTGTGGCCAGCCTGCAAACAGCCATCAGCCCCTCACCCAGGCTGGCCAGGCACCCCAGCAGGACCCCCCTCCCTAAAGGGGGTATGGCCAGCCTGTAAATGGCCCTCAGCCCCTCACCCAGGATGGCCAGGCACCCCAGCGGGACCCCCACCCTGATCCGGGACAC
>NW_005354519.1:1268728-1280469 GCF_000412655.1 Myotis brandtii | reverse complement strand
CCCACAGGGGGAGCTCTGCTCAGCCACAAGCCAGGCTGATGGCTGCCAGTACAGCGGTGGTGGTGGGAGCCTCTCCCACCTCCTCAGCAGCGCTAAGGATGTCCGACTGTAGCTTAGGCCTGCTCCCCGCTGGCAAGTGGACATCCCCCAAAGGCTCCTGGGCTGCCAGAGGGATGTCTGACTGCCAGCTTAGGCCCAATCCCCCAGGGAGCGGGCCTAAACCAGCAGGTGGTCATCCCCGAGGGGTCCCAGACTGCAAGAGGGCACAGACCGAGCTGAGGGACCCCCCGAGTGCACAAATTTTTGTGCACAGGGCTTCTAGTATATTATATAAAATGTCTCTTTATTAAAGTATTACAACTAAACGATGAAAAAGACATGATATAATTACAATTTCACCATTGTGCAACCCCATTGCATTAATGAATCTAGCCATTGAGCATTAATAACTGCTATCATCTCCCACAAAAAGACAACCAGACGTTATGGGTCTCCTTATAAAACACACACACACACACACACACACACACACACACACACACACACACCAATACATTGCAGCTAGCTAAAGGAATCAAACATAAATCTGATCAAGCCTCTGAATCGTGCTGCCAATTTTCTGAAAATACAGAGGACACAGGAACATGTTGAATTCTCCAAGAGTATGCAATCAGAAAATATCAGCTGTGGGCAAGACTACAGGTTAACCATAACAAGTTCTTCAATATAAAATACACATATATAAGAAATAATTCAGGAAGGACCTGTAGATTTATAGGGAATAGCAAACATTGTGATGAGATGAAAACTAAACTGTAATGTCTAGGGATGAAAACTCAGGTATTAAAACACATTTTTAAAAGTAAGGAAATTATTACTATAAAACTTAGGATAGTTTTGTTTGGGAGCAAAGGATAGAAGAAGAGAGAATGAGAGAGTGAGAGAGATCTGGGAACTGGAGTGAGAGATTATGGCTCATGGGATCTTGTGTAGATCTCAGAAACTTCCTTAGTAAATGAGACATGGTTTGGGGCCTAAATACACTGGAAAGTTGGAGCCAAGACACAACTCCCTCTGTCTCCTTCTCATTCTCTATTGATGATTTTTTTTTTAATAACCCAAGAAAGTAAAGGAAACAAGAGATAACTTCCCCATTTTTCCACCACCATACAGCTTCTAATGTAAGCTTACTCTGTCTTCTCTTGATTTTCTGACTTAAGGCTACCCCTTCCTCCTACACCCTGAATTTTATCCCCACTCACTTTTTAAAAACTCACTCTTGAAATTGAACATTCTTAAATCATAAATCTTCACCCCAAAATGAATGTGTCATTTTAGAAAAAAAATATGCTGTAACAGTTCTCATCAGAAACCTTTCTCCTTTTCAGCTATTTCCACTTACAGAAGAAATAATCATTTTCCTTTATTCATGATCTCCACTTTTCTCAACTATAATTTTTTTGTTATTTTTTTTCTGGGCAAGTTCTTCATTGTTGTTGTTTTAATTTATTATGGAACACTTTCAACATTAAAATATACAAATAACTAACATAACACAATATGATGTTTTCTCTTTTCAAAGCGAGAAGCTTTATTTTTAACAGCAGATGTTCTTCATTATACCATAAATGCAAAATGAAGTGCAATCATGATGAATATGCAGTTAGATACTGTTCTGACTGGAGCATCTGCTGCAGAGTAAAGAAAGTTGACTTGAACAAAAGAAAGAAGTGGTGAAAAGTCCAGCTCCATTTTCTTCAGACTCCAAGAACAGAAACTAAAAATGAATAAGATTCCCATCTCTACATAAGAATAATTAGTCCGGCCAGCGTGGCTCAGTCACTGAGCATCAACCTATGAACCAGGAGGTCACAATTTGATTCATGGTCAGGGGACATGCCCAGGTTTTGGGCTCGATCCCCAGGGGGAGGCATACAGGAGGCAGCCAAAAAGTGCTGATCATCATTGATGTTTCTAGCTCTCTCTCTCTCTCTCTCTCTCTCCCTTCTTCTCTGAAATCAATTAAAATATATTTTTAAATTTTTTTAGAAAGAATGATTAATATGAAAGATAATGGAAATTCATGATAATTCTGTTGAGGTTAAAATAAATATAAATTTAATAAAGGCTTACATTCTATTTTCATGTGTGCATGTTTACATTCATTTCCTCAGTTTAGATTCACAACCACATTGTTGTTTCACCAATAATACGAGAACCCAGCCCCACCACTTATTCACTTTTTAACCTTGGGGAAATGCTTTAGTCTCTCCCAACCCCGGTTTCCTTATTTATGAAGTGGGGTAACAATAGTACCTACATCATGGTGTTATGAGGATTATATGCATTAATATACATAAACCCTGAAGCAGCACCTGACCCCAATATAAGCTCCATATGTGTTCATTATAATTTCATGGACCAGAGAATGTGATCTGTCTTACAGCATTTTGGAATCTGTTAAATCATTCTTTGTGGTCTAAGATAAAATTGATATTTGTTCAAATTTCCCGTGGTTTTTAAAAGAAGGTATATTTTCTGTTTCTGAGGTAATACAATCTTATATAAACAAAACATATTTATGCAACATTACGATATTTTAGTAATCTAGGACCAGAACACTAGAATGAGGACCAAGAAGAAAGAAGAGAGGCAGTTGGATTTCAGGAAGAGGAATGAGAAAATTTAGTGGCCATATAATATAATGAGAAGAAAGTATAAAAGGGGATCCTGCGGTTTCAAAGCTGACAAAGAGATGGTTAGCTTATTTAGCTCACTAAACTTGACTCTAGAGAAAGTAGGTTGGGAGTATGAGGAAAGTTAATAAGGAGATGTTTTGGGGCCTAGCCAGTTTTGCTCAGTGGATAGAGCACCAGCCTGCAGACTGAAGGGTGTAGGTCAAGGGTGTAGGTCAGTTGCAGGCTTGATCCCCGAGCCTAGTCAGAGTGCTTGAGGGAGGCAACCAATGTAAGAGATATCAATTTTTCTCTCTCTGTCTCTCCCCCTCCTTCCACTCTCTAAAAATCAATGGAAAGATATCCTTGGGTAAGGATTAATAATAATAATAAATAAATAAATAAATAAATAATAAAAGAGAGATGTTTTGGCATAGTAGAATTTTAGCATAAAGGAATATCAGTATCAGTCCACTAGGCACATGCAAAAGTATAACTTAATTTTTTATAAATGAACTTAATTCCTATTATGAACTTCATGCTACCTGATCACAGAAACTGAAATATAGTCAATTTAGAGTCACTTCTCTTTTCTCCAAGTTACTTATAAGTTCCAGAGAAGTTAAACATTGGTGAGGCATCTGAGAGAGCCTTGATTAAGACATCCTCCTGACTTGGTCTCCCATCACTAGTCAAGGTATGACTGCTGAGTTGCCTCTTATTCTTAATAAAATTATTAAAACTCTTTGGGTGAGGCTCATTCCTTAGTGCATACGCTACTTCTGCTACTCATACATCATTCTGGGTTACCAGAAATTCATATGGGACTGTCTATGACTTCACCACTTCCATGATCTCAGCCATACAGGGATTATGCTACTGCTCCCTTCCCACGCTGGGGGGACCTGTGTGAGGGAAGGGGAACCAATGCTATGAGACTATTTACTAAATCGGACCATGCAATCAATGCTGAGCTATGTTCTTGCCACCTCTCTGTATTCTACTAACATAAGGAAACACTAGTGCATCATTGCTCTCAGACCACACAGTATTTCTGTCCTCCATTACCCTATGCCATTTCTCTCCTCTCTCATTATATAAAGACCAGGACTAAAAACAGAAACAGTGACCCATCACAATATAAGCTGTCTTTCCTCATTCACTCTTATACTCTCCTGCTGCCTCCAACTTATTTAAGACTTGGTTTAGAAAAACCTTAATCTCAGACTTCTAACCTTCAGAACAATGACACAATACATTTCATTGTTTAAGCTATCTAGTTTGTGGTCATTTATTATGGCAGCTCTTGAGAACTAATACACCAGACTTCTTTTATTTTTTACTTCTTTCTTTAATTTATTTTTTAATTAAATTTATTGGGGTGATGTCAACATAAGACACGCCCAAATGTGTATTTTTATGAGTTTATTTGAGCTAAACTGATGACAATTGCTGGGAAGCAAAATCTTAAGGGATTGAGAAAAAACTCAAGGGAATGACAGTTATGCACCTTATTTTATTTTTTTTTATTGTTTTATTTTTTTATGCACCTTATTTTATACACTTAGAGGCCCGGTGCATGAAAATTCATGCACTGGAGGTGGGGGGTTCTTCAGCCCGGCCTGCCCCCTCTCACAGTCCAGGAGCCCTCAGGGACAGGAGGCAACCCAGCAATCAGGGGAAGGTAATGCCCCATCACACCTCTGCTGCTGCCACTGCCAGCAGTGCAAGCCTCGGCTGGCCCTGGTTACCTGAGCTTCGGGTGGCCCTGGGCGTCTGGGCAGCTGACATCAAGGCTTGCCTGTGCCTCGGGCATTGGCTGGGCAGCCACCATCCGAGGCTTGCCTGTGCCTTGGGCCAGCCCTGGTCAGCTGGGAGGCTGAGGGGATTGGGGGTCTCTGGAGGCCTTGCCATGTGCCTGCCACCCTGATGGGGCTGAGGGGACTGGGCACTGCCATCTTGTGGCTGTGGGCACCGCCATATTTGAGGGTGTGGCAGTCAATTAGCATATTCCCTCCTTATTGGCTGTGGGCACCATCATCTTTGAGGGTGGGCAGTCAATTATTGGCTGTGGGAGCTACCATCTTTACAATGGCATGAGGGTCAATTAGCATATTCCCTCTTTATTAGATAGGATTACAATTAAAGGAGGAGGTGTAAGGATGGTTACATGAAATTCATTGGTGATACTTTAGGACAGCGGTTCTCAACCTGTGGGTCACGACCCCTTTGGCAGTCGAACGACCCTTTCACAGGGGTCGCCTAAGACCACCCTGCATATCAGATATTTACATTACGATTCATAACAATAGCAACGTTACAGTTATGAAGTAGCAATGAAAATAATTTTATGGTTGGGTCACAACATGAGGAACTGTATTTAAAGGGCCAGAAGGTTGAGAACCACTGATTTAGGAGGACTGGAGAAAGCCAAGCAGGGAAATCTCTAGGATTGGATAAAAAGTAAAATGAACAGACACATACTTCTTTTACATTTGTGGATATAGAATAGTTAACAACCAATAATTATTCTGATAATAATAACAATGATGGTATTTGTTGTCTTTGCTCTGATGCTGTGGTTGCGCTTTGAGGGGTCTGGAAAAAAGGAAATTACTTTGATATTTCAAAGGTGTGCTTTCAGGTGTGTTATCATAGATGCAAAAAAAAAAAAAATACAGCAGACAGGCTCAGTTAAAGTAAAGATTGACCTTTGTGCCCTAACCAGTTTGGTTCAGTGGATAGAGCGTCGACCTGGTGACTGAAGGGTCCCAGGTCATAGGCTCGATCCTTAGGAGGCAGCCGATCAATGATTTTCTCTCATCATGATGCTTCTATCTCTCTCTCCCTCTCCTTTCCTGTCTGAAATCAATAAAAATATATTTTAAAAAGAAATAGCATATCGTTCTCAGGTCTCCATTAGTACTTTTGGAAAACCCAGGTGGGGAGCAGTGCCCTTGTCAAAAGGAAAAGCTATTGAATGGGGACAGCTGTCAGTTTTCCCTCATCTGAGCTTTGCCAACTCAGGTGCCTCAAGAGAGATCAGTGTAGCATATCCAACCGGAGCAGGGCACGCCTCAGACCTGAGTACTTCCCTTTCTCGCTCTCTGACAGCCCGTGCCAGACCCTACCACCAGCCTCCTCCACAGCAGAGCCTAGCCATGAAGCCTCTCCTCATGGTGTTTGTCTTTCTCATCTTCTGGGACCCAGCGCTGGCAGGTAAAGTGGAAATCTTCCTGGGGGGTCCTTTCTAGAGAAGAGCAATTCCACTAAGCAAACCTATGCATGTCTTCCCACCAAGGACCCTTTAATTTTCAAAGTAGAAAAAGCATCAAGCAGCTTTGATGTCAGCAAGGTCGGAGCTTGCATCTTGGCTCTCCAACTTGTTAGCTGTACTGCTGTAGGCAAAAGTCTGAGCTTCTCTGAACCTCAGTTCTCTCCACTTACAGAACAGAAATAATAATACTAGCAAGAATTAAATGGTATAATGTATAGAACATGCCTAAAATAATATGTGCAGGACCTGACTTATGAGAAGTGTTATATTTTCATTAGTGATGCCTCATCTTATTTTGCCACTAGTTTGTCTCTAACTCAGGAACATATCTAGTCATACTAGTCAAAACCAGCAAATGGTGATAACATTTTAAGCCTCCTAATATGCGGAAATTGCGTATAGTAAAGTTACTATCTGTCGATGCCTTAGGTACATGGTGAAGCAGATGTGGAACTGCTTGTTCCAAGAAAATTAATGAGATCCTATGTGATAAAAGACATGAAGGACTAACTGGCCTCATGTTCTGACTTTAGAAATCTCATCTTGAATATTCTCCTCACTCAGTGGAATCAATTCAAATCTATATGTTAGAGGGTCCCATTTAATTTCTCACTCTCCCTGCAGTATTTTCTAGGCAAATGAATCAGATTTTCAGATCATATAACTCAATGGGCTTAAATTAAGAATTCCTAGGATTCAGGCCTTTTAAAGCTCTTGATGGGACCGATTCCACTATGACCACAGATCTCCAGACAATTGCATATAGTCTATAATATTCCATTTATTGTCTTATACATTCCCATAGCTACTCTTTTTCATAGGACTTTCTCATCTCCTATGCAGACATTACATTTCATCTCCTCGGGCTTCCTTCTTGCCAGCTAAGTAACCCTGACCCCTTCTTTTTTCCTATAGGACAACTATCCTCCAGGGCATGATGACTTGGATAGGGTATGTGTTGGCTCAAAATATTTACACATGGACCAATACGGGCACTCTTGTCCTTTTAACGCCTTCTTACACATGAGCATAAAGAAACATTCATATTTTAATGATCCTGTGGAGTAGCATGTCTACAAAATTGTAAGCCCAGCTCTAATGCCTTGGGCTCTAATAAGAGATCCCAAACCTGATTTCATCCTCCTCTGAACTCACACCATTCCATATGGCAAATGTGTCACTAGACTTGTCATGTTTTTCTCCTCTCTTAAAGGTATTTTGTGCTTCTTCTCTCTGTCTAGACTGAAAATTCTTTGAGATTAAGGTCTATATTACACTCAAATCTGCAGCCCAGGAGTACCTGAGTTTATAAAAACTGGTTTGGGAATGAATAAGTAATTAAAAGTGAGTTAAGAATTATATACATAGGTAACTTGATTGTTTCAAGTTATTATTTGACCAATTTAGGCAAACTTCCAAGTTACTAATTACCTTAGTCAGCTCAGACTGCCATAACAAAATACCACAGACTGCATGGCTTAAACAAACTTTATTTTCTCATAGTTTTAGAGGCTGGAACGTCCAAGATCAACTGCAGGTCGATTCAGTTTCTGATGAGAGTTATATTTCCTGCCATCTTCTTTCTGTGTCTTCTACCACTAAGTCTACCAGTCCTATTAATTTAGGCCACCAATCCTAATGCATTAGGGCCTCACTCTTATTACCTTTTTTTTTTAAGTCTTTATTGTTGACAGTATTGCATATGTCCCCTTTTTCCCCCATTGACCTCTCCCAGCCATCATAACAGTTATGACCTTATTTAATTACCTCCTGAAGTCCCAATCTCCAAATACAGTCACACTGAGGATTAGAGTTTCAACATATGCATTGGTGAGAGGGGGCTGCAATTGAATCCATAGCACAAGCTAATTTTTTTCAATCAGAATCTATTAGAATTAATTAAATTCTATCAGAATCAATTGATTCCAACAAAATCAGTCATTATGAACTAGTCTCCTTAGAATCAGTGTAGAAAAAAAAGGGGGCGGGGCCTTGTTATTTATAGTCCAAACAGGTCTATAATGAATTCTCCTTCCATTCATTGTCTTTCCAGGCATGAATCCAATATCATCAGAAATACACAAGAAATGCTATGGAAATGGCATCTGCAGACTTGAGTGCTATGGAAGTGAAATGTTAGTTGCCTACTGTATGTTTCGACTGGAGTGCTGTGTCAAAGGAAACCCTGAACCCTGACATGAGAAGCCAGTGAATGCCAATGAACTTGAAAGCCCTGACCACTCCCATCTTTCACACAGCCAAGGAATTTATGTTAAACGGTGGCACAGATCTGGCATTTTTATAAACCTTCAGATTCTTAGAATTTTGGATTTTTAAAGCTGGCCTACAGCTTTCCTAAAAGCAGCTAAGCTTCTCATGAAAACAACTTAGAATACATTTTCCCACTTCATAGTGATATCCGGGCTCTCTTCAGTGCCTATTTATCTCTTTACTCATGGAAAGGATGTCTTGGTTATTCATAGAGGCTTCAAATTATAAAAACGTCTTTATACTTAGACTTTACCATTCCTTCAGCTCCCCACTTACCTTTTCTTTGCTCCTCCCATCTACGGAGGAGCAGATCTGTCTTGGCCTCCTGTTGACCTTGTGCATCTCTCACATAGAACACATAGGCGAGGCCTAACTGCAGGCTGACTTGAGTCTTGACTGGGCCTAACCCTGCAGTTCTTGACACACAAGGAGAAAGGCCATGTTGTGATGGGCTGCCATGAGGCAGGTTCTCATTCACCTCCCTGGTTTCAGAGAGTGAAAGCATGGGACTTTCCACCTCAGCCTGCTTAGGGTCCAGGCTATGAGAACACTTGGCTATGGTGTAGAGTTGGCTCCTGAGCAGCAGAATGGCCCACCACCTCTGCTGCCCATTATCTGACCTCTCTGGTGGGGTATCATCCTGTGAGACTAGCTGCTAACACCATGTTTTGCTGCATGTGTCAGTTAATAAATTGTCTAAATCCATCTGGATTCATTGTTTTCTTTGCCAGCCAAACTTATGAAAGTACTAGAGCCTCGGTACACAAAATTCATGCACTGGATGAGGGGGCCCTCAACCCGGCCTGCACCCTCTTGCAGTCCTTGCTCCTTACTGCTCACCTGCTTGCTGCTCCTTACCGCTAGGCTCACTGCTCCTTAGTGCTCGCCAGTCGTGAGCTTAGCTTCTGGCTGAGTGGCACTCCCCAATGGGAGTGCACTGACCACCATGGGGCAGCTCCTGCATTGAGTGTTTGCCCCCTGGTGGTCAGTGCGCATCATAGTGACTAGTCGTTCTGGTCTTTCCACTGTAACGGTCGCTTAGGCTTTTATTATATAGACTAGTGGCCTGTTGCAAGAAGATTCACGCAATAGGCCTTCCTTCCCCTGGCTGCCGGCACCGGTTTTCCTCCGGGCCCCGAAACCCAAGCCTTTGGTCCAGCTGCAGCAGCGAGGCTTGGCTTCTCCACTCCGGCTGCTCCCAGCCCCCTCCTTTTTTTTTTTTCCAGCTCCTTGAGCGGAGGCCAGGGTTGGCTGGAACCCTGGGTTGCCAGGGCCACTCCTTGAGTGGAGCCCAGGCCCCCAGACCCTCCTTGAGTGGAGCCCAGGGCCGGCGGGAAGCTTGGCTTCCTCTGTCACCGGGAGCAATCCAAGCCTCCTGCTCACTCCAGCTCCGTGACCGCCGCCATCTTCAGTCATCTTCAGTCTTCGCTCCGCGCCTGTGTATGCAAATTAACTGCCATCTTTGTTGGGTTAATTTGCATAATCACTCTGATTGGCTGGTGGGTGTAGCGGGGTGATGGTTAATTTGCATGTTTCTCTTTTATTATATAGGATAACAGGCCAACCTAGCAACTTGCATTGTGCTGGTTGTCTTACTGACTACTGTGATGCTACTGAATGTCTACCCAACTGCTCAACACCATCAACCTATATACAGATGCTTGAGTGTGGGAAGACTGCATGTGCTGCTCAGGAAGAGGGGAGGGGTGGCAGAGGGGGATAGAGATTATGATTGTGGAACAATTTTCTTCCACTTCAGTGCTGAATACAGTTTGGACTTTCTAGTAATTCTGCGACTGTAAAACTCTAGCTGCAAAGAGCCAACTGCTGACAGGGTATAGGGCTGAGGAAACAATGGCTAAGTCCTGGCCTAAAATGACAGTACTGCCTTTCCAGCCTCCTCGCTGCACCTGGGAAGAGATGAAGGAATAGTAGGTGAGAAAGAATAAGGGGTTGTGAGGTGTTCTACCCTCCCAGACATTGTTCAGCCTATGCTAAAATCCAGTGCTGTGTTAACTGGGGACATACTAAGAATATAGTAGAGTGTGTCTTTCTCTCAGAAGCCCATAATGTGGAGTCATTAGGTATGAGAGATGGCCTGGAATGGTAACCTCGGTTGTTAAGTATCCAGAGTATGGAATGTATCAAGACAGGGCCCAGGAAAACTATTCTATTCTAAAGGAGGCAAGGAATTCTATATAAATAAATAAATATATATATATATATATATATATATTTCAGAGAGGGAGAGACAGAAACATCAATGATGAGAATCATTGATCGGCTGCCCCCTGCACGCCCCCTATTGCGGTACGAGCCCACAACCCAGGCATGTGCCCTTGACCAGAATCGAACCAGGACCCTCAATCCACAGGCCGACGCTCTATCCACTGAGCCAAACCAGCCAGGACTGAACCTGGGAAACTTGACCAATGACCGGGCATAGGAAGCTATTAAAGAAATAACATTAACTTTTTCGAAGTGTGACAACACTGTGGTTATGATGAAAGGAAAGAGATGTTGTTTAATATCTGTAGAGTTTCAGTTTTGCAAAATGAAAAGTTCTTAGGCTGGCTGCACAAAAATGTGAACATACTTAACACCATGAAACTAATCATGCACTTAAAAATGAGTAAGATGAGCCCAGCCGGTGTGGCTCAGTGGTTGAGCATCAACCTATAAACCAGGAGGTCAAGGTTTGATTGCCGCCATCTTCAGTCATCTTCAGTCTTCGCTCCGCGCCTGTGTATGCAAATTAACTGCCATCTTTGTTGGGTTAATTTGCATAATCACTCTGATTGGCTGGTGGGTGTAGCGGGGTGATGGTTAATTTGCATGTTTCTCTTTTATTATATAGGATAACAGGCCAACCTAGCAACTTGCATTGTGCTGGTTGTCTTACTGACTACTGTGATGCTACTGAATGTCTACCCAACTGCTCAACACCATCAACCTATATACAGATGCTTGAGTGTGGGAAGACTGCATGTGCTGCTCAGGAAGAGGGGAGGGGTGGCAGAGGGGGATAGAGATTCTGATTGTGGAACAATTTTCTTCCACTTCAGTGCTGAATACAGTTTGGACTTTCTAGTAATTCTGCGACTGTAAAACTCTAGCTGCAAAGAGCCAACTGCTGACAGGGTATAGGGCTGAGGAAACAATGGCTAAGTCCTGGCCTAAAATGACAGTACTGCCTTTCCAGCCTCCTCGCTGCACCTGGGAAGAGATGAAGGAATAGTAGGTGAGAAAGAATAAGGGGTTGTGAGGTGTTCTACCCTCCCAGACATTGTTCAGCCTATGCTAAAATCCAGTGCTGTGTTAACTGGGGACATACTAAGAATATAGTAGAGTGTGTCTTTCTCTCAGAAGCCCATAATGTGGAGTCATTAGGTATGAGAGATGGCCTGGAATGGTAACCTCGGTTGTTAAGTATCCAGAGTATGGAATGTATCAAGACAGGGCCCAGGAAAACTATTCTATTCTAAAGGAGGCAGGGAATTCTATATATAAATATAAAT
>NW_005354519.1:1259828-1268473 GCF_000412655.1 Myotis brandtii | reverse complement strand
CAGGGATCAAGCCCACAACCCAGGCATGTGCCCTGACCGGGAATCAAACCATGAACTCCTGGCTCATAGGTCATCGCTCAACTTCTGAGCCACACCAGCCAGGCTTATTTGAAGAATAATGCCGGTGGTCTTAATCCAGCATCTAGAAGGGTTCAGAAATCTGGAGAAGCACTGTGTGTAAATTAATCAAGAGTCCAGAGACAAAACATAATTTTGAAAGGCATTATGGGGAGTCAGAGAAGACTTAGCTAAAGGAACTAAGTTATCCTTGTCTCAGGACCCCTTACTATTTAGTAACACAATTTGTCCTAAGGCAAGGTAGATATACACATCAAAGAGTAGGGCTACTATACAGAATCTGTTGTCAGATTGGGGGAATTTGCCTACGGCTGTTCAGGTGTTTGGCCAGTAGGAGACAATAACATGTAGATTGAGATGCCCTGAGCTGTCTGGCAGCAAACAATCATTTTATGCATCCTTTTCAGGGGTTTGGGGAAATGCCTTCAGCCATTTCCAGATGATTCAGCCCTGCTGACATGCTGGAACTGGCTTCCGCCAGAAGAACACTGAATCTTCTGGAACTGCAGCCTCATAACATCCCAGATAGCCTTATTTTACTCTTTCACTTCATGTGCATGTTCTCAAGACACAGATAAACTAAAACTTGAAAACAATCCAGCTATTATTGGGGAAGTTGAAGTATTACTTTCCCCACTGAGTGCTTGAAGTGGGGTCCTTAAAATATCTCAAGAAAAAGAATTTTCTGAGACGCTCACAGAAGAATGAATGATTTTTATTTGTGTGGAATCACATCTCTGGGTTGCCAACGTCCCATTTCCCTTAATCCAGCCCCTGAAGAAGTGTAGCTGGGGATTCAGCAGAGCTAAAAGCAAAGCCAGTGTGCAGCGTTTCCTTTCCATGTCGCAGCCAGGTCCAGTTCAGCATCAGGCTGGTTGCAGTCCATTAGTCCCCTGTGTGTGGGGGTCCCCGTGGTCATGGGCCATGTGGGTGAATGCAGGGAAGCCAAAGAGTGTGCCCCCCTGCAGCAAGAGTCCAAAAACCATAAGAGAAACCAAGAGGAACAAGAGAGCAAACTCCCTGGTTTAGGGGATTAAATGTCCCAAATTTCCCACACTTGCAGTGACCACACCTATTCTGGCCAATGACTTGTTCCCAGGTGTAACTGATAGGCATGTACCCTCCAGACTTCACCCCACTTTACTGGGCAGGTGTCTATCTCCCCTCCGCTAGACCCCTGGGGAGTGTAAAGCTGTAGCTGCCCAAATGAAATGACTATAATATTTGGCCTTCCCTTTGCTCCTTTCCTATTATTAATAAATAGGTTAATTATAATGGTATCCCAGCGTGCTGATTATCTGAAAAGCCTCTCTTTCCAACTAGATGAGAGGACATTACTAGAGTCCCTTTGGAGAGGTGACCCCCTGAGTTCCCTCTGCTAAAAGAATCAGAAACCCTCTGGACTCTGCTTAAGTACTGAACAACCAAAACCACCCCCCACCATAAGAAACCAAAGTAAAATATATAAGCCAACACTACACTTGTTCTACCTTACTCTGCCACAAACCCAAAAGTTTACTTTCACATGCCATCAGGAAATGAACTCTGTTATTAAAAATGGTGGCTGCAAACTGCTTTATTCTTTTGACACAAACGTATGTATATTACATGAGCAGCTCTAACTTTTCTGGGCTTTTTTAAGATCCAAAGCCTTGTAAAAAAAAAAACAACAACCACAACAACAAAACATGTACTGGCCAAATCTCCCAGTAAAACAAAATATGGAAGGGTTTTGATACAATATAAAGCAAACTTCCTTCAAAATTCTTTCTGGTGTGGACAAAAGGGGCCACATGCTAACCTGACAAGCTCAGGGAAGGCCTACATGGCAGTCTTGCAAACTCAGAGACCTAAAGTAACCACAAAAGATGGTCTGAAATTAAACTTTAACTAAAAGCAATTATGGTGGGTAGTTACATCCTAGGCCAGTATCTTCACTGCAAGGTCAGCCTTTACCATAACTGAGCCTAACTGTCTCTTTGCATCTATAATAACATACCCTTGAAATGTCTGGGTAACTTGTAACTTCTCTTTTTCTGGACCCCTTGGGGCACAACCTAATGTGCCTGGGCAGGGCAGATAATACCACAAATCCCTTCATTGTTATCATGTTAATTGTTCCTGCACCCACCTAAGTATGTGTCCATCATTTTACCTTTTATCCAATCCCAGGGGTTTCCCTGCTTTCACCTTTCTAGTCTATCACCAATGGATTTCATGTAACCCACCTACGTCCCTTTCCTTTGATTGCAATGTATAAATACAGATGTAACCTGCCATTCTCCAGAGCATTATCTCAATTTGTTGAGGTTCTGCTTCCCAGCATAGGTCGACAATTTGTCTCAAATAAATTCACAAAAATTCTTTAAAGGTTTCAATGGTTTTTTATGTTAACACTGGATATCATTCTCTGATATCCCACTCATCCAACAGCAAAAATTACATTGTTTCAAAGTGATATCTGGTATGTCTAGAATTTGTAATTGAGATTCTGAGAAACCTCAAGGGCAAGAAAGAGTTCTGTCTTCTGGAAAAACCCCAGTATTGTCTAACATGAGCCAGTATTTCAATCTAGAATGAAATGTGTCCTTATCTCCCGGGGGGGGGGGGGGGGAGAAAGCTTATTACTTAAATAAAAAGTGGAATTGATGTCTCTGATTTAGCTAAGGAGCTGATCAACTTGAACTGACCCTTTAAAGATTCAGAGATCACAGCAAGAACCACAAGATAGATTTTAACTCTGCCTTCTCCTTTTGCTCATCTTATCCAGAGTGAGTCAAGATAAGGTAGAGGGGACAAAATCCATTTGTTTTCCTAGTATTCTGAGTGACTCTCTACCCACTTGCTTCCCATAAGCCAGAGAGACAGAGACATCTTTATCTTCTCCCCTTCTCTTTTATATATATATATATATTAGAGGCTCGGTGCACAAAATTCATGCAGGGATATGGTCCGTAGGACTGGCCTGCAATCAGGGCCATCTTCCCTGGCTGCCCGCAGCTGGACCCGCCCCCCGCCGCCACCCATCCCTGGTTCCCAGTTTGCCATCAGGTGGTCAGAGCCTGCTGGCCAGGGGGAAGAACCAAGAAGTCAGCCATTCCCACCCACTTGCAGGCCCCGCTCCTGTCTCAGGTTGCCCTCTGTGTGTGAGGTGACCAGCAGGGCAGGTGGGGGCCTTGGCCTGGTGCTGCCTGCATCCCCCGCCACCCACCCCCATTTTCTCATTTGCCATTAGGCAATGGGAGCCTGCCAGCCCGGGGGGAAGGGACTGAGAGGTGGTCAGTGCGCCTCAGAGTGACTGGTCAAGAGGTCATTCTGGTCGTTCTGCCATTGGGGTCAATTTGCATATTACTCTCTCATTATATAGGATTTTTATTGATTTCAGAGAGGAAGGGAGAGGGAGAGAGATAAAAACATCAATGATGAGAGAAAATCATTGATCGGCTGCCTCTTGCATTCCCCCTACTGGGAATCTATCCTGCAACCAGGGCATATCTCCATACCAGGAATTGAACCATGACCTCCTGGTTCATAGGTTGACACTCAACTACTGATCTACACCAGGCAGGCTTCCCTTCTCTTATCTCACAGAACGGTGGACTGGTCCCTGTGGTTTGAACTTGTGCCGTAATGAGCTATAATATAAAAAAAATGATCATGTATTGCTTGCTTAATTAAATTTAAATCCCACAAAGAGCAGGAACTGTTATAATTCTAATATTTCTTCTTTTAATAGTACCCCATACATTATGTAGGCTTTCTTTGCTCTCTTTTATTATTTTCTTATAATTGTCCTCTAACTGGGTTATTTCAAAGTTTCTATCCTCTAATCCACTGATTCTATCTTCTCTTTGATCTATCCTGCTTTTGATGCTCTTTGTTTTTTGTTTTGTTTTTTAATCTTATTCATTTATTCTTCAGCTCCAGAATTTCTATTTGGGACTTTTTTTTAATGATTTCTATCTCTTTGTTAGATTTCTCATTTTGTTTGTGTATTGTTTCCTGATTTTTTTAATTGTCTTTCTGGGTGTGTTGGGGTTTGTTTGTTTGTTTGAAGTTCATTGAGATATTTTAAATTATTTCTAAAGTAAATTGCAGATCCTTTTGTCTTTGGGTTCAGTTATTAGAGAATTATTGTGATCTTTTGTGATGTCATGTTTTCTTCATTTTTCATGTTCCTTGTTTTGCATTTCTTATTTTAAATCTCAAGTAGCAGTGTCCTCCAATCATTATGAGCTGTCTTCATATGGAAAGTATATTTTGTTGGTCTTTTATGTAGCTGGGAGGTTTTCTGACTTTATATAGGTATATTTGCTCCATACTTCATGCATCCTATTGTGGAAGAATTCTTAACCTTGTGTGTCTTCTCTCAATGTTACAGTGCACCAGGCTGACCACTAAAAAACTCTTTAAGTTTTCCCAAAGATGGCAACACAGCTCAAGATTGTGATTTCTCCCTTACCCACAAATTTAGCTCCTTTTCTGTGCATACGAACTGTCTACCTGAGCTCATTCTCGCCACCACCATCAGGAGTGCGCACAAGAAGCTGGCAACAGAGTCAGGAGAAAGGTGGGGTTGACACATAGACCAGATGAGGAATTCTCAGGTGAGGTATTCCCAGTGCCTTATTGGCAGGCTTCCTGTTGGAATCCAGAATAGAGTCTGCAGGAACCACATCCATTTAATTCACTCACATTGAGTCTGCCTCTTTCCTAGTAACCACCCTAACCCCAGTCATGAAGATGTATTTTGGAAGCAGATAACTTGTTGTCTAGTGTCACAAGTTCACAGCTGGAGAGGAAATTTGCCTCAGGATAAACCATAGCCCAAGTCTCACCTATACCTACTTTTGATGCTATTTAGATGAGATTTTGAACTTAAGAGTCATGCTGGAATAAATACTGGCTTTTGGGTATGTGGGGGTGGGATGAGGATATTTTACATGTGAGAATGACATGAATTTTGGGAGGCTATAGGGAAGACTGTTATAGATTGAATCGTGTGCCTCCAAAAGACATATGTTGAAGTTCTAACCCCAGCTCCTCAGACTGTAATCTAACTTAAAAATAAGGTTGTTGGAGAGACCAAGATGGCAGCATAGGTAAACACCGGAGATTGCTGCCGCAAACAACCACTTAAGATGGCAACACAGCTCAAGATTGTGATTTCTCCCTTACCCACAAATTTAGCTCCTTTTCTGTGCATACGAACTGTCTACCTGAGCTCATTCTCGCCACCACCATCAGGAGTGCGCACAAGAAGCTGGCAACAGAGTCAGGAGAAAGGTGGGGTTGACACATAGACCAGATGAGGAATTCTCAGGTGAGGTATTCCCAGTGCCTTATTGGCAGGCTTCCTGTTGGAATCCAGAATAGAGTCTGCAGGAACCACATCCATTTAATTCACTCACATTGAGTCTGCCTCTTTCCTAGTAACCACCCTAACCCCAGTCATGAAGATGTATTTTGGAAGCAGATAACTTGTTGTCTAGTGTCACAAGTTCACAGCTGGAGAGGAAATTTGCCTCAGGATAAACCATAGCCCAAGTCTCACCTATACCTACTTTTGATGCTATTTAGATGAGATTTTGAACTTAAGAGTCATGCTGGAATAAATACTGGCTTTTGGGTATGTGGGGATGGGATGAGGATATTTTATATGTGAGAATGACATGAATTTTGGGAGGCTATAGGGAAGACTGTTATAGATTGAATCGTGTGCCTCCAAAAGACATATGTTGAAGTTCTAACCCCAGCTCCTCAGACTGTAATCTAACTTAAAAATAAGGTTGTTGCAGATTTTCAGATGAGGTCATTTGGATGGTCCCTAATTCAGTATGACTGATGTCCTATACACAGGGGAAGTTGGACACAGACACATGCAAACTAGGAGAACACCATGTAAAGATAAGGACAGAGATTGGGGTTATGCTTCCATAAACCAAGGAATGCCAGAAAACCACCAGAAGCAGGGCGAGGTGCATGAAACAGGTTCTCTCTCACAGCCTTTACAAAGAACCAACCCTGTGGATATCTTGCTCTTACACTTTCTAGCCTCAGAACACTGGTACAATAAATTTCTGTTGTTTAAAGCACCTGATTTGTGTTACTATATTATGGCAACCCTAGCACATTAATACAGGAAGTAACTGCTATAGTTTCTTTGGAGAGTGATAAAAATATTCTAAAATATATTATAGTAATGATTGCACAACTCTGTGAATATACTAAAAACCACTGAATTATTCACACTAAAGAGATGAATTTTATGGTATTATAAAATGTGAATTATAGATCAGTAAAGTTATTTTAAAGAAAAACTAGCCCTAGCCATTTTTGCTCAGTGAATAGAGTGTTGGGTCTGCAGACTGAAGGGTCCCAGGTTTGATTCTGGTGAAGGGCACATACCCAGGTTGCAGACTTGATCCCCAGTAGGAGGAGTGCAGGAGGCAGCAATCAATGATTCTCTCTCATCATTGATGTTTCTATCTTTCTCTACTTCTCTCTTCCTCTTTGAAATCAATTTTAAAAACTAATAAAAAGAAGAAAAAGAAAACTAAATGGACAACTAACCCATGTCTGAGAAACTCCACTTATGGGCATTGACCCAAGAGAAATAAAAGCTTATTTTCACAAAATTATTTGTACAAGAATGTTCATTGCAGCTTTATCGCAATAGCCAAAAATGTGGAAGCATCTTGATGTGCCTCAAGAGGAGAACTGATAAACAAATTGCAGTGAAATCATAAAATATTATGCAGCAATGAAAAGGAATGGACTGTGGATATAAGCAACATCATGAGAAAAACATAAAAATATTATCTAAGTGAAGGTAAAATCCTTACACAAGAGAGTATGTACTCTAATAATAACATGCATATAAACTTCTAGAATAGACAAACTTAACATTTGGTTAATATAAAACATAGCAGAAGTTATTGCTCAGAAAATTCAAAGTTGGGGGCAAATATCAAGTGGAAAGGGAAATGAGGGAACTTTCTGGAGTGATGTAAATGTTTGAGATCTTGATAAGGTTTACATTACATAGCTATATGCATTTGTCAAGACTCTTAGAATGGTCCACTCAAGATCTTTGCATTTCATTGTATGTAAATTTTATTTTTTTTAATATATTAAAGGAAACTAGTCCCTGGTTGATGTGGCTCAGTGGATAGAGCATCGGCCGAGGACTGAAGGGTCCCAGGTTCGATTCCGGTCAAGGGCATGTACCTTGGTTGCAGGCACATCCCCAGTAGAGGGTGTGCAGGAGGCAGCTGATCGATGTTTCTCTCTCATCGATGTTTCTAGCTCTCTATCCCTCTCCCTTCCTCTCTGTAAAAAATCAATAAAATATATTTTAAAAAAAAAAGAATTAACAAACAAAAAGGAAAACTATTATATTCCAAGTAGTAATATAACTCTGGGGTAATAATATAATTCTAGGTACACATGTACTGATGTTTGTAACTTACTTTGAAATGCATCCAAGCAGTTAGATGGGTTGTTGCATATACTTTTTACATCCATTAAAGTGAGGTCTTTGTGTGGAGTTGGAGGGCTGCTATTGGCCTTAATCTAGTGGCATAAGTTCAGTTGTATGTGGAGAAGGGGATGGACATTAGGGGGACAATTTTTGCAAAGATTCCTGGAAGGAGAGGGGAATATGGGCTCCATAGGATGGTATCTCTTTCTCTTCAAGCCAAATAAACATCTTCCTGAGTTCTGTACAGAAGAGATTGCAGGAAGTAGCAGTAAATACTGTTTTCAAAAGATACTCTGCGAGACCTGAGACCATGTGTCTCATTGATTTAGTGCCTAGGTAATGAAAAAAAAGTACAGAACAGGGATATTTACCCTATCTTAGTATGGACCAACATAAGGCTGAAGCCTACACAGTATGTGGCAGCCCTTTCTTTTGCCCCAAATAATATGGAGAGACATCAGTGTGACTACGACAGCACCAACCACAATGGCAGCTACAGTTAAATTTCAGTGGTAGACACCAACACAGGGACCCAATCAAGCAAAGCTTGAAAGGCTTTGTATTTATTTTTGTTTAAAAAAATTCTTATTGAATTCAGAGAGAAAGGAAGAGGGAGAGAGAGTTATAAACATAAATGAAGAGAGAGAATCATTGATTTGTTGCCTCCTGCACACCCCACAATGGGGATCAAGCCTGCAACTGGGCATGTGCCCTGACCGGAAATTAAACCATGACCTCCTGGTTCATAGGTCATCACTTAACCATTAAGCCACACCAATTGGGCATGAAAGAGTTTTTAGGTAGGTCATAGAAGACATATCCAAGGTCTCTCAGCAGTAAATGAGTGATTTGAGGTAGAGAAGATGAGAAAGCACAACCCAGTACAATTATAACTCCATAGAGGCCCGGTGCACAAAAATTTGTGCCCCGGGGGGGAGGTCCCTCCACTCCCCCAGCCCGGCCTGTGCCCTCTCACAGTCTGGGACCCCTCGGGAGATAACGACCTGCTGGCTTAGGCGTGCTCCCGGGTGGCAGAGGGCAGGCCCAATCCCTAAGTGCAGCCCCTGGTCAGGCTCAGAGCAGG
>NW_005354519.1:1251758-1257676 GCF_000412655.1 Myotis brandtii | reverse complement strand
TATACACATGGCCTATGGCTATCAACGTCACACCTGGCTAAATCCCCACAGAAATGCTTGCATAGAAACCTCAAAAAATATGTACAAAAATGTTCATCATAGCACTATTCACAAGAGCCCAAAACTGAAAACTACACAGACAGCCATCTACACTAGAATATTCAAATAAATTGTGATGTATTCCCCAATATCATACTATACAACATTGAGAATGAATAAACTACAATTACTAGTACATCGAAAATATAAATGTCATAAAAATAATGTAGATCAGAAGAAGCCAGATGCAAAAGTGTACCTACTGTACAATTCATTTATATAAAATTTTAAAACAGGTCCCAGGGATTTAAGGTATTAGAATCCAGGCCTTTGTGGTCCTGGCTGGGATATAGGAATATCCCTTTCTTCACCTGAGTGCAGTAGGTTCCACGGGTGTGTTATATTTGTGAAATTCATTAATATGTTCCCTGATGATTTGTACACTTTTCTGATTGTTTAGTAAACTTCAAAAAAGGTTTTAGGACATTTTAAGAAGGAATAAATTAACAACAAGAAAAGTACTGAAGACAGGGAATTTAACTAAGAGGTTATTTCCATAGGAGACACAATGAATGCCCTTAAAGAGAAACACAGCAGACACAGAAACATGAAGAGGCTAAGGCGTTGTTTTAATGGGATGATGCAGCTGAGAAGGATCTGGGTCCCCAGAGGAAATCAGGGAGAACCTCAGATACAACTATTTCCCAACTATAACAGGTAAAAATTTTGGGTTTATGCAACACAGATATTTACTCTCACAAAAAATGTGATATTCTTCTTTTTTGCGACATGTCTTCCTGCAAGCACCTTTGCCTCGCCAGCATGAAGAAAAGAGGCCTCTTATATATGCATTCACTCCACTTCTAACTGCCAACAGAAACAAAGGTAAATAAATGCACAGTGTCCTGTAGGGTCATGGTATCGTGGATACATTAAATTGTAGGCTATACTTTAGAACTTTCTCACGGTAAATTGAACAGGATCAGAACATCCCAGTCATGTTATAGCTGGATGCTGCTTTTTCAGTTGCTTTGAAGTCATTTTCCAGAGACCCTGTCACAAGTCTTTAGTTCCCATGCTCCCCACTTACATGTGCAGGTCACAGAGCCCAGCAGATTCAGCTTGGGACAAATTGCAATGGAAAGACCACTGTGGCCCTGGCCCGGTAGCTCAGTTGGTTAGAGCATCGTCCTGATACAGCAAAGTTTCAGGTTTGATCCCCAGTCCGGGCACATACAAGAAGCAACCAATGAATGAATAAATAAGTGAAACAACTTCTCTCTCTCTCTCTCTCTCTCTCTCTCTCTTTCTCTCTCTCTTCTCTCTCTCCTCTCTCTCTCTCTCTCTCTCTCTCTCTCTCTCCTTTCCTCTCTAAAAATCAATAAAATAATTAAAAAAAGATAATTGCGACCTAGAAGTATTTCCAGGAGTTTTCAAGAGGCCCTAATGCAGGAAGCATGCAGGGTCTGAGATAGTACCAGGCAGTTTGAGATGGTCACAGTGTTCGTTTGAAGAAGGAACGGTCACTGACCCAGAGTTAAGGAAATCCGTGGTTCTGGCCCTGCATTCCCAATAACATTCTCTGAGACTTTTTGTCAAGTGCCTTACTGCCTTCCTTGGCTGAATCGCAGGGTACGTGAAAATGTCGCAAGGGATAATGAGTGTGAAGTGGTCTGAATACCTAAAACACATATCTAAATCTATTGCTCATACTTTTCCTAACCTTAAGACCTGGGTGCCTCTGCAAGCTGAGGAGTAGGGGAGGAAGGGGAGGAAGGCAGTTTAAGAAGGTCCCCTACTGAATTATCCACTCTGTGTGCTAAGCCTTATCAGTCTCTCCACCCAGCTGGTCCATGGGCTTTGTAGGGTGAGGATAATCAATTTGCTTATGCCCACAGGCCATTTGCAAACAAATTTTCCCTTTAGTCCCAGGGGATAAAGGAGTCCAGGGGAGGCACAATGCAAAGTGTCCAGAGGTCCTGCCATCCAGACAGCAGCACAGCAGCAGCAGTCTCAATGCCATCCTCGTCTGTGCCTGTCTTTGGAGTACTTCTTCACGTTTGGCCCTTGGTGCTACCTTTTGAAAATGCAGGTTTAGGGCCACGGGTAAGGGCTGCAGACCCCAGCAAACCATAAGCAAAACAGCTTTGGAGAACCTCCACTTTAGTGACTTAAATGGACCCTTCTCCATACTGTCAAGTGGCTGGCTTCTGTCCAGAGAACATAAATGCTGACCCTTCTAACTGATGGTCCATAGGATCCCATTATGCTGTAAGTACATTTGAACAACCAGCTCTGTATGCTGATTCCACTCAGTATCAAATTTGCCTTCATTTCTAAGATGGTGAGAAATCATGCGGGTAACTGCCTTTGGAGAGCAAATGCTAAGAGTCCTAAAGAAACAGCCTCTCCCCCCACCCGCCCCGGCCCCCAAAATTCTACATGACCTCTAAAGGTCTCCTGCTTTTGCACTGCTCCACTTCTGCCAATACCATCAGTCCAACTTTCCCCCTCTAACTTTACAAACTCCACAGGCCAAAGTCCAGAACCCATTTCTCCTCTGAAGAGATCCACCTCCTATTTTGTGTCCTTAGCATCTTCTCTCCGTTCCCTGGAACAGCCCAGAGCACCCATCTCTGCTCACATCCCTCTCTGCTCCTGCTTTTTTCATCCAAGTCCTGCTTTTCTTCTCATCCTTCTAGAACCTCACATCCTCTTTCCCTTCACTATTTACAATCCCACATGGAGGGGATTCCATTTTACCTGGTGGAACATAGGAGAGCAAGACAAGGACCACAAGGACCAAGATTAAGCTCCTCATGGCGGAAGCAGTCAGCAAAGGGACAGCTGAGAGGCAAGGGACAGTCACTCCATATGTAGCTCCTGAGAGATGAGGGGCTGCCTGGCTATGAACCTTTCAAGAACAAGAACACCTGCTTGCTCCACTGAGCAGGCCAATAAACTAAAGGTCTGACTTTGAACATGACGTCCCCTCATTAAAACACACTCCCTGAGCGCCACTTACATGCTGCCGACTGAATTCACACTGTGTCAACAGCTCCATTCTAAGCCCTAGTAGGATGCTGTGTAGGTATCTTTGTATCTTCATTTTACATCCATTTAATGCCTATCATATGCAAAGAACCGTAAGGTTACCTTATATAATTTACAAAGTGTTCTCAGTCTCGCACACAGAAAAAAACAAAACAGGTAGATGTTCTTCTCCCATTTTAAAAGCAAATAACATCAGGCTCAAGTGGGATAAATGACTTTCCCAAGTTGCCACAGATTGTAAATGGAAGCAACATGACTTACACACACATTTTGCTTACCTCCCGAATACAGGGTTAAAGTATGGCCCAGCCCAGTTCTAGTGCAGCTTTCATCTATTTAGAGATATAAGAGTTTTCCAAAGAGCATGGAAAAATCCCTATAACATCACCAACAAAAGTCTGAGCCTTACAGGTCCCAACTGGACATATGTTATATGCTGAGTAATGTGAGATATACAGGAATTTATGACAGAACTCTTGCTTTGGGGAACTAAACATCAACAGTTTGATAGTTTACAAACTGTTTTAACCATCTGATATGTATAAAGACTATAGAACCCAGAGTCAGACAACTGACTTCTGATCTGGACTCAGCTTGATAGGTTTTTTTATGAGAACCTTACTTCACCTCTCTAAATGTCAGCTTTCTGTCCTGTGTAATTGGTTGTATACCCTCAGTGCTACCCATCACCAAAGCTTGTGTTGAGGTCAAATAAAATAACTCTTGTAAAAAGTCCTTTAGCCTGACCGGTGTGGCTCAGTGGTTGAGAATTGACCTATGAACCAGGACAGTGGTCGGCAAACCGCGGCTCACGAGCCACATGCGGCTCTTTGGCCCCTTGAGTGTGGCTCTTCCACAAAATACCACGTGCGGGCGCACACGTACAGTGCAACTGAAACTTCGTGGCCCATGCGCAGAAGTCGGTTTTCGGCCTGAGCAATTCTATTTTGAAGAAGTGGGGGTATGTTCACTGAGGTCGACCCCTCAGACATTTTCAGCAAAGGCCAGCTTAGGAGTATCCTAATTAAGTTAATAACAATGTACCTACCTATATAGTTTAAGTTTAAAAAGTTTCGCTCTCCAAAGAAATTTCAATCGTTGTACTGTTGATATTTGGCTCTGTTGACTAATGAGTTTGCCGACCACTGAACCAGGAGATCATGGTTCAATTCCCAGTCAGAGCACATGCCCAGGTTTCAGGCTCAATCCCTAGTAGGGAGCATGCAGGAGGCATCCAGTCGATGATTCTCTCTCATCACTGATGTTTCCATTTCTCTCTCTCTCTCTCTCTCTCTCTCTCTCTCCCCTTCCTCTCTCTGAAACCATTAAAAACATTTCTTAAAGTCCTTTTATAATGTACATTTAAGGGTCTGTTAGACACATATAACAGAAGAAGACATCTGAAACTAGAGATGGGCCCAGCAGGCATGGCTCAGTGGTTGAGCATTGAGGAGGTCATGGTTTGATTCCTGGTCAGGGCACATACCCGGGTTGCAGGCTCCATCTCCTGTGAGGGTCGTGCAGGAAACAGCCAATCAATGATTCTGTCTCTTCATTGATGTTTCTATCTGTCTCTTCCTCTCAGAAATCAATAAAATATTTTTTAAATAAATAAATAATAAAACTAGAGATTATACAGATAAGGCTCTAACTGGAGAGTGGAAGGGCTAGGACAGGAACCGATTTTTTCATCACTCTGCCCCATGTGTTTTTCACCACATTAAATATATATGTATATATTAACATATGTAATTATATAATTCAAAAAATTATATAATTCAATCACTTTAGTGGAGTCTTGTTTTCTAACTTCAGGAAATCTGTGATGTGATTGAGATTACACATGTGAGAAGACTCATAAGAGAACTTCAAATCAAAAAAAAAAAATCACAAATCACTAAGTTGAAAAAGAATAGAAGACATGAGTTTGGAGGACCCCAAAGGGAAATGACCGAGTGAGTGCAAGTGTGCTAAGTAGTCCTAAGGACCACTCCCTAAGCTGGAGCACTAGAAACAACCAGATCTTCATTCTCTCAGTGTTCTGATCCCCTCTGGCTCTGATCCCCTCTTCTCCAACCAACCTTCTTGGCCTCCAGCTCTGCTCATACCACTGTGCCCTCCAAAACCCCAATTTCTTCTACTTCACATCTTCTCATCAAACTTTTCTACCTCTGAATCCCAGTGAAATTCAGGGTAATCCTTTGAGGATACTGCTTCCTAGTAGCCTTTGCTAATTGAACACTATTCAACTGCTGGGGCTCCACACACCATGGGACACTCGAGCAGCATTTCACAATCTCTTAGCAGCCTCATACTGTTTCCAGAACCATACCAGACATGATCCTGACATGATCTTTTCCTCCACTCCACCTGCACCGAATTGATCATTAAATCTTACCAATTCTGCCTCCAACCTATAGCTCAGCCCCATCCATATCTCTTCATCTCCACTTTCACCACGCAATTCAAGGCATTGCCATCTGTCACTAATTAAATGGCTTCCTAACTGACCTCCCATATCATCTACTTATATAAAAACCATGGGTGGTGTTCATCACATCCAGAAGAACAGCCTCGACCAACCCCAGTCCTGCAGGCTGTGCCCTCCCCCAAGCTGTTTCCCGGAGCTGTTTCCTGTAAGGGCGGGGTTTGAGGCAGGAACCCACCCTGGGAGCGTGGAAGCATATCTTTACAAAGTGTGCCACGCGCCAGCACGGCTAGGGGTGAACCTGAGTGGGGGCGGCTGAAAGGCTTAGAAAAGACAGACAAGAGAATGAAAGTCGGGTCTCGGTGGGACGCTGCTTCTCTGAGAGACAGCGACCATG
>NW_005354519.1:1249123-1250476 GCF_000412655.1 Myotis brandtii | reverse complement strand
ATTTTCATATACATTTTACTAATTTCCTTTCATCTCTCACACTTCTATTATAGAGAAAGGGCAAATAGCAATATTAAAATATCTCTGCTAATTAATTCCCTTTTTTAAAAAAATATATTTTATTGATTTTTTACTGAGAGAAAGGGAGAGGGATAGAGAGCTAGAAACATCGATGAGAGAGAAACATTGATCAGCTGCCTCCTGCACACTCCCCACTGTGGATGTACCTGCAACCAAGGTACATGCCCTTGACCAGAATCGAACCTGGGACCCTTGAGTCCGCAGGCTGATGCTCTATCCACTGAGCCAAACCAGTTAGGGCAATTAATTTCCTTTTAATGTGCACAAATTTTGTGCACCGGGCTACTAGTTTTTAAATATTTAACATTCATCCTTTATGCAGTAACCAAAATGACCTTTATAAAATAAAAGTGGATCATGCATTTGCCCTTTGTAAAACTTTTCACTGGCTTCCTACTGGGCTAATGTAGAAAACTGCTTATGTCAGTAACAAGGCCCAGGCTTATCTGACACCTGATTGCCTCTCCCAGCCCAACTCTTCTCATACATCCATTCCCTCGCTGTATTCTATGCTACTTGACTTTATTTTTCTCAAACATGCCCAAAGCTTACACACATGGTATTCACACATTCGGGAAATCTGCATCACCCACCCACCCCAAGTCTTCACTTAACATTTATTCATTTAAAGGGATGGTTTCAGTCTCTTCTGTAGCATGAATTTTCTTGAACACTTTCCACCTAAATTATATTCCCCTTGTTTATTTCTCTCATGGAATACTTTTTCATTGTTAGCATATAACATATTAAAATTCTATATTCATGCCCTGGCTGGTGTGGCTCATTTGGTTGGGTGTCATCCATGCACCAAAATGTTGCAAGTTCAATTCCCGGTCAGGGCACATGCCCACGTTGCAGGCTCAATTGCCCATAGGAGGCATGCAGGAGGCAGCCAACCAATGTTTCTTTCTCCCTCTCTCTCACTCCATTCCTTTTTCTCTAAAAACCAATAAAGCCCTAGCTTGTTTAGCTCAGTGGATACAGTGTCAGACTGAAGGGTCCCGGGTTCAATTCAGTCAAGGGCACATGCTCGAGTTGCAAGCTCAATCCCTGGTAGGGGGCATGCAAGAGGCAGCTGATCAATGATTCTCTCTCATCATTGATGTTTCTATCTCTCTCTCCTTCTCCCTTCCTCTCTGAAATCAATAAAAAATATATTTTAAAAAATAGCCCTAACTGGTTTGGCTCAGTGGATAGAGCATTGGCCTGCAGACTGAAGGGTCCCAGGTTTGATTCCAGTCAAGGGCATGTACCTTGGTTGCAGGCACATCC
>NW_005354519.1:1246141-1248301 GCF_000412655.1 Myotis brandtii | reverse complement strand
GCTGTTTGCAGGCTGGCCAAGCCCCCCAGTGGGGACCCTCACTCCATGGGGGTGTGGCCAGCCTGGGTGAGGGGCTGAGAGCTGTTTTCAGGCTGGCCATGCCCCCCAGTGACCCAAGCTCCCAGTCCCTTCTTTTTTTCTTTCTTTCTTTTTTTCAGTGCCTCCTTGAGCGGAGGCAATGGCGAGTTGGAAGCTGGTATCTGGGATTTATTTATCTTCTATAATTCAAACTTTGTAGCCTTGAATGGAGCCCAGGGCTGACCAGGGCAGGCAGGAAGTTAGGCTTCCTCCATTGCTGGGGGCAACCCAAGCCTCCTGCTCACTCTAGCTCCATGGCCACCACCATCTTAGTTGGGTTAATTTGCATACTCGCTCCTGATTGGCTGGTGGGCATAGCTTGTGGGTGTAGTGGAGTGGTGGAATGATGGAGTGATGGTTAATTTGCATCTTTCTATTTTATTAGGGTAGATGTACATGACATCATAGCAATCAAATCCAATTTATTTTTCTAGGATACTGTATTTGTTTCCTAAGTCTGCCATAATAAAATGCTACAAACTGGGTGGCGTAAACAACAGAAATGTATTATCTCACAGTTCTAGAGACTACCAGTAGGTGTCTGAAATCAAGGTGACTGAAAAGTGGTCCTTCTGAGGGCTGTGAGGGAAGTTTTTGTTCTGTGTCTCTCTCCTAGCTTCTGGTAGCCTCGGGCATTCCATAGCTTGAAGATGGTGTTCTCTCTTTATGTTCTTCACATCACCTTCCCTCTGTATGTTTCTGTATCTGTGTCTAATTTTGCTCTTCTTATAATACGGTACATTGCTTTGTCATTAATTTCTTTAAATATAGATATAAAACTTTTTGTAAAATATATAACACAGAATAGTCACAGAGATGTAAATTACAGCATAAGAAACATATTCAGTAATATTATAATAATTATATATGGGATCAGGAGAGATCACTCTGTATAGTACATGATTATCTAACCACTATGCAACTAATACAGAATAATACTGAATGTAAAGTGCAATTGAAAAATAAAAAGAAAGAAAGAAAAAATGTGGACATCTGAAAGAACAGTCAAAAATTAAACTCTTTGAAAAAATAAAGTATATGTTTGTGCTCTTAAAACATAAAATGAAATATATAACACACATACAAAAACACACACACAAAATAAAGTTAGAGCTTCATAAATCATTCTAAGGTTAACCCCATAGTAAACACTACCCAGATCATGAAATAGAACTTTGCAGCCACCCCAAAAACCCTTCCATATACCCCATCACAATCATAATCCCTCCAAGTTACCAATACCCTGACTTTTATTGGAAGCATGTCCTTAAATTTCTTTATAGTTTTATCTCCCAGTTGTGCATCCTTACTAACTAACATTTCATCTTGCCTATTTTTATTGGATATGTTTTTTTGGTCTCTTTTTATCTATTTGTTCTCCCTCCTGCTCTCCTACAATTCATCTGTTGAAGAACTTGGGACACTTGACCTGCAGAATTACCCACAACCTGGATTTTGCTGATTGTATACTCACTCATGGTACAGTTTAACCTGTGCCTCTGTCCTCATATTTCCTGAAAATTGGCAGCCAGATTCAGACACTTGATCAGATGAAATTACTATCCTGAAGAGATATCTGCACTCTCATGACCATTGCAGTGTTATGCAAGAGTAACAAATAAGATTCAAGACAATCCCCATTAAAATACCAATGGTGTATTTCACAGACCTAGAACAAACTCTCCAAAAATTTACATGGAATAAAAAAAGACCCCAAATAGCTGCAGCAATCCTGAGAAAGAAGAACAGAGTTGGAGAGATCAGAATACCAGATATCAAGCTATACTACAAAGCTGTTCTCAACACTGCCTGGTACTGGCACAAGAACAGACATATAGACCAATGGAACAGGACAGAAAACCCAGAAATCGACCCAAGCCATTATGCTCAATTAATATTTGACAAAGGAGGCAAGAGCATACAATGGAGTCAAGTCAATCTCTTCAATAAATGGTGTTGGGGAAATTGGACAGGTACATGCAAAAAAATGAAACACCAACTTACACCATACACAAAAATAAATTCAAAATGGATAAAAGACTTAAATGTAAGACAGAAAACCATAAAAATCTTAGAAGAATC
>NW_005354519.1:1233713-1245659 GCF_000412655.1 Myotis brandtii | reverse complement strand
TGCTGGAAAGGATGTGGAGAAAAGGGAACCCTTGTGCACTGCTGGTGGGAATGTAGACTGGTGCAGCCACTATGGAAGACAGTATGGAGTTTCCTCAAAAAACTAAAAATGGAACTCGCATTTGACCCAGTGATCCCACTCCTAGGAATATACTCCAAGAAATAAGAAACACCCATCAGAAAGAATACATTCACCCTATGTTCATAGCAGCACAATTTACAATAGCTAAGATTTGGAAACAGCCTAAGTGCCCATCAGCGGATGAGTGGATTAAAACACTGCAGTACATCTACACAATGGAATACTACACTGCTATAAAAAAGAAAGAACTCTTACCAGTTGCAACAGCATGGATGGAACTGGAGAGCATTATGCTAAATGAAATAAGCCAGTCAGAGAAAGATCAATATCACATGATCTCACTTATTTGTGGAATATAATGAACAACATAGACTGATGAACAAAAATAGATCCAGAGATAGAGAAGCATCGAACAGACCATCAAACCTCAGAGGGAAGGCAGGGGAGGCTGGGAGGAGGCATAAGAGATCAACCAGAGGACTTGCATGCATGCATATAAGCATAACCAATGAACACAGACAGTAGGAGGGTGAGAGCATGTGCTGGGGGAAAGGGAGCAGGTGGGAAGAGGTCAATGGGGGGAAAAGGAGACATATGTAATACTTTCAACAAAAAAGAATTTAAATGAATGAATGAATGAATGAATGAAAACAGGGGGGGAAAGAATTTTAAAAAGAGTACACAAATAGGTATGAATTATCAGATTTCGATAATCTGAATCTTGTTATATGTCTCTGTTTCTTATCATTATGTACTAATCCTCTTTTGTCTTTTTGCCCATAAACAGTTATTTTTCTTGTCTTAAATGCTCTTTTTGCTAATGTTCATGCAGCTTCACCAGCTTTCTATTGAATACAATTTACCTGTGGTGGTAATTAGGATGTGATGTGATATAAATAATGATTGACCCCTAAATAAGTGGGACTTAAATAAGATAAGAGTTTTATTCCTCTCATATGAAGGAGACTTAAAAAGGAAGTTGAAATGGCTACCATATTGAGTAGCTGAAAAACACTACATAGTAAAACCTTTTATCTGTGACACCATCAGCATCTGCACAGCTCAGCCTGGGAGGACACCATCTGCCTCCCACAGTATCCTCTGTCAACAAATGGTTCAACACAGTGAGGAGCCGTCCTGTCTTCAAGCATGACAACATATAAGGTATGAAAGTGTATTCCATCCAGCAGATAAGTCTCAACATTAATATTATTTTCACTTTGGGAAGCATGTATTAAGATACAAACCAAGGAAAATCAATGTAAGATGTGTGGACTTTGAACCCATATCAATAAAAAACATTCTTCTCTGGCCAAATCCTCATTAAGGAAATGGTGAGTATAAAATACTCCAACTGTGTCTATCCTCCAGCAAGGTGTGAGGGCTCATGCAAAGTACCCTTGCTATGGCCCAGCTGACATAAGAATGTTCCTACCACATGATAAATGTTTCTCATCATAAATTAATAAATTGTGATTCTTAATGTGTAGATCAATCTTATGAGCCTGGTTTATGTGACCCTGGGAGATGGATATGCTTTGGGGGATTGGAAAACCAACAGATAAACCCTGGGTTATGGTAAATGCACAAATGTAATTGGTACCCCAGAGTAGAACCACTCTTCTTTCAGAAATTGACATTACCTCTCCTCTCAACCTCTTCATAGGTATTGCTCCTACAATATCACATTCTTATTAATAATTTTACTAGAGACCCGGTGCACAAAATTTGTGCATGGTGGGGGGGGGGGGGCAGGCCCTTCGGCCCAGCCTGCACCCTCTTGTAATCTGGGACCGCTTGGGGGATGTCTGACTGCTGGTTTAGGCCCGATCCCAGCAGTCAGACATCCCTCTTGCAATACAGGACCACTCGTCTGCCTGCCTGACTGATAGCCCCTAACCACTCGCCTCCCTGCCTCATTGCCCCTAACCACTCGCCTGCCAGCTTCATTGCCCCTAACCACTCACCTGCCTGCCTCATTGCCCCTAACCGCCTCTGCCTGACTGCCTGACTGCTGGTTTAGGCCCTGCCTGCCTGCCTGATGCCCCTAACTGCTCACCTGCCTGCCTGATTGCCCCTAACCACTCTGCCTGCCTGCCTGATCACCCCTAACTGCCTCTGCCTCAGCCCCCCACCGTCACGGCTTTGTCCAGAAAGACATCTGGAATGACGTCTGGAAGGTCGTTCGACTGTCTGATCTAATTAGCATATTATGCTTTTATTATTATAGATAGTGGACACTCACTTGAGCAATGTTTCTGTGTAAAGGGAAAGTGAACAAAGGCATTGCTTAAAGAGCTGACTGAACTGTTGAAAAAGCCTTCTAACTTCCTGAACTCTAATCTTGCCCCTTAAATTTATCCTGCACAGAACCGCTCAATGAATCTATCCAAGGGGCAAACCAGATCTTATCACTTCCTTGCACTCCACTTGATAGTGTCTCTTTAACACTTTCAGTTTACAGTTGTGAAAATTTCACTCCTGGCCCTTTGTAACTTGGCTCTGCCTCCCTCTCCAGCCTCATCCCAAGTTCTAGTGATACATAGATCTGTGTTCATACCTGCACACACCAGACTCTTCTACACCTTTGTGCCCAGATCCTGTGGATTTATTGCATTTCCCTGAAGCCCCCTTTCCTGTTTTTTTTTTTGGCTAACTCCTACTTAGCCTTAAAGATTCTACTCCAGGGCATCATTTCCTCCAGGAACACTTCCTTGCTTGCCCCAAAGCTCAATTTGGTGCCCCAAGCTTCTGTAGCATTCTGTACATAAAATTATTGTAGCTCTTACCTCATCATATTAAAATTAATGAAGTATCTGACTGTGAGGGCAGGAATCTTCTCTATTCTCTACATCCTTGAACCCAGCACAAAGCCTGGCATAGAGTGCCACAAATGTTGGCCACATTGAACTGAACTGGGTGTGCCCCTCTTCTGCTCTCCGGGGCTCTCTATTTCCATGCCCCATGCTGGATTTCTCCTCCACACCCATAGTGACCCTAGCCCTTGCATGTCTTCCCACATTGGATCTGTGCCTCGCTTCTTACAGTATGAATCTGCAGAGGGGAAGGGTGGGCTGATGATCTGTTCACAGTTGTAAATAAGGCTGAATATTTGTCATGAATCAGACTCATGGCCAGTGTTGCAAAACCTCCTTTCTCTGCAGAAATTCAGGTAAAGAACAGCCCAATTTGCTACAATTGTGCTAAGAAATTTGAGGAGGGCAAAGAGACTTAAATGCCCAAAGGAAAAAATTATGTTGTGTAGATGATCTGGCAGACACTAAGAAAGAATGCAAACTAGACCTGGGGACTTCTGGGCACTAGTCCCAATGGCATGAGGGCATCCAATCTTAAAAGCAAGCACTGAGGCCTGTCTTCCTTGTGCGTGACCAGTGACTAGCTCCAAGCCAGTATCTCCTCACAGAATGTCCTCAGACTCACAAGTAATCAAATCTTGCTAAACATAATTAATCGATTCACCTGATTACACAGTTCCTCCAAGCAGATATGTCTCTTGATCACTGGGGACAACCAGATCTCACTGTCCTTTCTGAACGTCTTCAGGTGCAGGGAGTGATTTACTATCCTGATTTTGAAGTACGTGTTATGTATAATCAATCAGCTGGATTCTTCCTGCTTGGGTTTGGGCTTGAGTTTTGGTAAACTCTCAGAGCTTGTAGGGTCTCAGAGGGACTGCAACTATAATCTTAACCATCACTCTAAGCCCTGCCCCAATATATAGTTAGAGAAACACGGTGAAAGTGGGGCGGGGGGGGGCGGTTCTGGACCATGTCCTAGGAAACCCAGGATTTAAGTCAGCTTTTGCCAGTAATCAGAGTAGTTGTGCTCAGCCCTTCATCCCTCTGGTCTGCAATGCCCCAGTTGCTAAGGAGCAGGCAGCAATATACTCTCACCTTCTAGCTTCCATGGGTTCTCCCATCAGTTCTACAGGGCAGAATGGGGCCATACTGCAGCCCCAACCATCCACCCCAGGTTGAAGAAGGGGTCTCCCTTTCTCCTACGGGGATTCTAACTCTGCGATCCCTTCATCAGACATGAGTGTCTATCTCCTTGTATTGACTCTGATCTTCCTTTTGACATGTGTGCTTCCAGCTAAGGGGATGGATACAAATGAAGCTGGGCCTCGGGAGTGTGTTCCAGGCCTTCCCCAGCTGACATCTCCAAGGATTCTCTAGAGATGAGCTGAATGAGGGGACAAAGATCCTACGGGAGGAGACTGGTCTAGACAAATGCATGAGCCCTCTTTAAACCTTGTGATCTTCTCTTCTGTTGTGAAACCTTGGGGTCCTGGTCAGAACTTCAGGATTCTCCACTCCCAGGTTCCCTAAACTCCAGAGATTAGCCAGGGAAGTTAAGGGGTGGAAGTTCTGTGTGCCTGTTGGTGTCTCCTGGGATTAATGAGATGGGGGACAGGTCCCAGGGATTTTCACTGTATTATAGGAAGCAGAATCTCTTCCCAACACTATTTTGGATAAAGTGTTCATTATACCATGAATATACTGAGCGTTATCCATGAAGGCAGGTGTACAGCAGGTAATACATCACACAAAAAGAACAGTTAAGGTTGTAACAGCATGAATATTCTGCTGTTGAAAGAGGGACAGAATCTCTTGGGGAACGTTGGCAAAGCAGCACTCCCAGAAGACACACCTGGGAAAGCTATTTCTTGAGCACCCATACCTTACCCTTATTTGAAAGTTTTCCAAAGATAAAAACTGTGTGTCTGGGAGCATAACCAGATTTGTAGTTATCCCATCTGAGAAGAGGAGTCTAGGGGGGTGTTGGAAAGAGAAGAGAGGGACAGAATCTCTTGGGGAACGTTGGCAAAGCAGCACTCCCAGAAGACACACCTGGGAAAGCTATTTCTTGAGCACCCATACCTTACCCTTATTTGAAAGTTTTCCAAAGATAAAAACTGTGTGTCTGGGAGCATAACCAGATTTGTAGTTATCCCATCTGAGAAGAGGAGTCTAGGGAGGTGTTGGAAAGAGAGGCCCAAATTGGCAGAGGGGCCCAAGTTCTGCAAGTCTTACCAGTATTAAAGAACCACAGTGCATTAGGGAAGTGCCAGCTTGCCAAAGTCTACCCTGTTCTTTCCCTAGCCCTCTCTCCTCATAATTCTTTTTATTTGTAGGATTATACAAAAAAGGTCAAGCCAGTTTTCACTCCTTTTTCCTCTTTTCCAGCAGTTGTCATCAGTTTGGCTCAAATAAACTCATAAAAATTCTTACAGGTTTGGACGTTTCTTACATTGCACCGGGTAGCTCAGTTGGTTAAAGTGTCATCCCAATACCCCAAGGTTGCAGGTTTGATCCCCAGTCAGGGCACATATAAGAATCAACCAATGAATGCATAAATAATTGGAACAATAAATCAATGTTCCTCTCTCTCACTTTCTCTCTCTTTCTCTCTCTCTAATTTCTCAAATCAATATATTTTTTAAAGAAAAAGAATGAAAGAAAGAAAGAAAGAAAGAAAGAAAGAAAAGAAAGAAAGAAGAAAGAAAGAAAGAAAGAAAGAAAGAAAGATGGAGGTGTATAAGACATCTGAGCTAGGAATGAAGTAATGTACCTGGGGTTTTCAAAAGGTCATTGCATCCTGGTGTGGCTCAGTTGGTACAGTGCCATCCCATGCACCAAAACGTCCCTGGTTCGATTCCCAGTCAGGACACATGCCCAGGTTGCTAGCTCAATCCCCAGTAAAGGGCATGCAGGAGACAGCCAACTGATGTCTCTCTCTCTCTCCTCTCCCTTCCTCTCTCTCTCTAAAAATCAATAAAAACATATCTTTTTAAAGTCACTCTGAGATATTAAGAACATTTTCTTTGCCCTGTCCTATAGATAGGTCAAAAGAAGTTATCTCTGATAATCTTTTATTATGGTCAAGGCCCCTGATTCAAGTTCTTTCTCTAGGTAGTTAAGGGAGGGGCAGAAGTCACGTTTAGCTCAAAACAGTCTGCAAAGCACAGAAGCACATCTTGGGGTGACTTGGTCTGAACCTCCACAGTTGACATGATAAAGAGAGCTGAGAATGCTAGGAAACAAAGATAAAGGAAGAAAACACCAACAGAGCACCACCAAAGGAAGAGAAAGAAGCCATTGTGCTTCTCTGGCAGTTTTGCCCAAGAAGACCTCAGGCAAGAAACCGGAACACTCAGCACAACTGGAGAAGTTCCTGCCCAAAGGTTGGAATGGTGATTCAATCAGGACATGCGTGGGCAGAAAGGAAAGGGTCCATCCTGAACACATACTGTCTCGACATGCATTTTAGATCCGATTTTTAGAATGGTGTACAGGAGGGGCTCAGAAATATTTGGAAAATGTGGGGTTCATAACTCCCATGTTCCTGAATGCACGCTTGAACAATTTAAAATATATGGAGAACAGCGTTCCAGATCAAGAATCAAAAGAACTGAATATTTGATGGCAGCATAGCCAGAGTTTCTTTCCTTTGTGCAGCCCATTCATCAACCTGAGCCTTGTTTTCTCCATCTCTAACGAATGAGGTGGTACCACTGAGCCTGTGCAATGTCCTTGGTGGCAGATGGTCAGGATAGGGCTTGCACTCTAGGGGGTGGAACCACATGCCCAGTGCAGGGGGTCCTGGAAGCCTTCCATGGAGTCATGCAAGGGAATCCTCAGCCCTGATTTAGAACCGGTCTACCTACTTCTAGTCCAGTGGTTCTCAACCTTCCTAATGCCGCGACCCTTTAATACAGTTCCTCATGTTGTGGTGACCCCCAACCATAAAATTATTTTCGTTTCTACTTCATAACTGTAATTTTGCTACTGTTATGAATCGCAATGTAAATATCTGATATGCAGGATGTATTTAGGCGACCCCTGTGAAAGGGCCGTTCGACCCCCAAAGGGGTCGCGATCCACAGGTTGAGAACTACTGTAAATCTAGTCTGTTACTCCACCCTCTCTCCCCATAGCAGGGCTCTCAGCTCTATACCCATTGTGGGAACTCCGAATTAAACTCTCCCAGTGATGTTTGACATTCACTAAGAAGTCTCTTAGAGAGGTTCTGAAAAAAAGAAAGCAACAGCCTGGCTGTGGTGGCTCAATGGTTGAGCGTCAACCTATGAACCAGTCAGGGTGCATGCCTGAGTTGCAGGGTTGATCCCTATTGGGGGGCATGCAGGAGGCAGACGATCAATGGTTCTTCTCATCCTTGATGTTTCTATCTCTCTCTCCCTCTCCCTTCTTCTCTGTAATCAATAAAAACTACTTTTTAAAAAAAAAAAAAAGGAAAGCAACACAGCTATACTGATGGAATTTAATAATAATTATGAAGGAGATGGAGAAGTAGGAATTAATCTATACCAGGATGAGTTCAATGCATTTTGCAAGTTTTATCTCATTTCATCCTTTTTTTTAATATATTTTATTGATTTTTTTTTTACAGAGAGGAAGGGAGAGAGATAGAGAGTTAGAAACATCGATGAGAGAGAAACATCGATCAGCCGCCTCCTGCACATCTCCCACTGGGGATGTGCCCGCAACCCAGGTACATGCCCCTGACCGGAATCGAACCTGGGACCCCTCAGTCCGCAGGCTGACGCTCTATCCACTGAGCCAAACCGGTTTCGGCTCATTTCATCCTTTAAAAAACCCTCTGACCGTGCACGTTTTGAGAAGAGGAAGCTGAAGAAGCTCAGGAATGCTAAATAATCTATCCAAGGGCCTGTGACTGCAAACAGAGTGTAACCAATAAAACCATGCTCTACTGCCCCTGTACAGACTCCAAAGTCTACGGTCATGGGCCCCTTGATCCATGGTAAGAGACAAGCCTGCCTCCAGGCGCAAGAATAAAACCAATGTTAGTGTCTTCTCAACTCTCGGTCCCTCACCACCACTTTAGGGGGGACAGACCTACTGACCCTTCCCCAGAACTGCATCTCTATAGCTCCGGGGAAGCACTGTCTTGCTTCACTCCTGACACAGGGCATCTGACCTTGAACATAGCACTGAACTGGCTCTTCCTGTGAGATACCAAGAGGGTTCCAACCCACTCACTCCAAAAACACAACTTGTCCCAGAACTCTCCAAGTTCCCAGATTCTAGCCACCTTTTCAAACCAGCCATTTGAAAAATACAGCCTGGCCTTAGCCAGTTTGGCTCAGTGGATAGAATGTCGGTCCGAGGAGTGAAGGGTACTGAGTTCGATTCTGGTCAGGGATGCATATCTGAGCTGCAGGCTCGATCCCCAGTGGGAGTTCAGGAGGCAACCAATTGATATGTCTCTCTCACATTGATGTTTCTCTCTCTCTGTCTCTCCCCGCTCCCTTCCACTTTCTCTAAAAATCAATGGAAAAGAAAGGAGAGCAAAAATGATAGTGAGAGAAGAGAAAAGAAAAGAAAAGAAAAAAGAAAAGAAAAGAAGAGAAGAGAAGAGAAGAGAAAAGAAAAGAAAAGAAAAAAGAAAAGAAAAGAAAATAAAAGAAAAGAAAAGAAAAGAAAAATGCAGCCCGTTGGTGAACTTTTCTAGGGAAAGAGTTCCTGTAGTGTGTGCCTCCAGCCCTGTGACCAAATCTGTCCCCCACAGAGAAGGCTATTCTTTCTCCGCTATGCCTGAGCATCTACCTAAATCCTGGGAAAGGAAAGGAAAGGAAAGGAAAGAAAAGAAAAGAAAAGAAAAGAAAAGGAAAGGAAAGAAAAGAAGAAAAGAAAAAAAGAAAAATGCAGCCCGTTGGTGGACTTTTCTAGGGAAAGAGTTCCTGTAGTATGTGCCTCCAGCCCTGTGACCAAATCTGTCCCCCACAGAGAAGGCTATTCTTTCTCCGCTATGCCTGAGCATCTACCTAAATCCTGGTCAGGCCAATGGTTGACACCTTGAGCCCCTTTGTTTCTCGCAACACTTCAAGTTCTTGCTCACATCCTTTGTGGCCCTAAATGAAGCCTGTGTTTCATAACGTCACTGCTCTGGGCCCCTGTGTTGTCAGTGGGACTCAGAAGGAAAGGAGAGACAAAGTTGACACTTTCCCTGCCATGTTCCCATCAGTATCCATTTGAAGTCATGGGGAAAGTGTTAGGGCCTGGGCAGGAGAGAGCCCCTGGTCTCTGCTCCTGTTCTGCCTTGACTGTGTCCTGTGTTCCACGATTTGTAGAAGAGAACGTAGCATGGAATGGCCCACAGACTCTGTCCTCTAACCCTGAGTAAGCCTGTCTGCCCGGGGTGCTCTTCCAGGTAGAATGAGGCCAGCCCCACCCAGGCTCGCCCAGCTCTATAAAGGAGCCTCCCAGGCAGCCGCCCACAGGAGGTGCCAGCTCTGTGTCCTCCTCAGCAATGAGGCTCCATCTGTCTGGGTTGCTCTTCCTCCTGGTGATCTCATTGCCTTCAGGTAAGACTGTGGGTACAGGTCTGACTGTGAAAGTGGGATTCTTTCAGGGACTGTGGTACTGAAAACCCCTATGGCTATAAGCCCAGCAGGGGCACACCAATATCAGATGGACCCTCAGGCTGGGGATGGGGCTGGGTTAGTGGTCTTTGGTCCCTGCCCTTTTCCTCTGTGACTACATCCTGAAGGTCTCCCAGAGCTTGAGAGGGGAGCCCATTTCATCCCATGCATATCACCGTTCAGCCATCCAAATTCCTCTTTCCCCTCACCTTCCTCTAATAAGCCTCAGACTAGGAGGCCCTCACTGAAATGCGGTAGGAGATGAAAGGACAGGGTCCAGAAAGTTAATCACAAAATAATACAGCGTCCACCAGGAAGAGAAGACAGGCCTAGGATTTCACCCAACCTCTTGAAGCCTGACTTTCCTTTTTCGTGTTTTTTGTTTGTTTGTTTGTTTGTTTTTTGTCCTTCAGGGAATGGTTTGATTGGAAATAATGGAGTAGAAGTTCGTTCCTGCACGGTAGTTGGTGGCACATGTTTCTTTGGCTGTAAACCAGGATGGAAATGGATGATGTATTGTTTCAGCGTATTTTCTTGTTGCAAAGAAATACCTCTAAGTCTCAAACCCCCCCAGGTCTTTGAGAACTGACTCTCGCTTTCTGAGTCCAATTAAAAGGATATGTGAATGGCTAAAAGGCCAACATCTGCTATCTGTGTGTGAGCATCTTTAATGAGGCATGGGTAGCCAAAGGGGGTCAGACTCTGATCAGTTTACTGGCAAAATTTCAGAAGCAGGATTTTTTTGTTTGATTTTTTAAAATATATTTTTATTGATTTCAGAGAGGAAGGGAGAGGGAGAGAGAGAGAGAAACATCAATGATGAGAGAGAATCATTGATCGACTGCCTCCTGCACGCCCCTAAGGGGGATCAAGCCGGCAACCTGGTCATGTGCCCTTGACCGGAATCGAACCTGGGACCCTTCAGTCCATAGGCTGACGCTCTATCCACTGAGCCAAACCAGCCAGGGCTCAGAAGCAGTTTTGTAAAGGGGCAGGCTCTACAATGAAAGGCATCTCCTATTCTTTTCTCTGCCGGCCCATCTCCATTACTAATTCCTATTTCAAGTTCAAATTCAATTGATTAATACATATATGACTACAGGCCTAAGAATATAGCACCAGCTGAGCCTAATAGCAATAGCTTATTATGTGGCAGTTACATTTTTAAGTGGCTTACATAATTAAATCACTTCATTTTTACAACAAAATCTATTATTTCTCCCATTTTACAGATGAAGAAACTTTCCAAGGTCACACAGTAGTAAGAGTTAGTTAGCACTGGGTTTGAACCCAGATAATCTTTCTTTTTTAAAATCCTCATCCAAAGATATTTTTTCTATTGTTTTTGTTTGTTTGTTTGTTTTTTAGACAGAGAGTGGGAGGGAGGAAAGTTGGGGGAGAGAATGAGAGAAAGAGAAACATCCATGTGAGAGAAACACATCAATTGGTTGCCTCTTGCACGTGCCCAGACCCCGGACCAGGGATCAAACCTGCAACCCTTCGGTGGGTGGGCGGACACTCTAACCATTTAGCAACACCATCCAGGGCCATATACCCAGATAATCTTTTTTTAAAATATATTTTATTGATTTTTTACAGAGAGGAGGGGAGAGGGATAGAGAGTTAGAAACATCGATGAGAGAGAAACATCGATCAGCTGCCTCCTGCACACTGCACACCCCCCAACTGGGGATGTGCCCGCAACCAAGGTTCATGCCCTTGACCGGAATCAAACCTGGGACCTTTCAGTCTGCAGGCCAATGCTCTATCCACTGAGCCAAACCAATTAGGGCGAACCCAGATAATCTTGATCCAGTGTCTTCACTGTTGAGCTAAACCCCCTCTCAACTATGAAGTATAGGAATCCAGCTGGAAATAATGGTTGTAGTTTGTAGTGATTGTACATTGCAGTCCAATGAGGAGTCAAGAATTCAGTAGATCCATGAAACACCAAGGCCCTCAAAACTCTTCCTCTGGCTTAAAGCTATAATGCTCCTGGTGGCTAAGTTGCTTTTGAGACTCTGCTCAGGGACTCTGATGATCCAAGCCCAGTGTTGCCTGACTGCTGCGAGGGTAGCAATGGCCCACACAGAACCATATAAAACAAAATGTCCCCAGGGTCTGCAGCACTGTTAGCATTGTTCCTACCTCACTTCCTCACCACCCCTACAGTGTCCTCAACCAGAGGCAGAGATCACAGATCTTCATCAAGACCCTGGTCATTGTCTTCTCAGAAAAAAACCCAGTAGCTGAGTTTGGGGTTTTTCTTCTCCAACAATGTGCCTGAAGGAAGCACCTCCATTGTCCTGGAAGATCCACCTGCTCAGCCCCCTCCTTACTGCCAATCCTCAACATTCCAGCAAAAGAAGAAGAAGAAAGAAGAAGAAGAAGGAGGACGAGGAGGAGGAGGAGGAGGAGGAGGAGGAGGAGGGGGGGGGGGG
>NW_005354519.1:1227295-1233584 GCF_000412655.1 Myotis brandtii | reverse complement strand
TGGATTGAAGGGTCCCAGGTTTGATTCCGGTCAAGGGCACATGCCTGGGTTTTGGGCTCAATCCCCAGTAGAGGGCATGCAGGAGGCAGCCAATAAGTGATTCTCTCTCATCATTGATGTTTCCATCTCTCATCTCTCTCTCCCTCCCCCTTCCTTTTTTAAACATTTTTTAAAAAATCATCACTGGTCCACAGAGCTAGCCTCCTAGGGCATCTATTTGGGGTTATGTCTAGAGAGATTTTTATGACGTCAGGTACCTGTATTAGCTCATTTAAATCAGCCCTTAACCAAAAGAAAGGGAGAAGTGGTGCAAAAGCTCACAAAAGTAATATCAATGCAATGAGATTAAAAAATAATAATAATAATAATAATAATAATAATAAACAGAAAATAAGCAGAGAAAACCAGGGGATGGAAAATAGCAAATATTCTTCACCAGATGTCAAAAGGATTCACAATCCCAAAAATATGCTAAAAATCCTTACCCTTTTCTTGTGTTCCTCAGCCCACAATTATACCAGCCTGGGGTGTGATGTTGCTCTAACTTTGACAGTGAGATGCAAAAAGAGACAGTATGTGGCCTTTGATTTCCTTCAGCACAGCTTAGATAAGACTGGAACATTCCAAGTCATTCTTGCTGAAAACTCACTCTTATGTGAAGTAAATAAGAATGCTGAATCATCATACATAAAAGCCATTATGTATTCACCTTGTAGCTCCAAGAGTGTAACCTCAGAGGTAGTGGCCACCCCCTCTGAGGAAGTCAGAGGCCCCAATCTTTGCTCCCCATATCCCAGAGCAGTCATGGGGAAGGCCCATGGCTTAGGCTTAGCAAATCAGATGTCTGTCCCCAGGAACTGGACCGAATGAATGATATCACTGCACTGGTGCCATTGGAGCATGCTTTGTACTAATGCAGCAGACGATTTCAGAACCATGATCCAGCAGTGTGGACCTTCAGGGCTCCTTCGTTTATGGCTCTATTCCAAGCCTGTTCATTGAGGTCCAGCTATCTTTCTAGTACATTCTCCTTCGGCTTAAAAATGTGCCTAATTATTGTCAGTTACTGGAAACCGAGAAATCCGAATGATACTGAGAACTCTTACGGAGACCTCATTGTTCAGTCATTTTAGGATTAGATAAGGCAATATATTAGATTATGTGTGTAACTTGCTTGGCACTTTGTCATCGGGCTTCAATATCCTGACATCGTGTTAGCTAGGTTCCAGTACCTAACTAGAAGAATTGTGCCGCCCTTGGGGAAAGGCATTGAAGATGAGCAGCACCCCTAAACCCTAAACCCCAGCCACTATGAAGCCAGTGCAATGGTGTCAGAACAGGCATCTACAGATGCAAAGGCAAGGCCGATCTCAGGGAAAGAATCAAACACAGCCCCCCAGCATCACCATCTATACTATACAATTCAGTCTCCAATACTAAACCTATTACTGGTATTTAGTCTCAATTCTTTCTTCAGAATCAAACACGGAGGTTTCAGGTTTTGGCTATGTATTGGATTCCTGGTCTGCCCTAACAAATGACCACAAAACTGGGTGGGTTATAACTACAGACATTTATTCTCTCACAGAGCATGACCGTTTACAGAGAAATGGCTCAGAGAGGTCAAGCTGTCCTCTTAGCCACACAGCAAGTGGGAGTCAGAGCCCACATAAAAATTCAAGCCAAGGGTGACAGTAATTAGTGTCCTAACCATGGGCTGGTGGAGTGGTCACAGGCTGGGCCAGGGTGTACCAAGGACACACACACCCCTGTGCTGCTGGGTCTGACCAGGTGAGGCACTAGCTAGCCTGGAGAACCTGCTGCCCAAGGCAGCTCCCTCGTCTGAGACACACACAGGTACACACACACACACAGGCACACACACACACACACACACACACACACACACGCACACACACACACCGATGCCTGCATCTGAAAAGACCCTTAGAAATCATCTCTAGATTGGAAAACTGAGGCCTGGTGTGGGAGGGAGTGGAAGTGCGGGAGTGAACTTGCCCAAGACCATTACTAGTGAGGCCAGGAACCAGCAACGGCCCAAGATCCTCTGAGAGGCAGCCCAGTGCTCCATGCTCCACACCATGTGTATTTAAGGAAGAGAGGAGCCAAAATGATTGGCCACAACTAACATTTTTTAAGTCTTTTTCAAGCTTATCTATTTTGGAAAATGGATACTTGCCAAACTGGACCAAAATTAAACACCATCCAATAATGGTACAAAGAAACTCAAGTCATGGAAAAGTTTCCTAGAGCCTTGGGAAGCTCCAGTCTAGCTCTTCTCACTGGTCCACACTGAATGAAATAGCCAGCAGGTGAGAATGACACTGCAAACAAAGGCCAAACCAAGTGCTTAAGAGACTGGTAGTTAGAGTTCCTGTGTTTACCACTAGGGGGCGGGGCCTGCCTGTTTTTCCAGTTTGAACAGGCGACGAAATTGTCCACTCTTCTCCCATCTTGTGGGTCTTTCCTGGGCCAAGAAGCACACTCACCACATTTTTCCACTTATAAGCGGAAACTTTAACAACTTTTGAAAGAGTGGGACAGAAAACTGGCAAAGTGTGAACTTGTATACAAACCTCACATCACACGGTAGGAGCGAGAGAGATGAACCTGTACATTGTTGCGGGGAGAGGGGGTGGCAATACAGGAGAGGGGCAGAGCATATTTATCCCAGTTTTGTAAAGGAAATCTATTTCTGTCTGTTTAAGAGATGGAAATCCTTAGCAAAGGTAAGTTGATGAAATGTATAGATTGGAAGTGTGGGGTTTTTAAATTGTACATAAAAATGTCTATAAAAGAAAAGAAACTGCCCGGCGAGTGTGGCTCAGTGGCTGAGCATAGACCTATGAACCAGGAGGTCACTGCTAGATTCCCGGTCAGAGCACATGCGGGGGGTTGCAGACTCGATCCCCAGTAGGGTGTGTGCAGGAGGCTGCGGATCAATAATTCTCATCATTGATGTTTTTATCTCTCTCCCCCTCTCCCTTTCTCTCTGAAATCGATAAAAATATATATTTTTTTAAAAAGTAAGAATCTCATTGAAAATTCTGAAGAAGAGGAATGCTGACAAATAGACCTTCTGGATGTTAAAACCTATTACTGGTATTCAGTCTCAATAATTAAAACAGTGTGATAATGGCACATGACTAGACAGATAACTAAAGTCAGATATAGACCCAATGCAAATGCACATTTAGAAATGATAAAGAGGCCATCTAATCAAGTATTATTCAGTAAATGGTGTCAGGAAAACTAGAGAGGCATCTGGAAATATTGTAAAGTTGGAACCTTACCTGTTATAGTCGGATAAATTCCAAATGGATCAAAGATGTAAAGATAAGAAGAAGAATTCATACAGCACTAGAGAAAAGTATGGGCAATGGTCGGTAAACTCATTAGTCAACAGAGCCAAATATCAACAGTACTTCTTCAAAATAGACTCGCCCAGGCCGAAAACCGACTTCTGCGCATGGGCCACAAAGTTTCAATCACACTGTACGTGCACACCCGCACGTGGTATTTTGTGGAAGAGCCACACTCAAGGGTCCAAAGAGCCGCATGTGGCTCGCGAGCCGCGGTTTGCCGACCACGGGTATAGGGTAATTATTTTATACCTGAAATAAAGCACAGGTACTACTAGAGACTGAATGCTTGGGTCCCACCCAAATTTATATGTTGAAATCCTAACCCCCAATGCGATGGCATTAGGAGATGGGGTCTTTGGGAAAATTCTTAGGACATGAGAGTGAAGTTCTCATGCATGGGATTAGTGCTCTCATGAAAGCCATGAGAGAGCTTGCTTCCTCTCTCTGCTCTCTGCCTTGTGAAGACACAAGGAGAAGACAACCATCTACAAACCATGAAGTGGCCATCAACAGACACCAGAGCTGCCAACACCTTGATCTTGGACTTCCCAGTCTCCAGAGCGTGAGCAATAAATATTTGCTGTGTAAGCCACCCAGTCTATGGTGTTCTGTTATAGCAGCCCAAACTAAGGCATCATTTTTGAAATAGTAAATAGACTACACAAAACCAGTCATCTCTGCATGTAAAAGTCAAATAATTAAGTACAAGCTGTGAACATAGTTAGGAAATATAAAAAGCATTATATTTTTAGAAGTTGGAATAAAACTTGCAATTAAATGCCGGAAGCCGGTCCATCCTTGCTGCTTGACACAGTCGCTGCAGGAAAGAAACATCTGCACAGCATATGTTTCAAGGGACCTGGCGTATATAGCATACTGTTCTTAATATGTTTGCTCCCCTTAGCGCTATGTGTTTTAACCAAGGTCACCTCTCCGAGAAAGGTTGTTTCCCCAGGTAGGGATTTTTCCCTGAAGTTAGGGAGGGGATAAAACCCCTTAACTAAGTGCCAGGCGGGTAGTTAATCACTTTAACTACAAACAATCACACTTAAGCTACATAATCTTTACTCCCTGGAATGGAGATAAGAAACGCCCTAACCTTTGCAATAGAAATTGACAGGATTAAAATCAACTGGTATAAATACAGATGTAACAAGACAATAAACACCAGAACTTGGCTAGAGATCCTGGCTAAATCCTGGCTAGAGAACCTGGTTAGGCTGCTGATCAACTGAACGCTGTGTCCATATCATTCCTTCTTCGCCGATACCGTCCACACCTTTGGGGACCCCTGGACCTGCTGGGGTTGGACCCCAACAATTAAATTCTTTCAAATTTTTAATAAGACCTTTGAATTTATTTCTGAATATATATTCTTCATACCCATTTCTATAGTTCCTCAAATTTTTAATAGTTGCCATTTATGAGAAACCCTGTTCACACAAGTGATAAAAGTCAGCTTAGTCCTAACCGGTTTGGCTCAGTCGATAGAGTGTCGGCCTGCAGACTGAAGGGACCCAGGTTCGATTCTGGTCAGGGGCATGTGCCTTGGTTGCAGGCACATTCCCAATAGGGGGTGTGCAGGAGGCAGCTGATCAATGTTTCTCTCTCGTTGATGTTCCTAACTCTCTATCCCTCTCCCTTCCTCTCTGTAAAAAAAATCAATAAAATGTTTTGTTTTTTTAAAGTCAACTTAAACCATTTTTACAGTCACTCAAAAATTTGCAACAATCATATTCACCAATGATACATCTGATAAGGGGTTAATTTCCAAAATATATGAAAAACTCATACAATTCAACAAAAGGAAGACAAATTATTCAATTTAAAAAATGGGCAAAAGACCTGAATAGACACTTCTCCAAAGAGAACATACAGATGGCCAATAGACATATGAAAAAAATGCTCAAGGTCACCAATCATCAGGGAGATTCAAATTAAAACTATAATGAGGTATCACCTCACACCTGTCAGAATGGCTACCATCAACAAACAACAAGTGCCGGCAACCATGTGGAGAAAAGGGAACCCTAGTGCACTGCTGGTGGGAATGCAGCCTGGTGTAGCCATTATGGAAAACAGTATGGTGATTTCTCAAAAAATTAAAAATGCAAACTGCCATTTGACCCAGTGATCCCTCTTCTGGGAATATATCCTAAGACTCCTAAAACACCAATCAGAAAGAATATATGACTTCTATGCTCATAGCAGCATTATTTACAATAGCTAAGATCTGGAAACAGCCCAAGTGCCATCAGTAGATGAGTGGATAAAAATGCTGTGGTACATTTATGCAATGGAATACTATGCAGCTGTAATAAAGAAAGATCTCTTACCCTTTGAGACAACATGGATGGGCCTGGATATTATTATGCTAAGCAAAATAAGCCAGTCAGAGAAAGACAAATATCACATGATCTTACTCATATGTGGAATATAATGAACAAAATAAACTGACGAACACAATAGGTCCAGAGACATGGAAGCATGGAACAGACTGACAGATATCAGAGGGAAGTGGGGCTGGGTGTGGAGAGGGAAGGAAGAGATTAACCACATCGGTATTTCTCTGTTTTTCCCTCTACCACTGACTCTAAAAATCAATGGAAAAATATCCTTCTGTGAAGATTAAAAAAAAAATGATGCTGACTTGTTGAAGGTGTATTAGAACTTATATGCATACTAGTGGCCCGGTGCACAAAATTCATGCATGGGGGGGGCGGTCCCTCATCCCAACCTGCACCCTCTCCAATCTGGAACCCCTTGGGGGATGTCCAACTGTGGGATCCAGCCTAAACCAGCGGTCAGACATCCCTCTCGCAATCCGGGACCGCTGGCTCCTAACTGCTCACCTGCCTGCCTGCCTGATCATCCCTAACCACTCTGTCTGCCGTCCTGCTCAC
>NW_005354519.1:1204598-1226855 GCF_000412655.1 Myotis brandtii | reverse complement strand
TGCCCCCCCTGCCAGCCTGCTTGCCCCCAACAGCCCCTCCCCCGCCAGCCTGATCATCCCCAACTGCCCTCCCCTCCTGGCCTGATGGCCCCTAACCGCCTCTGGCTCGGACCCACCACCATGGCTTTGTCCGGAAGGGCATCCGGAAGGTCTCCCGGAAGGTCTCCCAGTCTAATTAGCATATTACCCTTTTATTAGTGTAGATATGCATAGCCCATGGACAGACAATAGTGCAGTGAAGGCTTTGGGTGGAGTGGGAGCAGGGTGAAGGGGGACAAAAGAGGGAAATGGAGGACATCTGTAATACTCTCAATGATAAAAATAAATTTTTAAAAGTTGCAACTATCAAAATTACACATGAAAAATCTGACAGCTCTTCCTTTCTTTCATTGACAATATAATGTTCAACTACTTTATAACATAAGAATGGCTTTTACATCCAGTTTGGCTCAATGGATAGTGCACTTGTTGTTTGTTGATGGTAGCCATTCTGACAGGTGTGAGGTGATACCAATAAATCTTCAATTTGAATCTCCCTGGTGACCTTGAGCATTTTTTCATATGTCTATTGGCCATCTGTATGTTCTCTTTGGAAAAGTGTCTATTCAGGTCGTTTGCCTATTTTTTAATTGAATAATTTGTCTTCCTTTTGTTGAGTTGTATGAGTTCTTCATATATTTTTTTTAAGAAGTTAACCCCTTACAGATGTATTATTGATGAATATGATTGTTTGGCTCAGGGCACATACTTTGGTTGCAGGCTCTTTCACAACAATATTTCTCTCTGTTTTTCCCTCTACCACTGTTTCTAAAAATCAATGGAAAAATATCCTTCGGTGAAGATTTTTTTTAAATGATGCTGACTTGTTGAAGGTGTATTAGAAAAGAATGATGAAGCTCTAATTTGAAAGCAACTGGCTGGGATGTCACTGAAAAAGCATGTCAGCTGCAATAGGACAAAAGCAGAGGGAGCCATAGCCAGTTTGGCTCAGTGGATAGAGCATGGGCCCTCGGACTGAAGAGTCCCGAGTTCAATTCCGGTCAATGGCACATACCTTGGTTGCAGGTTCCCCGGCCTTGGTTGGGGTGCAGGCAAGAGGCAACCAATTGATGTGTCTCTCTCACATTTCTGTGTCTCTCTGTCTCTCTCACATTTCTGTGTCTCTCTGTTTCTCATCTATGTTTCTATCTCTCTCCCTCTTTCTTCCTCTCTTTCTAAAATTAATAAAAACTTTTTTAAGCCGATGGAAAATGTAAAGACAGATCCAGAGCCACTCCCTAGAGCAGCACCCCACCAGCAGCCTTCACCTAAAGTTTTACCTTCCCTCCTTGGCAGGGCACCTGGCACTTGGGCACCAGGAACACTACCTCCTTCAGCAGCCCCATGGTCCCTGATCTTTAATGGACAAGCCAGGCTCTGCAGTGGCCTCAGGTGAGTATCCAGGGTGGGAGAAGGACAGATGATTTGGCAGAACCAGAGGATTTTTAGGGAAGTGAAAATACTCTATTTGGACACCAGCATGGTGGCTGCCAGAGGGAAGGGGGAGGTTAGTAAAGGGTAAAGGGCATCAAATATATGGTGACGGAAGATGATTTGACTTGAGGTGGTGAGCATACAATGCAATATACAGAGCATGTATCATAGAAATGATCCTATTAACCTATATGATCCTATTAATCTATGTCACCCCAATACATTTAGTTAAAAAATAAATAAACACAACACAAGAAGAGACTCTGTATGATACTATAATGATGGCTACTTATCATTATACATTTGTCTAAATCCATAGAATTCACCCAGAGTGAGCCCTCATAGAAACTGTGAACTTTGGGTGATAATAATAAGCCAATGTGGGTTCATCAAGTGTCACAAGTGTGCCACTCTGGTGGGGAAGTTGATGGGGAATGCTGTGAGTGTAGGAGGTAGCGGGGAATGGGAAATCTCTGTACCTTCTGCTCAAACTTTGCTGTGAACCTAAAACTGCTCTGAAAAACAAAGTCTAGCCCTGGCCGGTTTGGCTCAGTGGATAGTGCATCGGCCTACGGACTGAAGGGTCCCGGGTTCAATTCCAGTCAAGGGCATGTACCTTGGTGGCGGGCACATCCCCAGTAGGGGGTGGGCAGGAAGCAGCTGATCAATGTTTCTCTCTCATCGATGTTTCTAACTCTCTATCCCTCTTCCTTCCTCTCTGTAAAAAATCAATAAAATATATATATATTTTTTAAAGTCTATTAAAGAAGGAAAATGAAAAAGAGTGAACTTCTGCTACTCACACAATACAAGCAAAGGGTGAGTCCCTCAGACATTAAGGTGAGGAAGGGACCCAGATACAGAAGAGCAATGCCATGTGCTTCCATTGACATGAATTTCCAGGCCACACAGAACTATGACAGAAGCCGTGGGTGCAACTGGGTGGACAATGACAGGGAAGGAGCACAGAGAACCGGGTCTACGTCTGGATCTAAGTGGCGTTTACACTGGTAGATCCATTTGTAAAAGTGCATCGATCTGTCCACATAAGATCTGCACACTCTACACCAGGAAGCGTGCTCACATCTCTCTTCATAAAAATGGATCTGAAATGCAAGCTTTGCTGAGGGACACAGAGGGAACTTGTGAACCTCATGGGGCTCCCTTAATGACAGTGACAAATGACAGAAGTGCCTGAAGAGCAAGGCAAAGAGTTTACAGTATGGACTGTCCTCAGGGTTCTTCTCTTCTTCTGTAGAAGGGCATATGGTCAAAAGGAGTGATCAGATCAAGAACTGATCATTCACAGTATCAGCGAGACAAAATTGGCAAGAGACCTGCAGATTCCCCCATCCCTGGCATTTCAACCAAACTCTCATTTTCTTTTCTTTTTTTTAATACATTTGTTTATTGATTTCACAGAGGAAGAGAGAAGGAGAGAGAGATAGAAACATCAACGATGAGAGAGAATCATTGATCGGCTGCCTCCTGCACGCCCCCAACTGGGGATCGAGCCCGCAATCCAGGCATGTGCCCCTGGCCGGAATCGAACCTGGGACCCTTCAGTCCGCAGGCTGTCGCTCTATCCACTGAGCCAAACCAGCCAGGGCCAAACTCTCATTTTCTCTCCCTGACTTGCTAACAAAGCACAGACGCTCCCCTCCAGTCCCCTGCCCCCCTAGAGCCCGCACCCCACCCCCCACAATGGGCACTCCCCAGATAAGACTCAGGCTTTTCAACCTGTGGCGCCAGCCTGGGAAAAGCAGACAGAGCATGGGCCCTGTGGCCCCTCCGCCTGCTGCCCCCAGCCCTTCCCTTCCCTGGCACCAAAACAGATGACTTCATCTGCGGGACCCAGCTCCTATCAGCTGCCGGCCTCCCTGGGACCGGAGAGGGGGAAGGAGCCTGGAGGCAGAGGCTGGCTGGAGCTCTGGTTACTTTGGCACAGGCTGGGGCTCTGTGGAGTGTCAGCCACAGCCTTCAAATCAGAAGAGCCCCAGCCTTGTTCTGGGGGTTCCTGCTGCCTGCACGTGGCCACCTCTCACAGCTTGGCCTCCATGCTCCTCTGAGCTGAACTTGGGTATGAGACCGCTGCAACTGGCAGCCACCACTTAGCCAGGCGCAGGACACAGGAGGCTCCCATTGTCCCTTGAAGTAAGAGTCCCGGCCCGGCCAGAGTGGCTCAGTGATTGACCATCAACCAATGAACCAGGAAGTCACGGTTCAATTCCCAGTCACATGGTCTGCGGGCTCAGTCCCCAGTAGGGAGTGTGCAGGAGACAGCCGATCAATGATTCTGTCTCATCATTAATGTTTCTATCTCTCTTTCCCTCTTCCTCCCTCTCTGAAATCAATAAAAACATATTTTTTTAGAAAAAGTCCCATTCCTGGTCCTGAATCCCGACACCACGATAGCAGGCACCTTATGTTCAGGCCAGCCCAGAGCATAGTCCAGCTCAGGAATCAAAGTCCCCGTCACTGTCACGTTCAGTGTTCATGCTCCTGCTCCTCCACCCACCTCCTTTACAATGTCCAGTGTGACCTCGGGGGGACCCGTGGGGAGCTCAGGAGAGACCTGCCCGTGCAGGCCACACAGGGGGGAGCAGCTGTGTCCGGCAGGTCATGTCACTGCACTGGTGACTTTGCTGCTGGTACCATTTCCCAGTCTGGCCCAGGGCTTCAGGGGTGCTGGTTATGCCCTGGCCAAGGTGGGGCTCCTGTCACCCGCAGAGGATGGGCTCTGGAGCCGGGCCACTGGCTTCCCACAGCCATGTGATCTTGAGCAAAGTTAGTTACCTCGTCTCTCCAGACCCCAGTGCCTCATCTATAAATTGGGGATATAAGTGTTACTCTCTCAGACCACTGTTGCAGGGATCAAGTAGATAAATGAAGTAGTATTTCATGTCCAGCAGTAATAAACACGCAACATGCATGTTCCTTTTATTGCCTGGCTCAGTGGTCTCTGAGATAGCATGGTCCTGAGGAGGTTCTTAAGCGCCCAGGCATTCCCAGTGGCCCCCAGAGCCTAGCACACTGCAGACGCTCAGGAGGCATTAGCAGGAGGCTCTTTTGCCTATCTCCCTCCACCCCCGTAAGTGGGGCTCTCTCATGCTGGATCCTAGGACCCACAGGGACCCTCTGCTCCCTGGGCCGCTGGCCTCTCCTTCCAGCCAGCACACATTGCGATTCCTGGGCCCAGGCACCTGCACCACCTACTGACTCCAGAAATCACTATTCGGAGAAGCACTTTGTCTAGCGGACATTTTTCAAATATCAAGGGCGAGTTGCATTGTGTCCCTTCCCCACACCAGAGGGGATGGTGCTAGTGGGTGGGGAATGTGTCATCTTAGCAGCTCCCCAAATCCATAGTCTCCCCAGGCCCTCTCTCTCACTTTCTGCCCACTCCCTCTGCCTTTCCGGAAAGCACCAGGCCAGTTCACTCCCTCGAACTGCTGTGCAGACTCAACCATGAGCCATGTCCAAGGAAGACCCTGCACTTCCCTCTTAGAGGTTGAATGGGAGACAGGTGGTCAGAGAGCAGGAAGGGCCTTGGACAGTATCACCCCCTGTGCTACCTTGATTTCACATTCTTACCCACCTCCTTCTAAGCACCTTTAGCAGCTACCTGCATTTTTTAAAATATATTTTATTGATTTTTTACAGAGAGGAAGGGAGAGGGTAGAGAGTTAGAAACATCGATGAGAGAGAAACATCGATCAGCTGCCTCCTGCACACCCCCTACTGGGGATGTGCCCGCAACCAAGGTACATGCCCTTGACTGGAATCGAACCTGGGACCCTTCAGTCTGCAGGCCGACACTCTATCCACTGAGCCAAACCAGTTAGGGCTCTACCTGCATTTTTATGAGGCTTCATCCTTCTGCATCCTGACGTTAGCATGCCTCATCTCTCCGACAACAGCTCCGTATGTTGGAAGGGCAGTTTTAGATCTCCATCTTACGTTCGTGAACACTGAGAAAGGAGAGAGCCAATGACTGGCCCAAGGTCACACAGCTTATTCCAGACTAGGATCTGGACCTTCTGGTTCTGGTTCTGTAGAGCCCTGTGTGTGTCCGGCTACTTCAAGAAAGGAGGCTTGCTCCCTCCTTTACGGACAGCGGGGCAGGGGCACATAGGCCTGTTGCACCTCTGCCTCAAGTTGAACCACTCTGCCAACAGGCTTTCAGGCCACAGGGATACCTTGGGACCCTGTGGTCACTCTAATTATTCTGATCTGCTGTCATCAAACCCAGGTGATTCCCCAGCAATCATGGGTTAACCCCTCCTCCCAAGTCATCATGACTCATCTTTCCCACTGACCTTCTCAGAGCTGTTCACCTGTCCCTGTCCTGGGCGCGGCCACAGGCCCCAGGCCCCAGCCCAGCCCGATGGCCCAGGCTTCACCGAGGGGCCGGGCTGGGGCTGCAGAGAAGCTGTCAGGCTGTGGTATTATTGTCCAGATCTGCGAGGCCACTTATCTGGAACGCCCACACGGGGAAATGAGATAGTCCGGCAGCACTTTTCCCACCAATATCCTTATCTCGACGGGAAAGAAGGCTGTGTTTGTGTGTGAAGACGTGTGTGTGTGTGATTTTTACAAACTCCTGTGTGTGTGTGTCTACTTGAGTGTTTTCCACTCCATGACTTCTGAGCATATGGATAATGTTTGCGCAATTTTATGACTTGACTATGAGTCTATGAAGTATGTCCAAATCTTGTGTTGGAAGAAAAATAGATGGCAAGAAGGGAGCGAGGGATGGGAGATACAAAAGAAAAAAACAGCATCAGGGGAGACATTTTTAAAAGATTGAACACAACTGGTTTTGGTGAAAGGATGAAGAAATGGTTATTTTTCTACATTGACTAGGAAAGTCGTGCAATGTTGAAAAGTTGAAAGTATCTTCACCTGTAAGTCTACTTTCCAGATCTACTCAAGAGATAGTACCCATGTACACAAAGAGATGTACAAGAATGTTCATTATGGAGTTATCAGAGCAGCAAAAATTATAAGCAATCTAAATGTTAATTGACAGGGGAGTGGTTAAATATATTCAGTATAGCATACTATCAGTCAGAAAGAACAAAAAGAAATCTTTATACTAAAATGGAAAGATCCCCCCAAATGTGTAAGTTTAAAAAATACCAAATCACAGAATTTATATGGATTATACTATATAAGGAAGAAAATATGTGTTTTTATAGAGATACAGATACATATCTATACTGACCTATATCTATATGTATATGTATACATATAGCCATATGTATACAGATATACATACAGAGAGAGAGAGAAAGGCCTGGAAGGTGTACACTAAAATGACAGCAGTGGTTACCTCTAAAGGAGAGAGTTGGAATTACAGGTGCATTATTTGCCCAACCGGTGTGGCTCCATGGTTGAGCAACGTTATGAACCAGGAGGTCACAGTTTGATTCCCAGTCAGGGCACATGCCCAGGTTGCAGCCTCTATCCCCTGTGCAGGAGGCAGCCAATTGACGATTCTCTCTCATCATTGATGTTTCTATCTCTCACTCCCTCTCCTTTCACTCTGAAATCAATAAAAATATATATTTTAAAAGAAATAAATAAAGGTGCATTATCTAAATAGACCTACCATAGATGTAAGTTTCTGTATAATTTGTTTAATTATAAACACTTTATAACTTTGTAAAGAAATCAGAAACACTAGAATCCACTCACTGTAGACCCTATGATCCAAACAAAAATTGGGCCCTAGATGTTTTGCTCAGTGAATAGAGCATCAGCCTGTGGACCAAAGGGTCCCAGGTTCGATTCTGGTCAAGGTCACATACCTTGGTTGCAAGCTCCTCCCCAGCCCGGGCCCTAGTCAGGGTTCATGCAGGAGGCAACCAATAGATGTGTTTCTCTCACATTGGTAGTTCTCTCTCTGTCTTTCCCTTTCTCTTCCACTCTCTCTAAAAATCAATGAAAAAATATCCTCCAGTGAGGATTAACAACAACAACAAAAAATTGGGAAAGAAAATCAATATCTTGTTTTCTGTGGCAAACCTGTGATTCAGCTGGTTCTCATCCTCCTGGTGAGATGGAGGAGGGAACAGGAGCAAACCGGAAGAAAGGCACCTTGGTCACCACACATCCTGCCCGAGTGTCCCTGGGGGAGGAATAGGGTTGTTTTTACCTGTGTTGTTCTTAAAAGTAGCTACCAAGGTAGAGAACCCAGGGAGGGTGGCTGAGAGTTTTCCCTATAGAGTTAGATCCAGAAAAAGGCTCCATTTGGGCCAATCTTTTTTTCTTTATTTTACCAATTAGGAAACTGAGGCCTGAAAAAGTAGAGCAGAGTAAAAATTAATTATTGCGAGTCAACAATTAATTCTCTTCCTCTTTCTAGGCAATGAGGGAGAGGAGGGGAATTCAATTCACAGACATCAATAAAGATGTTCACTCCGCCACATGAGGGGAAATCCTGGCAAAACTCCTGAACTTGAGCAAACCCATAGATTCTGCTGGAATAATCCAAAATCCCATGACCTGGGGGATGAGAACCAGGGATCCTAGGATCAGAAGGTGAAGACTGAAGCTCTCAGGCTCTACAGGCCAAATCGTTCCCCAACTCTCTTTGCCCAAGATGCAACCTCTATTCACAAGGCAGGTGTCAAGGTCAAGCAAAACTAGTAAAGAACAGCCCACGGCAGCATGGTTCAGTTGGTTCAAGCATCATCCTCTACACCAAACAGCTGCAGGTTTGATTCCTGATCAGGGCACATACCCAGGTTACAGGATCGATCCCCTATTGAGGAGAGGCAATGGATCAATGTTTCTCTCTACGCGGATGTTTCTCTCTCTCTCTCTCTCTCGCTCTCTCTTTCTCTCTAAAAATCAATAAAAGCTTATCCTTGGGTGAGGATTAAAAATGTATATATTATATAAATAATCATACAGGAGGTACCTGGGTAAGCAAAAAAATTATGCAGGTGGACCAAAGGTGAGGGGCTGAGGGTTGTTTTCAGGCTGGCCACAGCCCCTTCAGGGTGGGGGTCCCCGCTGGGGTGCCTGGCCAGCCTGGGTGAGGGGCTGATGGCTGTTTGCAGGCTGGCCACAGCCCCTTCAGGGTGGGGATCCCCGCTGGGGTGCCTGGCCAGCCTGGGTGAGGGGCTGAGGGCTGTTTTCAGGCTTACCACATCTCCTTCAGGGTGGGGGGTCCTGTTGGGGTGCCTGAACAGTCTGGATGAGTGACTTATGGCTGTTTTCAGGCTGGCCAAGCCCCCCAGCGGGGACCCTCACCCCATGAGGGTGTGGTCATCCTGGGTGGGGGCTGATGGCTGTTTGCAGGCTGGCCACGGCCCCCAGCCACTCAAGCTCCCAGTGGAGGCTGGCTGGAAGCAGGTATCTGGGATTTATTTATCTTCTATAATTGAAACGTTGTTGCTTTGAGTGGTGGCCACAGCCGGCCAGGGCAGGCGGGAAGCTTGGCTTCCTCCATCACCAAGGCAACCAAGCCTCCTGCTTGCTCCAGCTCCGTGGCTACCGGCCGCCATCTTGGTTGGGTTAATTTGCATATAGTCGCTCTGATTGGCTGGTCAGCGTGGCTTGGGGTGTAGCAGAGGTGTGGTCAATTTGCATGTTTCTCTTTTATTAGATTAGATTATAAACTATTTTAAACAAAGAGGTATGTGCAGAAAAACAGATCACAATATTACCACCTCCAAGATTTAATAGATGTTAATACTTTGTCATATTGGCCTTAGATCTCTTTAAAGGAAAAATAATTATAGTGAAAACCCTTACTACGCTCTCCATTCCTCCCCTCCCCAGAGTAACTACTGTCTCAACATTGTGTTTATAACTTGCAAGAATATTTTACAATTTTTCCACATGTGCATATATTCATTAATAACATATGGAATTGCATGCATTTGAAATTTTTACCTAAATTAAATGGCATTGGAATGAAAGGAATGACTGGTTAAGCCTCACACATGCAGTGTCTGCCCATTCCAGTAGGTGTCACTAGTATTCCAGTCTTGAAGGGATATGGATTTCTGTTCTCAGTGCCAGGTTTAGGGTTTTCTTCTGTGGAAGTTTTAACTCATTTGCACTTTGAGATTATCCATATGCTTTATTTTTCACAACTTAAAAGCAGCACAGTTGCCCTAGCTGGTATGGCTCAGTGGATAGAGGTCAGCCTGCGGACTGAAGAGTCCGGGTTCAATTCCGGTCAAGGACACATGACTGGGTTGCGGGTTCGATCCCTAGTGGGGGGAGTATGCAGGAGGCAGTGATCAATGATTCCCTCTCATCATTGATGTTTCTTTCTCTCTCCCTCTTCCTTCCTCTCTGAAATCAATAAAAACATATTAAACAGGGGGGGGGAAGGCAGCACGGTATGCAATGAGACCTCAGACTTTTTTTTTAATTCTTTCCCTAGAGGGAAGGCCAATGAGGTGTGGAGAAAGACACTGAGCGGAAAGGTGGGAGATACCACTGGTGTTCCCTCTCTGGTCCTTGGTACACCCCCACTCCCACCCAGAATATGGGAGTTGTACACATTCCAGGATAGAATATCCTTGCCTTTCCCACACAGGCTCTGGTCCTTTGAGAGTGTCTCCCTGGGAGGTGCTCTGGGCAGAGAAAGAAAAGGTTCCATAACCCACACTCAGTAGAAGGACTTTCAGCGAGCATGCCCAATGTGTGCCATCCCCAGAGGAGACAAGCCCTTGAAGTCCCTCCCAGCTCTAAACCACCTCCCATCCTCCCCTCGTGGCCTTGTAGCAGCCACAGCGATTTGCTGGCCTGGGGCCATGACCATCGTTTTTTAATTTTTATTTTTTTGTTAATCCTCATCTGAGGATCTTTTTCCTACTGATTTTCAGCAAGGGGGAGAGACAGAGAGAAACACTAATATGAGAGAGACACATCAATTAGTTACCTCCAGCATGCGCCCCGACCAGGGCCAGAAAAATAAGCCTGCAACCGAGGTACATGCCTTTGACCGGAATCGCACCCGGGACCCTTCAGGCCACAAGCCAACACTCTATCCAGAGCCAAATTTGCTAGGGCATGACCATCTTGATTACACACAGATTTCATTTTTTTCTTTTCATTTTATTTTTAAAGTGGGTGTGGCTTGTTTTAAGTCCCAGAATGCTTAGTGAGATGGCCAATTCAGGTTCAGAAGCACAGAAGTTGAGAAACTGGACTTCGATCAGACCTTGGTTTTTCCAGAAACCACAGAGCAAATTAACCCGGCCCCACCCACCCCTCCACAGCAGAGCCGGGAATGCTCACATCTCCTACATCCCCACTCACTGAAATTAGTCAACAGATACAGCAGATTTGATTCAACAAACAAACAAACTCCAAAGAAGGAAGTGCTGTCAGTTTGACATTTTTCTAGGAGTTCCTGCAGCCAGTGACTTCCCATTAGACATCTGTCCTAACTGTTAGGCTTAGAGGCAGGAGCAAGGACCAACCGCGTGGGCCTTGAGCCTCAGGAGGTCTGGGTCCCTCTGTGGCAGTTTCCAAAGGGCTCCGAGCAGGCTCCTGGGCCACACTCCTCCCACTGGCCCCTCCCTGACCTGCCCTCTCTCTGGCCCTGGGGCCCTGGGGAGGCCTGTGGAGGCCATGGGAGTTTGGCTACCATTATCCGGCCCTTATCTGAGCCCACTTAGTTCAATGACTAGGAGCCGACCTGAGGGTCACGCCTGTCTCCAGAGAGCCAGTGCTATCTCGGTGACCTGCAGCAACCTTGGCATGAGCTCATGTTTTCTGACGACAGAGAGGACCCCTGCCATATCTCGGCCCCACGGCCCCACCCCCAGCGTCTGGCAAGAGCTGGGTGAAGGCTCCACCATTACTCACTGAAATAGCAACACTGATAACTGCAGCAGACAGAAATACATTGATGAATTTCCATTCAGAAAAACGCCTCCTCCCACCCTCCCCTGTCTGCATGCGGTCCCACTCAGATGGACACTCAGGCACACAGGCTGGGCCTTTCTCAGACACAGCCTGGGAACCATCACTACCAACTGTGGGGGTTCAGAACAAGCCACCCCAAGCTGTGCCTTAGCGGTATGCAGATGACTTGGAGCTAAAGGCAACTTTAGCTGCAGGCTCAAGAGCATATTCTGCCCCTCCCTTTAACTACCTACAAGAATTTGAATTAGGGGCCTTGCCCACAAGAGATTATCACAGATAACTTCTTTTGACCTATCTATAGGGCAGGGCAAACTTCTATTTACTAACCTTCTGCTCTTCTTATCACCCTGCAATGACCCTTTGAAGGCCCCAAGGCACCTTACCTCATCCTAGCTCAAGATGTCTTATGTACCTGATCCCTCTTCTATCTTGGAACCTCTTCAGCATGTGGGGTCTCAGACTGTCTGTGTGTGCAGGGTTTTCCTAAGTATTACTATTTTTCAAATCTTTATTATTGAAACTATTACAGATGCCACCTCTTTTCCCCATTGACCTCTTCTAGCCCACCCATCCCTCTTCTATCTTGGAACCTCTTCAGCATGTGGGGTCTCAGACTGTCTGTGTGTGCAGGGTTTTCATAAGTATTACTATTTTTTAAATCTTTATTATTGAAACTATTACAGATGCCCCCTCTTTTCCCCCCATTGACCTCTTCTAGCCCACCCAACCCCCCACCCCAGGCCTTCACTACACTATTGTCTGTGTCCACAGGTTATGCATATATTATTTAGTTGATCTATTCCCACCCACCCACCCTCTCCTTCCCTCTGAGACTCAACAGTCTGTTGAATAAGTATTATTAAATGTTGTGTTCTCTTGCTAATCTGTCTCATATCTATTTGATTATTAAACCAGCCAGAAGAACTCTGAAAGTTTGTTCCTTCCAAACACTCCCCATAAGGACATGTTGGACCTTAAACTTCTGAGAAGTATATAAACAAGAATTCATGCTAAAACATACTTTCTCCTCATTTAGGAAAACACAGTAAGGACAGAAACCCTGTTTTCCCATCTAGATGTTCCAAAGTCTGACACCACCCAGCAAACAGTAAGCTGCTCAATATCAATGGACCGGTTGAGCTGCATGGGGTGGGATTGACAGGACACAGGACTAGGAAACGGGTCCACAGAGAATTACTTCATACATCTTAAAATCTGTCAGGAGCATTCAGTCCATTTACATTTAATATAATTGCTGACGTATTACTGAGTATAAATTTACCACTTTTTTTATTGCTTTCTATTTGTCCTGGCTGCTCTACACTTGTACTTTCTCATCTTGCCTTTTTCATTACTTGACTTGGTCTTGACTTCATCCATTTCATCAATGTTTCCCCTCTATTATCTTGGAAGTTATAAACCCTGTTTTTATCATGATTTCCTTGGAAATTACAACACGCAGAGCTAATTTCTTACCAAACTGAAGTTGAACAATATGTTTAACCCACGCCCAGACAATAGCACAACCTTAGTGGGTGAGCGTCGACTTATAAACCAGGTTTGATTGCCAGTCAGGGCACATACCCAGGTTTCGGGCTCAATTGCCAGCGGGGGACGTGCAGGAAGCAGCCAATCAATGATTATCTCTCACCATTGATGTTTCTATCCCTCTCTCCCTCTCCCTTCCTCTCTGAAATTAATAAAGTACATTTAAAAAAAATAACAATAAATAATGAAATAAATAAATAACTGCCTTTCTCCAAAAAGGATTTTGCTTGCTTCTGTCACGTTTCTCGGGGCTCTGCACCTCCAGCACTACCTTAAACCAAGTTCAAACCTTAAGCTCCTTACCCACTCAGGCAATGAGGACCCCAATTGCTAACCCAACCAGGACTGATATACATCTGGTTCACCATTACTCCAGGAATATAGTCCTTTGTAATGCCAGCATCTTGTGGGGAAATGTTTCTGTTAGACTTTCCAACATACATGGGCTTGGACTTTTATTTCCATCTCCCATCATCCAATCCATAAGGCTGCCAAAGGAAAGTCCAAATTTGTCAGGATCTGTAAATGTCCTCAAGGCAGAACTGGTTTTATAACCAAACAACCTGTCACTACTTGAGCCAATTCAGCAGAGACAGGGTTGAATCATATATGAGTGTTTGTTCCAATACTGCCGGCAGTATGGGAGAGCAGCAGGTCATCCACAAAAATCTGCTCTGCACTCACCATACACCAGCTGCTTATAAAGATTACATGGGGAAGTAGGGATTTCAGGCATGGGGAAGTAGGGATTTCAGGCTGGGGCCTGACTCCATAGTTTGGGCAACAAAGTTGTTAATCTTTCCAAAATAATAGGCAGTTCTTGAATGAGAATAGATCACATCCCAAGGTTGACTGCTAGGTCCGAGGTTGACTCCCAGCCAGATTAGAATGACCTTTCTTTAATCAGAGCAAAATAATCACTGTTAACAGAACATGATTAATATTTATTGTAACTATAGCTAGTCCCCAATATTCTATTTTTGCTCCTAACAGTTTCCAGATTCTGCTTACATCTCTATGTACTTGTTTGCAGTTCAATTTTGACCTGATAACTTCTTATGTCCATACCTAAATACTTTTTGGGGGGAGGGGGGGGGAAATCTTTTTTTATTTATTCCAGAAGATGTTGTTTTCAGAAAGAGGTAGTTTGTCCAAATAACCTAAATTGCCATGGCCAGATCCACTGAGCTTATTTAACACTTATTTATCTAATGGTTTGGTGGCTTCCCTCAACCAAAGACCATTCTGTCTCAGAGAAAGATTTAAAGACAGGAAACTGCATGCAGTTTCGAAAGGACGGTTTTTGTAACTTCTACCAAGATGTTTAAAACTAAAAGTATGTGTCTGAATCTTTAATTTACCTGGATAATATAACTCCCATAGTGTTTCATGTTATTGGGGGTACATCTGTATTTGCTACTTATTGCCACATCACAATCATCACAGACTTAGGGATTTAAACAACACATGTCTAGTATGTCCCAGTTTTTCTAGGTTGGAATCCAGGAATGGTTTACCTGAGTCATCTGCTTGGGGTTCTCTCTAAAGGCTGAGGTTGTTTCAGTCTGGGCTGGGGGCTCATCTGAAGGCTCGGCTGGGAAAGGATCTGTTTCCAAGCTCACTTGTTCCTTTGGGGATGGTCGACTGAAGACTGCAGTTCCCAGCTGACTGTCAGATAAAGGCTGCCCTCATTTCCTTGCTATGTGAGTCTCCCAAACTTGTTTCATCACAGTCAGAGAAAGAGAACAGAGCCTGCTAACAAGACAGAAGTCAAAACCTTTTGCAATCTAATCATGGAAGTGACATCCCCTGGTGTTGAGGCAGTCAATTCATTAAAGCAAGTTATTCAAAGGGAGAGGATTAGGCAGGTGTGAATACCAGGAGGCAGAGATCATTGGGACCCTCTCGGAAGTTGCCTACTGCAACATCTTCTGGGCAGGCCTCTGTGTATGGACAAGAGCACAGCCCCAGGAAGTGCTCAGTGCAATGCCTCCTCTCCACTGAGGGTTCTCATCGATGTTTCTAACTCTCTATCTCTCTCCCTTCCTCTTTGTAAAAAATCAATAAAATATATTTTAAAGAAAAAGAGTTCTAACTCTATCAAGTAACAGTTGAATGAACTTGAACAAATTATATAACTTCCCTGGACTTTAATTTCCTAACCTGTAAACTGGAACAATAAATATCCTCCAAGGGCTCACGCCATCTAATATTCAGCCAGCACGACAAGTTCTTAGAATATTTGTCTCCCTGAGCCTCCTGGAGGTTCCTTGCCCCTGATCCTTCCCCCTCAAGACCTTTTTGCACCACACGCAACCCAGCAAGTACAGGAATAATGTCTGGCAAAACATTTTCCATCCTGTCCCATCCTGAATGTAAAATGTTTTTTTTTAATATGTTTTTATTGATTTTTAGATAGACAGGAAGGGAGAGGGAGAGAAAGATAGAAACATCAATGAGAGAGACACATTGATCAGCTGCCTCCTGCCCACCCCCTACTGGGCATGGAACCCGCAACTCAGGCATGTGCCCTGACTGGGAATCAAACCCGGAACCTCTTGGTCCACGCTCAATCCACTAGGCCACACTAGCTGGACCTAGTGTAAAATATTTTTAATATCGCCCTTGGTTGTTGGTATTGTTTAAATGTTGAGGTCTCTAAGAGCACACGCAATAGAACCTCACTCTCCTGCCCGCATTCTGAAACTTTTTGAGAAGTAAAATATACAAGCCAAGATGGAGAGCCTGCCCTGAATCTACTCACCAAACACAGGCCTATTCGTGGAACCCCAAGTGAGACGGTTTCACCTGTCTGATCTCAGCAGTGGACCAGGGCAGTGGACTGGAGGCCACTTAGGGAAAGCCTCTCCTTGTGGAAATCAGGTGTGAAAAACAACATTCTTGCTTCTCAAGACCATGCAGGTGAACTGTCCGGCACGACTCATGGCATGATGTAGGAAAAGGCTCTCGCATTTGCATTTGGAGAAGGGGGTCTGTGCCCCAGCTCTGGCTCGGGCCGGTGGTGCTGAGTCTGAGTGCCTGGACTCCAATCCTCACCCCACCAGTAACTAACCATGTGACTTGGTCAGGGGTTTCCAGTGAGAGTTCTCTTGGGTCAGACTGCCTGGTTTGAATCCCAGATCTGCTCCTTCCATGCTCTGGCCTTACGTAATGTGTGATCCTCTCTCAGCCCCCACTTCCTCATCAGAGCTACCTCGTAGGGTTTGTGTGGAGATCAAATGAGTTCATGCATGGACAGAATTTAAAACAGTGTCTGCACATAGTAAGTATTCATAACTGCGTATAGAGGAATTTAGTATGTCATAAGTGCCTTTTAAAGATATGACATTTGGCTGTAGTATCCATATGTTGATTAATTTTCTTATGAGCCCCATGATGGAAAGACTTAAAGATGAATTTGAGAGAAAAAAATGAAAGTAATTAGATTGTCAGGTTTATTAAATTGTTACATGTATCTTGCTTAATTTTTGTTCATTAATTTATATCCACCCAATTACATAAAGCAAATTTGAAGGAAACAAAAAAATTATTAAATAAATAAGCCGCTATTATTAAATAAATAATCCAAATAAAGAACTTGGCACTTCATAAGCATCCTATATAATAAAAGCCTAATGAGCAAATAGACCAAAAGGCGGAATGGCCAGTGGAACACCAGTCGCTATATGTGCACTGACCACCAGGGGGCAGATGCTCAGCTTAGGAGTTGCCCACAGGCCCCAGGCCAGCCAAGGTGGGTGCCAGCGGGGGGAGGGGGGGGGGTCCCTCTGATCGCCCCACCAGTCTCCCCACAGATCGGCCCTGATTGCCAGCCAGGCCTGGGGACACTACCCATGCACGAATTTCATGCATGGGGCCTCTAGTCTGACTATAATTATTCATTTTGCCTCAGTTGACTCGCCTACAAAGTGGGAATAACAATATTTATTTCCCAGTGTATGAGAAAATGCTGAGTGAAATGCTACAGGCGAGTTAGTCCATTTCATTTAAATGTCTCATTTTACAAACATCTGTTATCCTTTTCCCAGGTGATGCTGTGTTGAAATGATGAGGCTGTTTACAAATCTGGACAACCTGCCAAGAATGGGGCCCAGGAGATGAGGGAGTGGCGGGGGTGGGAGCTAACTCTGTTTCTTCCTGACACCACCTCCTGGCAGCCCACCCAGCTCTGCCACACTGGCTCTTTCAATAGAGCCCTTTCAAGAGCAGATCTGAAAAGTGTGCTTTTTACAAGTCCCCTGAAGAGGTCAGAGACTTCGACCACAGAGCTACAAGAGGCTGTGAGAGCACCTGTTCTGCACGCAGCAGCCTGGTGCCGTTTTGGAAGGGACCAGCTGACACACATCCCGAGTGCTCCCTGCACCAGCTGTGCTGACATCGCCTCGCAGGAGGAAGCGGTGCAGACAGAGAGGCTGCAAAAAGGCATGGACAGGGCCTCGGGAATCCCCAGACTGGGCAAGGTCCTGGCCTTGCCTTTATATACGTGGGCATCTTGAGTGAATCAAGTCACCCCTCTGAACCTTAATTTCTCCATCTGTAATGGGCATAAGGTCATTGCCCTGCCTACCTCCCAAGTGGACTGGACCTTCTACTAGATGGTAAATTTAAATGCTTGGTGTCTGAAGTATTTCACAAACTTGGGTCAAGTGCTCCCCCAGCTCCCAGGCTCCTCCCTGCCAACTCAGGCAGCAGGCACGACCCACCTTGGCCTCCAGAGCCTGCATGGAAAATGCTGGCCAAACCCAAGTCCTGCCTCCATTCTCATCCCAACAAGTGTCCCCTCTCACTGCACCCCGCTCCACCATTAGATGCCTCCTCAGGCATACTAAATTGTCCCAGGAGCATAAATCAGGGTTCGCTTCCTACCCATTCATTCACTAAACTAACAGTGTGAACACCTACTGCATGTGTCCAGCCCCATGCTGGCTCTGAGGACATAGAATAAAAATGGCCTCCTCCAAAAATTAAAAAATAAAAATAAAAAAGGCCTCCACCACCAAGGGAAGACAGTCAGCTCACCAGGCCAAGAGTGGTCAGGGCAACAAAACAAAGTGGGTGTCTAGAACCATGGGGAGGGCACACCATCTGGCCTCAAAGGCCAGGACAGGCTGCCCAGAGGAGGAAGGCACACACAGAGTTCTCAAGATGAGCAGGTGCTGCCCAGCAAAGGAGGGTGGGAAGGGCATGCCAAGAGGAACAGACTATGCAAAGAGAGGCAGGAGAGGGGGGAGACCAGGGTGGGGGGAAATGTCTCCCTGTCTCTGAGTGGGGAGGGTGAGGGGGTCTCCATTCAGAGGATGGGGAGCATGTCCATCTCCAGGGACTGAAGATAGAAGGTGCTCAGAGCAGGGGCAGCGAAACTGAGAAGCCACCAGCTGAAAATCTGACACCCGGGCTCCATGTCGGGTCAAAATTTCAGGACCTGTCCCCAAAATAAGGCTCTTTTGTCCGGCCAGTGTGGCCCAGTGGTTGACCCGGGCTCCATGTCGGGTCAAAATTTCAGGACCTGTCTCCAAAAATAAGGCTCTTTTTGTCCGGCCAGTGTTGCCCAGTGGTTGAGCATCACCTGGTTGAAGGCTCGATCCTCAGTGGAGGGTGTGCAGGAGGCAGCTGATTAATGATTCTCTCTCATCATTGATATTTCTCTCTCTCTCCCTTCCTCTCTGAAATAAATTTTAAAAATACATTTTTTTCAATAAGGCTCTTTTTTTTTCTTTGCCTCTGATCTTTGTAAATACCCTCACACATCCCCTCAGCCTCCAACCTCTGAGTCTTTCCTTCCTCATGGCTCACCCCTGTCCCTCAGTCAGGGATCCCTGGTTCCCCACCCCTACACACATATTGCAGGGCCCCCCCTCCCCCCAGCTCTGTGTCTGCAGCCACATCGGAGACACAGGCGTCTCTGAGAACAGGCAGACGTGTGGGGAAACCATGGGGAAACCAAGGGTTCAGGCAGGAAAGAAAAACAGGAAAGTAGAGGTGATAAGGAAAGAGTTCCGAAGGAACTGGAGTAAGTTTTTTAAAACAGCAAGTTTGGGGAAATCCTGGCCTGAAGAGCAAGCAGTCTCTGGTCGTCAGGATGAGAGCAGAACTGGCCCAGGAATGCCCTCTGACCCAGGGCAGGGAAGGAAGATGCATGTGTGTGCGGCTGGGAGGGACTCCTCATGGAGGCTGGCCCATTCATTCATTGCATTCGGCATTCATGGAGGGCCTACTTCTTTTATGTTTCGCACAGTTTCAAATCTGGCAGGTCCCTGTGGGCTGAGGCGGCTGGGGAGCAGCCAGGCACACTCCTGCCTCAGGGCCTTTGTAGTACTTGCTTTTCTTTCCGCCCTGAAATGCTCTTCCACAAATATCCGCATCACTTCTTTCCGCATCTTCTTTGGGTCTTAAGTCACATGTCACCTTCTCCATGATGCCTTTCCTGACCATCCTATTTAAAACGACAGTGACAGCCCGAACAGGTTGGGCTCAGTGGCTAGAGAGTTGGTCCTTGGATTGAAGGGTCCCAGGTTTGATTCCTGTCAAGGGCTTGTACCTCAGTTGCAGGCTCGATCTCCAGTAGGGGGCGTGCAAGAGGCAGCTGATCGATGTTTCTCATTTATGTTTCTGACTATATCTCTTCCTATCTCTCTGTAAAATCAATAAAAATATTTTTTTACAAAATAAAATAAAATTACAGTAAGAGCCACCGCCCCCCCCCCTTCAAAAGCCCCTGTCATTATCTTCCCAGGCCAGCCCCTAACATTTATAGAGCTTGGAGCAAGAGTAAAAATGGTGGTTTCCAAAGTATTGCCCACCCTCTTTCTCTTCCCACCACTATTTCCACCTGGCACCTCAAGGAGCTTCACACATACATGTGAACTTGCAGGGAATGTGACCGTCCCAGCAGGGAATGGTCACATTCCCTGCAAGTAAGTACACCTCAGGCTTAGGGTCCACACACCTGTGCTGTGCTGCATTCCACTCCCTGCGGTCAGACCCAGGGGAAACTCATACAAGCCCTGGATGTGGACTCAGTCTTTGGGCAGGAACGTTTGAAGTCTTGGGTAACCAGAGATTTCCACCTGGCACCTCAAGGAGCTTCACACATACATGGAACATCCCAGCAGGGAATGTTCACATTCCCTGCAAGTATGAACACCTCAGGCTTAGGGTACATACATCTGTGCTGTGCTGCATTCCACTCCCTAAGGCAGTGGTTCTCAACCTTCTGGGCCTTTAAATACAGTTCCTCATGTTGTGACCCAACCATAAAATTATTTTCGTTGCTACTTCATAACTGTAATGTTGCTACTGTTATGAATCGTAATGTAAATATCTGATATGCAGGATGGTCTTAGGCGACCCCTGTGAAAGGGTCGTTCGACCGCCAAAGGGGTCGCGACCCACAGGTTGAAAACCGCTGCCCTAAGGTCAGACCCAGGGGAAACCCATACAAGCCCTGGATCGTGGACTCAGCCTTTGGGCAGGAACGTTCGAAGTCTTGGGTAACCAGAGCGTGGTCTAGAAAAGGTGGTTCAGGCTCCCAGGTTCACATCCCCTTGGCCTGGCAAAACCCTCACCGTGGAGGAGGACCAGGGTGGGTCTGAGTGCAAGGGTTCCTACTGCCCAGGTCTAAGGAAGGGACTGTCCCTTCTCTATTTTTCTCCATCTGATGGACTATGCATCTTACTAATTTATTTGGGTTATTGTCTTATTCCCTCCAGTAAAATGTAAACCTCAAAGATGGCAAGGATTTGTTATATTCTCTGCACTTATAACAGTGCCTACCACATAGAAAGTGCTCAATAAATATTTACAAAATAAATAATAGATTTGAGAGGTTTGAGATGCCAGGTAGAAGCCAGGCTGTGGATCCCTTATCTTCACAAAACGTCTTTGTTGTACAAAGGGCTTCTGGCAGCAAGAATGATTGACATGGTGCCAGACTCCTTCTCAAGTCTACAAACCCTAGAGAAAAACTATGAGTGTTACTCCTTTAGAATATAGCTAAAGCCTGGCCGGTGTGGCTCAGTGGTTAAATGTCGACCTATGAACCAGGTCAGGGGGGTTCCATTCCTGGTCAGGGCACATGCCTAGGTTACAAGCTTGATCCCCTGTAGGGGGCCTGCAGGAGGCAGCTAATCAATGATTCTCTCTCATCATTGATGTTTCTCTTTCCCCTTCCCTCTCTGAAATCAATAAAAATATATTTTAAAAAATAGAATATAGCTAGAAATACAATAATGTGTTTTAAGTATGTGAATAATATTTATTTCCATATGCAGGGTTGAGCAAAAATAAGTTTACAGTTGTTCATATGTATGGAAAATAACATAATAATTCATAAATAATAATACAAGAATAAACGGTGTTTCGCATACTCACAACTGTATACCTACTTTTGCCCCATCCTGTACACAGATTCAGGGAATATGTATGCGACCAAGACTCTCTCCTTGACTGAACTTTAGACTCCTCTGAGCCCTCCTCTTGACTAGGCCTAGACCCTGGGCCCATTATGTCTTCAGGCCCTTAACCCAGTTTTAGGAACAATCCTGCTAAGTCAGTTTAGGGCGAATCCCCTACCCTTGGTATTCTGTCACCTTGATAAGTGATCACCCTGGATATCTGATCAAGGTCCTCACACTTAGCCCTCATATCTAAGCCTTTGCTTGGCCTGCCTGAAGAATCCTGTTGGATCAGTTTAGCAAGAATTCCCTCTCCCTTATTGTCTTCTCTCTCTCTCTCTCTCTCTTGTTAATCCTCACCTGAGGATATTTTTCCATTGATTTTTAGAGAGAGTGGAAGGAAGGGGTAAGAGACAGAGAGAAATATCAATGTGAGAGAGACACATCGATTGGTTGCCTCCCGCACACACCTCAACCAGGGCTTGGGATCAAGCCTGCAACCAGAATTGAACCCATGACCCTTCAGTCTGCAGGCTGGCGCTCTATCCATTGAGCAACACTGGCTGGGCTATTATCTTTTCTTAGTCATTTTTCACCCACTGACCTCCACCTGATCCTTGGCTGTAAATCCCCACTTGTCTGTGTTGTATTTGGTGCTGAGCTTAACCTCTCTCCCCTACTGCTATGGTCATGACCCCATTGCATTATTCTTGAATAAGACATTTTAACAAGTGACAGAATAATTTCTCTTCAACAGTTAGGAAAACAAAAATCTATCAGACAGTGTCCCCATCCTCAAAGAGTTCCAGTCAAGTGGGAACATCAGATGTGTAAACCAATAGCCAAATGCAAGGTAAGTACTGTTATAAAACTATAGTCAAGGTGTTATCAACACCCACTGAGAGCAGTTATGACTGCATAT
>NW_005354519.1:1197335-1204278 GCF_000412655.1 Myotis brandtii | reverse complement strand
GCGGGAGTGACATGGTCCGGGCTTTGAAGGGTGAGTAGGAGTTCCTGCTTTCTGGAAGCTCAATAACTAGCTGCAGAAGCCTAACTTTTGCACATTGAAGATGGTTAATATATATGATCTTATGTTTGTAAAGTACGTGAATTTGCACAGAAAAACACTAAGTCTAGAGCAGCGATTCTCAACCTGTGGGTCGCGACCCCTTTGGAGGTCGAACAACCTTTTAACAGAGGTCACCTAAGACCATCCTGCATATCAGATATTTACATTACTATTCATAACAGTAGCAACAGTTATGAAGTAGCAATGAAAATAATTTTATGGTTGGGTCACAACATGAAGAACTGTATTTAAAGGGCCAGAAGGTTGAGAACCACTGGTCTAGACTAGAAATATAATAATTAAAATTAAGTTAGAAATAGTAGTAGTTATATCAGAGAAGTAAAATAAAGGATGAATCTTTAAGTGTTTTTTTTTTCTAAAACAGCACATATATTGATTGACCTTTTAGTTAGAAAACATTAAGATAATTAACAGACCAAATCCACACATTCAACCTGAGCTTTTGGTCCTGGAGCCTGGGTGGCAATGTCCTGGGAGGCTTGGGAAGTGAGCAGATTTAGGCCCGGTGAGATGGGGGAGATTGGGCTGGAGGAAGAGTGGGCCGGGGTGGGCTGAGGGAGAGTGAGCTGGGGGAGAGTGAGCGGGGGGAGAGTGGACTGGGAGAGAGTGAGCTGGGAGAGAGTGGGCTGGGAGAGATTGAGCGGGGAGAGAGTGAGCTGGGAGAGAGTGGGCTGGGAGAGATTGAGCGGGGAGAGAGTGAGCTGGGAGAGAGTGGGCTGGGAGAGATTGAGCGGGGAGAGAGTGAGCTGGGAGAGAGTGGGCTGGGAGAGATTGAGCGGGGAGAGAGTGAGCTGGGAGAGAGTGGGCTGGGAGAGATTGAGCGGGGAGAGAGTGAGCTGGGAGAGAGTGGGCTGGGAGAGATTGAGCGGGGAGAGAGTGAGCTGGGAGAGAGTGGGCTGGGAGAGATTGAGCGGGGAGAGAGTGAGCTGGGAGAGAGTGGGCTGGGAGAGATTGAGCGGGGAGAGAGTGAGCTGGGAGAGAGTGGGCTGGGAGAGATTGAGCGGGGAGAGAGTGAGCTGGGAGAGAGTGGGCTGGGAGAGATTGAGCGGGGAGAGAGTGAGCTGGGAGAGAGTGGGCTGGGAGAGATTGAGCGGGGAGAGAGTGAGCTGGGAGAGAGTGGGCTGGGAGAGATTGAGCGGGGAGAGAGTGAGCTGGGAGAGAGTGGGCTGGGAGAGATTGAGCGGGGAGAGAGTGAGCTGGGAGAGAGTGGGCTGGGAGAGATTGAGCGGGGAGAGAGTGAGCTGGGAGAGAGTGGGCTGGGAGAGATTGAGCGGGGAGAGAGTGAGCTGGGAGAGAGTGGGCTGGGAGAGATTGAGCGGGGAGAGAGTGAGCTGGGAGAGAGTGGGCTGGGAGAGATTGAGCGGGGAGAGAGTGAGCTGGGAGAGAGTGGGCTGGGAGAGATTGAGCGGGGAGAGAGTGAGCTGGGAGAGAGTGGGCTGGGAGAGATTGAGCGGGGAGAGAGTGAGCTGGGAGAGAGTGGGCTGGGAGAGATTGAGCGGGGAGAGAGTGAGCTGGGAGAGAGTGGGCTGGGAGAGATTGAGCGGGGAGAGAGTGAGCTGGGAGAGAGTGGGCTGGGAGAGATTGAGCGGGGAGAGAGTGAGCTGGGAGAGAGTGGGCTGGGAGAGATTGAGCGGGGAGAGAGTGAGCTGGGAGAGAGTGGGCTGGGAGAGATTGAGCGGGGAGAGAGTGAGCTGGGAGAGAGTGGGCTGGGAGAGATTGAGCGGGGAGAGAGTGAGCTGGGAGAGAGTGGGCTGGGAGAGATTGAGCGGGGAGAGAGTGAGCTGGGAGAGAGTGGGCTGGGAGAGATTGAGCGGGGAGAGAGTGAGCTGGGAGAGAGTGGGCTGGGAGAGATTGAGCGGGGAGAGAGTGAGCTGGGAGAGAGTGGGCTGGGAGAGATTGAGCGGGGAGAGAGTGAGCTGGGAGAGAGTGGGCTGGGAGAGATTGAGCGGGGAGAGAGTGAGCTGGGAGAGAGTGGGCTGGGAGAGATTGAGCGGGGAGAGAGTGAGCTGGGAGAGAGTGGGCTGGGAGAGATTGAGCGGGGAGAGAGTGAGCTGGGAGAGAGTGGGCTGGGAGAGATTGAGCGGGGAGAGAGTGAGCTGGGAGAGAGTGGGCTGGGAGAGATTGAGCGGGGAGAGAGTGAGCTGGGAGAGAGTGGGCTGGGAGAGATTGAGCGGGGAGAGAGTGAGCTGGGAGAGAGTGGGCTGGGAGAGATTGAGCGGGGAGAGAGTGAGCTGGGAGAGAGTGGGCTGGGAGAGATTGAGCGGGGAGAGAGTGAGCTGGGAGAGAGTGGGCTGGGAGAGATTGAGCGGGGAGAGAGTGAGCTGGGAGAGAGTGGGCTGGGAGAGATTGAGCGGGGAGAGAGTGAGCTGGGAGAGAGTGGGCTGGGAGAGATTGAGCGGGGAGAGAGTGAGCTGGGAGAGAGTGGGCTGGGAGAGATTGAGCGGGGAGAGAGTGAGCTGGGAGAGAGTGGGCTGGGAGAGATTGAGCGGGGAGAGAGTGAGCTGGGAGAGAGTGGGCTGGGAGAGATTGAGCGGGGAGAGAGTGAGCTGGGAGAGAGTGGGCTGGGAGAGATTGAGCGGGGAGAGAGTGAGCTGGGAGAGAGTGGGCTGGGAGAGATTGAGCGGGGAGAGAGTGAGCTGGGAGAGAGTGGGCTGGGAGAGATTGAGCGGGGAGAGAGTGAGCTGGGAGAGAGTGGGCTGGGAGAGATTGAGCGGGGAGAGAGTGAGCTGGGAGAGAGTGGGCTGGGAGAGATTGAGCGGGGAGAGAGTGAGCTGGGAGAGAGTGGGCTGGGAGAGATTGAGCGGGGAGAGAGTGAGCTGGGAGAGAGTGCGCTGGGGGAGAGTGGGGTTAGGGGGAGTGGACTCAGGGAGAGTGGGCTGGAGGGGAGTGGGCTGGGGGAGAGTGGGAAGATCCCTTCCATGCCAAGGGAATGACACCACAAATGGTGTGGAGGTGGGAAATCAATTGTGGGAAGGTTTGGGGGGACACCTGTCAGGGTAAGCCTGGAAGAGTAGGCTGAGGCCGTCCTATGGGATCTGGAATTGCAGGCACAGGTTTTTGTCCTCTAGCCTAGAGGGTCTGGGGCCCCACAGCAGGGCTTGGAGAATGCAGCCCATCAAGGAGGCTCTGTTTTCAGGGGTGAGACTTCTCTTCCCCGTTACAAATGATACGATGCTCACATGTGACACATTTGTGTCTGGATCCCAAGTCTCTAGACTGCACACATTGGTTATCAGCAGCCAGACAAACACCTGGGTGTCCAAAAAACTGAGGAGTTTAATGACAAAGGAGGAGAAGAGGAGAGGGGAAGGAACAAGGGGGGGAGAGGAGGGGGAGGAGGAGGCAGGAATGACCAGGGAAGCCTAGAGGGAATCCTCACAGCCTGATCTGTGAATGAGCTGCAGGCATGGAAGGGAGGGTTTCAGACTGACCTCAGGACAGGGTTCCCCCAGGCACAGCCCTGGGCATGAATCCCACTCCAAGGGCGACGGGGGAACAGGAGAAAAGCTTAGGTCACACAGCAGAAGCCTCGGAGGTGGCTCCAGCTGGCACGCCAGTCGCCTTCGTCCTCCTTGGGGAGAAGGCCCCGCCCTGCCTGGCATGGTTTCCACCCAATAGGACCGGATGCAGCTGCTCCGCACCCAGAGCATCCCTCACTTACTCTTGGGCATGGCTACTGTTCTCCAGGTTGGCCGCAGGGTGGCGCTGCCGGCATTAACAGAGGGTACCACTGGGTACCGCTGTCGCTGGAAGGGAAGGGTGAGCTAAGAAGTGCGGTAGATCCAGGTCTGGGAGCTTGGCGGGGCTGGTTCACGGAAGACCAAGGTTCGTGGTGACTGCAAGGACCCACCTGCAGGCCTGGGTTAGAAACAAACACAAACTCTGGGCGCCCGCTCTTGCTGGTTTCAGGGAAGAATCTGCATAAAATGATAGGGCAGGAATGAGGGCTGCCGATTTCATAGTCCAGGAAACTGGTCCCTTGAAATTGTAGGACTTACTCAAGTTTATTTAGCATCAAAGCCCAGCAAACACAATTGTTTCTCTTTTTTGTTGTTTATTGCACAAGCATGCACTGCCCACAAAAAAATAAAAATGGGAAGGGGATTAACAGGGAAAAGAGAGAAGACAGGCCTGAACCATGATGTCAGAGGTATGTGGGGGTTCACAAGGAGGTGATGCTAAAGCTTGCTCTGGGATTGACCCCGCTGAGGTCTGGCTGGACTGGAGAAGGAGCCCTGGCTGTCCTACTCCCAGGATTGACCCCGCTGAGGTCTGGCTGGACTGGAGAAGGGGACCTGTCAGAACATCAGTTGTTTTGCTGTAAAATGGGAACACTGACCAATGCCTTGCCCATCTCCAGGGGAAGGAATATAATAAGCAAGGACATGCTTTTAAACTGCTGCATGCTCAATAAGTGTGAAGAATTATTAATATCCTAATTACTGCAAAGTTATTGCCCAGGGATCCACAAAACTCTCTGAGCTGGCAGAGCAAAGGCCACCAAACCCACACTTCTGGGTGCTTCTACTTTACACAGACATCAGTTTGAAGATGGGATTAATCTGTGCTGTTTACACTTCACAGACACATTTCCTGGTCATTGATATGAGGGCATTTCAATCTGGAGCCATAGGAGGGCTGGAATCAAAGAGTAGAAAGAGGTGGCCAGACTCATGGCATTCCCAGTCTCATGGGCCTTATTTCAGAAGTTATGATGCCATAAGACACCTGCCAACTTCATTTCCCCCCACTTTTCTGCCAGGTGACCCTCTTTACTGCATTTCCCACGTCCTGACAATGCCCCACAACCATCACCACCAGACTTATGGCCATGACAGGAGCAGCGGGCCATAGAAGTCAGAGGAAAACTAGACAGGGCTCACTGTCCCTGTGTGGATAACTCACATGTTTATAACCTCTCTATACTTTGCATTTCACTCGCTCAGAAAATATATAGCCCAATTTCAACAATGAGCAAAAGGCTTGAGTAAACATTTTACAAAAGAAGATATATGAATGACCAATAAGCACATGAAAAGATGCTCAACACCATTACTCATCAGGGAAATGCAAATTAAAAACACAATGAGATGCCACTGCACACCCATTGGGATAATGTGGAACAACTGGAACTGTCACCTACATATGACCTAGTCATTCCACTCTTAGGTATTCACCAAAGAGAAATTAAACTATTCATTCCCACAAAGACTTACACTTGGATGTTCATATCAGCTTTCTTTGTATTAGCCAAGGGATGGAAACACCAAATTGCATTGGCAGTGGATAAACAAACTGTGGTCTATCTATTTAATAGAATGCTATTTAGCAATAAAAAACTAAATAAATTAAAAAAGACTGACCTGGATGGTGTTGCTCAGTGGTTGAGTGTCAACCTATGAACCAGGAGGTCATGGTTCAATTCTCAGTCAGGGCACATGACTGGGTTGGCTCCATCCTCCCCAGTAGGGGGCCTGCAGGAGGCAGCCGATAAATGATTCTCTCTCATCATTGATGTTTCTCTCTCTCCCTCCCTCCCCCTTCCTCTCTCTGAAATCAATAAAAACATAATATTTTTTTTTTAAAGGAACAGTCCAGATGGCATGGCTCAGTGGTTGAGCATCAACCTATGAACCAGAGGTCATGGTTTGATTCCCTATCTGGGCACATGCCCAGGTTGCCGGCTTGATCCCCAATGTGGGGCATACAGGAGGCAGCTGATCAATTATTTCCTCTCATCATTGATGTTTCTATCTCTCTCCCTCTCTATTTCTCTCTGAAATCAATAAAAATATATTTTTAAAAACTAACCCTTAGAAAAAAAAGGAACAAACTATTGATACACTTAACAATATGGGTGATTGTCAAAATCATTGTGTTGAGTGAAAAAGCCACACATAAACTAGAATGCACCACATGGTTCCATAATGTAAAATTCTTGAAAAATGAAAACTAAAACTTAATAACAGACATCATATCAGTGATTGCCTGGGTACAAAGGAAGAAGTAAGGATGGATTTACAAAGGGGTGTAAGGAACCTTTTGAGGGTGATGGAAGTATCCATTATCTTCATTATGGTGATGTTTTCATTGATGTAGGCATATGTCAAAAGTTATCAAATTACACTACACATATATGTAGTTTACTACAAGTCAATTATACTTGAAGTAGTTGTTTAAAAATGCATTAGAACATCAAAAATTATGAATGTAGTTGCTTGAAACACATTAAATCAAGAAAAATCCACAAGTTTAATAATAATGATCAAGGAAGAGAAATAAATCCAAGACAATAAAAAAAAACCACATTCATTTGTTACTATTTGAGGTGACTATAAAACCAATCCCTTACTTTGAAAATTAATCATTGAAAGGGAAGGAATTAACATTTACTTTACTTTTCCATTGCAAACTATATTTTAGTTGATGATGAAGCTCTACTTTTTAAAAAAAATGCCAGCTAATTATTAAACCTAAAGGATTGATTGGATTGGAAAATTATTATTTTCCTATCTTAATAAGCTTGCTGATTCCATCAAGGATTTTTCCTTAAGGTTGAAACTATGAAGTAAATTATAAGGGGGAAACTGGGCATTTGTGAAATATCAGAGTAACACACAAACATAACTTCGTAGCTACAAGGAGAGTAAGAGAATGACCAGCTGTCAACTCCTAATCCAGGAGTTAATGTCAACACTGAAAGAGAACTGTTTCTCTTCTCCCAACACCTCTGACACCAAATGTGGAGGGTTTTTACCTACACCAACCAATTCTCCAATTGTCTGTGGACACCAGCTGGGGGTCCCACAATTTAATTCAGACC
>NW_005354519.1:1184574-1197311 GCF_000412655.1 Myotis brandtii | reverse complement strand
GCAAATTGCAAGTCCAGACCTCCTGTACTTCTGACCAACCAATTACAAATCAGGGGTTCCCCTCCTCAGGTTTCGTAATTTGCTAGAATGACTCACAAGACTCAGGGAAAGATTTGGTTGCATTTTCTGGTGTAATACTGTGATTGAGTATATTGGGAAATGTTCTTTTAAAAAATGTATACACTAAATGTTTTACATGTTTAATTCATCAAATACCCGTCTCCCCGCCCCCCAATTACTATCTATATTTATGTTGATCCTTTCCAATGTTCACATTGTCAGTGAGAAAATCTCAAATCCCATTTTTACTATAAAATTATGAACACCTAAAAACTTTATGCTTTAAGAGTCTGGAACCCAGTTAGCAATATGCAAATGCTATCTCTGTATTGGGTTTTTTAGCAGCCAGCACCAACATTCCACATTGTTGGGTAACGTGTAATATGGTACTCTGCCAGAAGCCAGTTCCAGCATGTCAGCAGGGATAATCATCTGGAAATGGCTGAGGGCATTTCCCCAAACCTGAAAAGGATGCATGGATGATTGCTTGCTGCCAGACAGCTGAGGGCATCTCAATCTACATGTTATTGCCTCCTGCTGGCCAAACACCTGAACAGCCGTAGGCAAATTCCCCCAATCTAACAATGCCTACTGTATACCTAACCCTACCCTTTGAAGTGTATATCTACCTTGCCTTAGGACAAGTTGTTTTAATAAATAGCAAGGGGTCCTGAGACAAGGAGAACTTGGTTTCTTTAGCCAAGCTCCTCTGGCCCCCCAAATGCCTTTCAAAATTATGTTTCGTCTCTGGACTCTTGGTTAATTTACACACAGCGCTTCTCCAGATTCCTGAACCCTTCTAGATGCTGGATTAAGACCACCGGCAGTACTCATCATCAAAAATGGCCCCAAATAATCCTGCCTCCCAGTATTCACTGGCTATCACACCCTCCCATATTGAATAGGGCTGGTGTTTGCAATCAATGGGATGCTGCAGAAATTATTATATGGCTTCTGAGGCAAAGTCATAAAGGACATTGCAGCTTCTGTCTTGCTCTCTCGTGAATCACTCACTCAGGGAAGCTGGCTGTTATGTTGTGAGGACACTCAAGCAGCTGAGGCCTCCTGCCAACAGCCAGCACCAACTTGCCTGCCCTGTGAGTCAGCCACCTTGGAAGTAGATCTCCAGCCCCAGTCGAGTCCTCAGATGACAGCAGCCCCCAGCCATTTTTTAAAATATTTTTTTATTGATTTCAGAGAGTAAGGGAGAGAGACAGAAACATCAATGATGAGGGAGGATCACTGATTGGCTGCCTTCTGCACACTCCACACTGGATCAAGCCCGCAACCCAGGCATGTGCCCTAACCAGGAATTGAACTGTGACTTCTTGATTCATAGGTCGACACTCAACCACTGAGCCATGCCGGCTGGGCCCCAGCCAACTACTTCAGTGGGATTACCTGAGAGACCTTGAGCCAGAACAGCCCAACTACCACTTCTCCCAAATTCCTAATCCATAGAAACTGTGAGGTCGTAAATTGTTGTCATTGTTTCAAACTACTGAGCTTTGGGTAATCAGTTGCTCACCAAAAAGTAGCAAATATTGCCGAAACTGGTTTGGCTCAATGGATAGAGCATCAGCCTGCAGACTGAAAGGTCCCAGGTTCAATTCTGGTCAAGGGCATGTACCTGGGTTGCGGGCACATCCCCAATAGGAGATGTGCAGGAAGCAGCTGATCGATGTTTCTCTCTCATCGATGTTTCTAACTCTCTATCTCTCTCCCTTCCTCTCTGTAAAAAATCAATAAAATATATTTTTTTTAAAAAGTAGCAAATATAGGTAGTAAGCAAAAGCACTAAACATGAGACAAAACTGAGTTTCAGTTCCTGCCCTTCTATTTATTGCTGCGTCACTTGACTCTTTAAGCCTAGTTTTCGCCTTCGTCAGCTTGGGCGGCTTTAACAAGAATACCATAAACTGGGTGGCTTAAGCAAAACACATTTGTTTCTCACAGCCCCGGAGTCTGGGAAGTCCGAGATCAGGGGGCCGCTGATGCAGAGCCTGGTGAGAGCCCGCTTCCTGACTGGTAGAGCCACCTTCTCACTGTGTCCTCACATGGCAGAGAGCACCGGTCCCTTTCTCTTCTAATACGAACACTAATCCCATTATCAGGGAAAGAATTTCCAAACCTAAAGAAAGAATTCAAGAGTGTCTTATGAGCCAAGGGTTTAGGGATTAGTCCCGGAAGTCAAATCTCAAGGGGCTGAGATCATGCTCCGGAAAAACAGCAGTTTTGCAGCTTATTTGATACATTAGAATCAAAGGAGTTACCTAAGGAAGGTTACATGAAACCCATTAGTGGAGGTTTAAGGAGGCGGGAGAAAGCAAAGCGGGGAAATCTCAGGGATTGGATAAAAGTAAAATAGAGAGAGCTACACACTTCTTTTACATCGATGGGTGCAGAACAGTTCACATTTCCCATGCATAGTGTATAGAAATATCCGGGTAAAAGATAACAAGGAGAAATGTTGGGGCTGTCTCGCCCCAAACCAGGGTCTGGAGAAGAGATTATCTGGCATTTTAAGTATGTTATTCTAGAATCTAGATGGACAGGGCTTGTTTGGGGTAGAGATTAATCTCTCAGATAGGCCTTGGGGCATGACTTCTCACCACAACTTGCTCAGTTAAGATTTTTTTTCTTTAATGATGGAAGCTTCCCCTGTGACTACTTTCAGTGCTTGAGCCTGTCAGGCTTGCCAAGTCGCCCTTTTTGTCACACCATCATGGGGCCCCACTCTTATCACCTCATATAAACCTAGTCATCTTCCAAAGGCCCCACTTCCTTTAGCATCCGTTAGGCTTTGGGGCTTCAACATAGGAATTTGGAGGCGAAAATAAACATGCAGTTCATATCAATTATCTCTTTTAAAAACAATAGCTTGAAAATACGACTTGCTTCAAGTTTGTTCAAAGGGTCAAGGTGAATAAAGCACCTGGTGCAGGGCTGGGCCCAGGGAAGAGACACGAAATGCTGGTTGTCTTCTCTAACCACACTTTCTCATCCTCCCACTTAGCAATCAGTGCACCTTCTCCTGTCACATGAACTCTGAACGCCTACCTCCCGGGGGACTCAGATGGGAGCGTGTGTTTGCAGAGACTTCGGTAACTCAACTCCTCCCCAGGTGCTGTGATTAGCAGTTAAGGGCCTGTTTCAGGAGACAGGTGGCTTCCTCTATCAGAGGGTCAAGTCGGGGGTCCACGGTAGTCATTGGGATCATGTGGCTGTGGATGGAAAGCCACAGAGAGACTTCTCCTCGCTGCTGACATCAGGCCCACACTCCAGCTATTGCCAAAGAGCTGGAGCATGATAAAGCTCAAACTCCGAAGTACAGGACGGCATGTGATTCCACAGTCAGGAGACACTGAGTGGGGCTGAGAGCCAGAGAGGAAGCAAAAGTCCAAGAATAACGATGAGCTCTGAGGAAACACGAGGAGTTTCACTGAGCTGTGAAGTCTGTGGCTGGCACTGAGCAGTCCGGGGGCCCCCCACCCCCATCCATATCCTCAGACTCCCCTGAAATAGGAACTGAAGCATCCATCTTATATAAAAACTGCTGTTTGAAATTTTAACCCTGCATTTTGGCTTCTGTAATGCTTGCTGGCTTAAATAATAAGGAAAATAAGACTACTCCCATTTCAGAGAGGCCATTAAACCTTCTCCAGACGAAGTTATTAGTGCGGGTGTCAGGCCAAGCCTTTGGTTGAGGTCTCAAAGTCCCAGCACATAGGGCCCTTTAAGAACTTGCAAGGAGAACTGGAGAAACCCCATATTTGGGAGACAAAGAAGGTAAAATGGTATAAATACAAGAAAGTTCCCGTGTGATTTCGCCCAGAATTTGAGAGATATTTTCCTCTGGGCCCTCACGTAATAATAATAATAAATGTAACTCCATCTCTCTAAGCGTTGCTTGGTTCTTCTCTGGTTTTCTGTAACAGAACAAGCATGGGGGTGCTCAGACAAATCACACCCTCATGGCAGGTAAGGAAACAGGCAAATTGGGGAAGAGAAAGAGAAAACAACCATGACTTAGTCAAAGGATGTTTGTAAGTCCCTATTTGCGAAAGTTTTCTTCTGAAAATGTTGCCTCAAAATCTATATTTCTCCCCCCACCCCCATTCCTTTATTACAAAATACCTAAATAAAGCCATGAAGGAATACATTTTTTAAAAAAAAATTTATTGATTTCAGAGAGGAAGGGAGAGGGAAAGAGAGATTAAAAACATCAATGGTAAGAGAGAATGATTGATTGGCTGCCTCCTGCATGCCTTCCACTGAGGATCGAGCCAGCAACCCAGGTATGTGCCCTGACTGGGAATCAAATGGTGACCTCCTGGTTCATAGGTTGACACTCAATCACTGAGCCACTCTGGCCAGGCTGAATGAATACATTTTAAAGAGCAGGCTATACATCAATGACAGCAAATAAGGTACACATACATAAATCAGCATGTGAGAATATTAGGTATATGATATTGAATCAAACTAGGAAACATGAGCATTCTAATAGGCCTCTAAATAAATAGAACCACACAATTGTCATGTGCAGCTTCATTATTAACATCATACTATATTAAAAAAGCAAAATAGTGATACAGTATAATCAGTTTTGAATAGTTGTTATCTCCAAGAGGGAGGGAGGGGACAGCTAGGGGAAAAGTATTACAGTTGATGTACTGGATAATATTATTCTTCTTATGTTGGGTAGTGAAGTCACAAACATTCCATAACCTGCATGTGTCTCACATTCTCCCTTAGAACCTGGATTTCTTTTCCTCAGTTTCCTATCACCATTTCCATACACGTGAAAATAAACCCATGAAGAACTTGTGAGTAATTAAAAGGGAGAGAACCCTGCACAGTCCTACCATGCTATTTGTATTTCAGGCTTCCTTTTCCCTATGCAGAAGGTTCCTTCTTAACCTAGCTACAATCATACTGTACATACTTCTGCTTCCAGCTCTTAACATTGTGTCATAGGCGGTTTTCCAAATGATCTAATATCTTCAGAAGCATCTTTCTTCATGGCCACATTATGAAATATCTATAATTTTCTGTACAGTATATATGAGCTTAAAAGAAAATCAACATGCTGTATTCGTCTTCTAGGGCTGCCATAACAAATTACCACAAACTGCATGGCTTAAAAAAAAATAGAAATGTATTCTCTCATAGTTTTGGAGGTCCGAAGTCCAAAATCAAGGTGACAGCAGGACCTCCCTCCCTTCAAAGGAACCAGGAAAGAAGACTTCTCGCCTCTCTCCCAGCTTGTTGTGACTCCTGGCAATCCTTGAGTTCCTCAGCTTGTAGCTGATCGCTCTAATCTCTGCCTCTGTCTTCACATCTCCTTCCCTGTGTGTCTCTGTATGTCCTCCCCTCTTCTTATAAGGACATTAACTGTTGGATTTAGAGGCCACCGTAACCCAGTCCGATCTCAACCTAATTACATCGGCAAAGATTCCTAATAAGGTCATACTCTGAGGTTCTGGATGGATGTGGATTTTAGGGAGATACTCTAGCTGCCTTCTGCAAAAATTTTCTAAAACACCAAAAACTGACTTTTAAAGAAGATATCAATGGGCTGCCACAAGCCAACCAATGCAGATGTACTGGTTGTGGGCTCTTAATCCATATGTTGTAGAAAAATTGCACTGAAAGAAATCTTGGGGATCTGTCCAAACTTCTCATTTCATCAGTAAGGAGTTTGTGAGGGCGGCATTGGTATCCCAAAAGACTCAAATTTTCAGTTATATTCAAAGAGTCCACCTCAGGCCAATGCTAATTGGGCCCAAGATAAGCTTCAGTCTACAGCTCAAGGAGCTTTTCAGTATTGTACTATGTATCCACTGCTGAGTAAAAATCAGCACATACTTAGCGGCTTAAAATAACACACATCTATATCACACAATTCCCGTGGGCCAGGAATCTGGACATAGCTTTGCTGCATCTTCCGCTCAGGGTCTGTCTCAAGGCATTGGCCAAGGTTAAGGTCTTACTGAAGTGTTCAGCTGGGGAAGGATCCTCCTCCAAGTTCACCTACATGGTTGTCAGCAAGATTCAGTTCCCTTTGGGCTGCTGGACTGGAGGGCCTTCGTTCCCAGCTGGTTTTGGAGGAGAAGCCATCCTCAGTTCCTTGCATTGTGGACGGAGCTCCCTACAGACTGGGTGACCAAAACAATGGAAACTTATTTTCTCACAGTTCTGGAGGCTGGAAATCTGAGATCAAGGTGTGGGAAATGTTGGTTTCTTCTGAGGCCTCTCTCCTTGGCTTGCAAATGGCTGCCTTCTCACTGTGTCCTCTCACCTGGTCTTTTCCCCTCGTGTGAGTGCTTTTCTGGTACCTACATTTCCTCTTCTCATAAGAACACCAGTCAGATCGGATTAAGGCCCACCCTAAAGACCTCATTTTAACTCAGTCACCCCTTTCAAGATCCTATCTCCAGATACAGTCACACTCTGAGATACTGGGAGAGTAGAGCTTCAACACAGAAATTTGGCGGGTGGGGGAACACAATTCAGCCCACAACAGGGACCTAATCTCATTTCAGCAGCCCTTACTCCCCTTACTATTCAGACTGCAGCCCCTGAGTCCACCTGACTGAGGAGAGCTCCATCAGCAGCTTCAGAGCTCTTGGGAGACCCTTATTATGGGGGAGAATCCAGGGGCCCGGGGGGTTACTGCATTCCTGTGCCGTGCCATTGCTCTGGTCTTTTTTACTCTGCAGATCAACCCACCACTGGGGTCCACAAGGGATACCTCTGGACAGCTGTTTTCCCTACTCCACAAATTCCCACTCACTCCTCAGGACCCTCTCCCCGACACCCTGGCCCTCCCTGAATGGCTCCTCAATCCCTGTTCCTAATGCTGCCTCACAGCTCAGCTTCACCCCCTGGCCTCCCAGTGACCCTCAACTCAGCAGATCTCAGGGCAGATCCAATCAGGCACAAACCAGTGACTGTGTAGATCTCTCTGAAACAGTGTTCTTCGCTGGAATTGCATGAAGAAACGCCCTCCAGTTTGTACTCCTCTCCTAGCGGCTTCTTACTGATTCCCCCCTTGTATCCCCGACCTCTTAACCTTGGAAAGCCTTCAGTTTCACTTCCAAGACTTGGTTTTTGGCTATTCTCCATACTTTGGTGAGCTCACTGGGCCACGTGGCGTTAGATACCATCTATATTATACACTGATGATTACAAATCTCTATCTCCAGTTCGGCTGCTGTGAACTCCAGACTCAGCTCTCAATTCAATATCTCAGCTTGAATGTTTAATAAAATGTCTCATTCTGGACATGTTCAAAACTAAACTCCTGATCCTCCCCCCCCCACCAAAAAAAACCCCCACATTCTCCTCTGAAGTCTTTCCCACCTAACTTTATGGTGTGGATGAAAAATGGGGTTCTATAAAAAATAACCTCACAGAGTGATCTGGTCATAAATTCCTTACTAGACAGGTCATGGCAGGTAGTCACCATGACCTGTCACATGAATTTTTTAGTAAAAGGTCTGTCTTTGCCCTAAGCAAGCCCTGTCTATTGTTTCTATGCATCTAGGTTAACGCATATTTGAAATAAGGGTGATAACCCTCAAGAGAGCGCATAACCTTAACTATCCTGTAATCCAATCCCTGCCTTGCTTTCTCCCACCTTTAGGTAAATTTCCTTATATTCTGTCCTTAACTTCAAATGCATAAAAGAAACTGCAAATCTGTTATTCTCTGGAACATTTGAAATCTTGCTCCCCAGCATATGCCGTCTGTTTTGGTTCAAATAAACTTATAAAAATTCTTTACAGGTTTGAACATTTCTTATATAGACATTGGCAACTCTATTCTTCCAGTTGCTTAGGCCAAAAAAATCTTGGAGTCATCATTGATTTTCTGCTTTCTCTCTCTCATAGCTCACATCAAGTTCATTGGCAAGTCTTCGTGGCTCTGCCTTCAGAATCTTCCCACTTCTCACCACCACTACTACCCCGCCCCCCTTCCCCTCTCTGCAACCACCCTGATCCAAGTCACCATCTTCTCTCACCCAGGTTATTACAGCAGCTTCCTAACTAGCCTCTCTGCTACTGCCCCTACTCTTCTTCTTTTTTTTAAAATATATTTTTATTATTGATTTCAGAGAGGAAGGGAGAGGGAGAGAGAGATAGAAACATCAATAATGAGAATCATCGATGGGCTGCTTCCTACATGCCCCCTTCTGGGAATGGAGCCAGAAACCCTGGCATGTGCCCTGATCTGAAATCAAACTGTGACTTCCTGGTTCATAGGTGGACACTCAACTACTGAGCCACACTGGCCAGGCACTTCCTACTCTTCTCCCAGTCATTGTCAACACAGCAGCCAGAAGACATCTATTAAAACCTAAGTCAAATCACAGCACTTCTTTGTTCAAAACCCACCAGTAGCTCTCACAGAGTTCCAAGTAAAAACCCAGGCACAGAAAGTAGGAGGGTAATGACCAGGGGCTAGAGGAAAGGGAGGGAAAGTTAGTGTTTAAGGAGTGAAGGGTTTTAGTTTGGGAAGATGAAAAAGTTCTAGAGGTGGGTGATGGTGATGGTTGCACAATGATGCAAATGTATTTATTACCATTGAACTTACACAAAAACGGTTGAGAAGGTCATTTTTATGTTACCACAATAAAAATAAGTAAATAGATAGGTAGCTAGCTAGATAGATTTTTTTTTTTAAACCAAGGCCCTATGCACTCTAACTCCCTTTTGTTTCCCTGGCTTCATCTCCTACCATTCCCCATCTTACTCATTCCCCTTCATCTTACACATTCCCCTTCAGTCATGCAGACCTTCTTACTGTTCTTCACACAAACTAGGCATTCAGGGCTTTTGCATTTGTTAATCTCTCAGTTGAATTGAAATGCTCCTCCCCAAATATCTGAATGGCTCAATGTCTCACTCTCTGGTGGGGGGGTGAAAGACCTTCTCATGCCATGGTATCTAAAATTGCAAACCACATCATACACATTCTCTGATTTATTTTTTCCTATAGCTTATATCACCTGACACAACATATTATTGTTTATGCATCTTTATTATTGTTTGTCTCCTACCACTGCTAGGTGAGTTGATATTTTTATCTGCTTTATTTACTGCTGCATCTCCACAGTTTCTAGAACAGGGCCTAGCCACACCATAGATACCCAACAAAATTTTTGAATTAATACTTATTATGGCAGTGATGATATATTTTTCAACTAGAAATATTATCAATTCATGACAAAATTATGGTCTTCCTATACAAATCTGCAAACAGTAAAAAAAAAAAAGAGAGAGATCATGAATGCTATCTATATATATCAAAGCCTAAGCAACTGTTCGACCGTTCAACCAGTAGCTATGACATGCACTGACCACCAGGGGGCAGACGCTCAATGCACAAGCATGGAAACATAAATCTCAGAGGAAAGGGGGGAAGGGGGAAGGCGGGAGGAGATTAACCAAAGATCTTATATGCATACTAGAGGCCCTTGGCCTGGCCTGAAACCATCCCAGTGCACGGATTCGTGCACTGGTGGGGTCCCTTGGCCTGGCCTGAAACCATCCCAGTGCATGGATTCGTGCACCGGTGGGGGCCCTCGGCCTGGCCTGTGGGGATTGGGCCAAAACCTGCAGTCCAACATCCCCCGAGGGGGTCCCAGATTGTGAGAGGGTGGTCAGGCCGACAAGGAACCCCACTAGTACATGATCGGTGCCAGGGAGAGATGTGGGAGGTTGGCCAGTTGGGGAGGGACTGTGAGACGGTTCCAGGGCTTGTCTGGCCCGTCTAACACAATCTCAATCTGCTGAACCCCAGCAGCAAGCGAGGGGGTCCCAGATTGTGAGAGGGTGCAGGTCAGGCCGAGGGATCCCACCAGTGCACGAATCCGTGCACCAGGCCTCTAGTATAAAAATAAAATGTTTACAATCAAAGTGGAGGTGGCTATGTACATTATTATTGCAAGGACCTAAAATATTTATTTATGTGGACAAGAATGGAAAGAAATGTACAAAATGAGAATAGTTAGGATAACCAGAGTACATTTTGTCGTAGAAATAAATTATTATTGTTGTTTTTTTAAGATTTAACTTTTTCAATTACAGTTGACATACAATATTATATTAGTTTTAGTGTACACCCCAATGATTAAATATTATGTATAACTTACTAAGTGATCGCCTCAATAAGTCTTGTACCCATCTGACATCATAGATAGTTATTAGAATATTATTGACTATATTCCCTATGCTATACTTTACATCCCCATGACTATTCTGTTACTACCAATTTGTACTTCTAAATCTCTTCACCATTTTCACCCAACCCCTCAACCAGCCTTCCATCTGGTAACCTTCAAACTGCTTTCTGTATCTATGAGACTTTCTGTTTTGCACGCTGGGGCCAGATGCTCCTTGTTGGAGAGATTTTAGGAAAGTACAAAGCATGACCCAATGTAGGCCATTTGTATTAAAAAGCCTCTGGAAACATCTTGGGTGCATCTGTAAGTCAGTGGGGTGGGGTATCAAGGAATCACTGGGGCGGGGGGGTAACAGTGTGAGACAGGTTGAGTGAGACTCAGATATGGCACCTGCCAGTCAGCTCTGTGCAAGAAGGGCTCAAAAAAGGAACAATGGCCTCTGCCTGTAACTGAAATCCAGGCTTGGCTGCCTTCCACCACAGAAACCCAACTCATGAGACCTCAGTGTAGGCAGAGGATTTTATAAGAAGGGAGAGGGAAAGCAGAACAAACAGATCAAGGGAAAGGGGGTTGAAAATTTCTCTACGTGCAGACCAGCACCGTCCATTCCAATAAGGATCTTGAAATAGGTCAAATGGTCTTCTGTGCATCCTCCTGGTCTTTGTCATGCTGGTTCTATGTCATCCTGGTTCTATGATTGAAGGTCAGCAAATCTCCTAGAACTGGGATGACTGAAGATCGGAATCTGTATCTTCTGGTTAATTCCTAAAATTTTTATACAAACACTAGAGGCCCAGTACACGAAATTCATGTACGGGGGGTGGGAGGGTCCCTCAGCCTGGCCTGTACCCTCACACAATCCAGGACCCCTTGGGGGATGTCTGACTGCCGTGGGATCGGGCCTAAACTGGCAGTCAGACATCTCTCTCGCAATCCGGGACCACTGGCTCCTAACCGCTCGCCTGCCTGCCTGATCACCCCTAACCACCTCTGCCTGCCTGATTGCCCCTAACCACTGTGCCTGCCTGATCACACCTAACCACTTGCTTATCTGCCTGATCACCCTTAACTGCCTCTGCCTCAGCCCCCACTGCTGCGGCTTCATCTGGAAGGATGTCTGGAATGATGTCTGGAAGGTCATTTGGCTGTCCGGTCTAATTAGCACATTACGCTTTTATTATCATAGATTATTATTATAGATGCTATTTATCTACAAGCTTCATATTAGTCAGAGTCAGCATTTATAGAAACAATGTCAAAAGAATTGTGGGGTGGGCTCTAATTCCCATTGTCTGGGAAAAAGCTGCCCACTTCATTTCCTCCCCATATGTCCCTGGTGCTTTTTGAGCTGCTACCCCAGTGCTAGAATTCAGAGGGAGTGAGTCTGAGTAAGTTTGAGTATGGGCACTTTAAGAGGAACTGCCTGGGACTCCAACAGCCCTTTGTCTCACTCAGCTGCAATCCCCGCTGGTTTTTACAGCAATTTTCTTCATCACTCCTGTGAATGGCGCCTCCTAGAGTAGTGCAGTGAGCAATTTGCACAGCTGTTCAGTGCATTCTGAAGGCACAAGAAAGATACAGAACCGTGAGAGCAGGGTGGGCAGGCTATGGCCCCACTTGGGACCAGCAGAGCACACTAAGGCCAACAAAACCAGAAGAAGATGAACGAGGAAGGCTGGGATTGTGATGTCAGACCGCAGGAGAAAATGAATGCACTTAATTCTTTCTGCTTTCATTTTCAGCAGAGCACGTGGTTTTCAAAAGGGAGAGGGCAAAGCACACATCAGGAGGCCTCTGAAATCCAAGGTTAGCGATTTGCACCTTGCCCTTGCTGGCACTGGCTGGAACTGGGGCTTGCAGAGGAGTCTGGACTCAGGAGCATAGAGGCCAAACTGGCCTCTCTGGGTCAGGCCCCACCTTGATGTTTTCCATCATAGTAAAAAGGAAGCTATGAGACAGAAACCAGACACAATGTTCTGTGTTCCCTTTATTTCCTGACCACCAGGCTCTCCCTTGGCCACAGGGTGGATCTTGATGGGTGCCTGGGTCTTGCAGCCAAGCTCCGGGGGTCCTACAGCTAGTAGCTTCAAGCCTGTTTTCCCTTTCCCTTGGTCAGAAAGGGGGCTCATGAAGTCATGCTGTCATAATTTCAAGACCACATTTGTAATAATAAAGGGCAAGTGCTTATTTTTTTTAACTGTCCAACTGAAACATTAAAAAGCAAACCCAGCCAGCATGGACCAGTGGTTGAGCATCAACCCATGAACCAGGAGGTCGAGGTTCAATTCCCAGTCATGGCACATGCCTGGGTTGCAGGCTCAATCCCCAGTGTGGGGCGTGCATGAGGCAGCTGATTGATGATTCTCTCTCATCATTTTTTAAAAAAATATATTTTATTGATTTTTTACAGAGAAGAAGGGAGAGGGATAGAGAGTTAGAAACACCGATCAGCTGCCTCCTGCACACTCCCCACTGGGGACGTGCC
>NW_005354519.1:1163088-1182948 GCF_000412655.1 Myotis brandtii | reverse complement strand
GGGTCTGGGGCTCTGCTTTCTGCCTCCCTGGCCTGTGTGCTCCCTGGCACTTGGCTCAAAAACGGCCCTCGGTTGGTCTCAGACCTGCTCCCGACTGACTGCTGAATCCCAGCCCATGAACTGAGTCTATGTCCTGGCTTTACTGCTAACCAACTCTGGGTCCTTGGACCCATTAGCTCACTCCCTATGCCTCAGTTTCCCCAGCTGTTAAAAGGTGTTACAGGGTTGGTGTAAATACTGGAGGGTATTATTCATTGAAAGTTCATATTGGCTATTATTGTCATTTATATTTACTTATTATGTATATATCACATATATTTTAAAAATCTGTCTTTGAGAATCCCAAAGTCCTTTTCACCTTTAACCCAGAGATAAGAATTTATTTCAATGAGCAAAAGAGACTGACCTGTCTTCGGGCTCTCAGTGACCTGGGATGATTCTGGAAAGACAAAGGAATTCCTGTCATTCTCTTTACAGGTCAAAGCACAGATCTGGTTTTTAAAAGTCATAAATAGTTAGGATAGGGCCTTTGCTACATCAGACCTTCTGCTGGTGGTCAACATTTTTATCAGTAAATGAAAGTTATTATCCACGATAATAAAAAGGATGTGAGACATGTGGCTTCATTATGCCATAATGTGGAGGAGAAGAAAGAGCTGAAATGACCTAATGGAGTGTCTGAACGTTAGAAATTTCAGGGAAAAAAGACTCTTGCTTTTAGAAAAACTACCCATGAGCCCTACTGGCATGGCTCAGTGGTTGAACATCCAGCTATGAACCAAGAGGTCATGGTTGGATTCCCAGTCAGGGTACATGCCGGGCTTTTGGGCTTGATCCTCCATGGGTCATGCAGGAGGCAGCTAATCAGTGATTCTCTCTCATCATTGATGTTTCTATCTCTCTCTCCCTCTTCTTCCTCTCTGAAATCAATACAAAATATTTTCTTAAAAAGAAAACTATCCATGAGCCCTCTGCTTCTGGAGGAGGAGGCACCTGGGTCTCAGTGGGGAGCACTGACCGCCCCCTCCCTCCACCCCACGGCTGCACATTCTGGAGGCCATGCTTCCTGGCAGGTAGTGGCCAATGGTGAGACAATAACGAGGATGGGTCAGGTCTGGGAACCATGTCCCAAGAGTATGAGCCAATGGAATGAGGGCCACTGGGCCCTCGCTGGGTAGAAAGGGATATTTGTAGTGGGGAGTGGGGCGGGTAGGACAGAGACCCAACTTTGTATCAGCGATATTCAGAAACCAGAGAGGCCTCCTGAGGTAATGAGCATCCCAGCACCACAATGGTTCAAACCCAGGGCAGGGACCACTAGCCAAGGTTCGCAGTACATGTAGAAAGTGCTGCTGCCTTGCAAACCTTTGACAAGGGTGTGAGGGATGTTGTGGAATGTTGACTTCCTTCAGAGCAGAGAGCCTGCCAGGGCCCTCCCCGTATCCCCAGTGTTCAGTCCAGTATCTGCCCTCAGTCATGTGTGAGGTGACTGTCAATTTTAAGGTCACTTAGATTCTTTCAAGGACTATAACATAAATAACAATGCCAGTGAGAGAGACCTTCTCAGCAAAGAGATTCCACTTCTGTGGCTTTATGAACAACTGCTAAATACCCTTTCTTCACTCATGCAGCGAAGAGCCCACCACAAATGGCGTAAGAGGTGGGCTGTAACCACAGCATGCTTTTGACCTGGTTGCAACACACAGTCCAGAACCAGCAAGTCATTTATCAGTAAGAACAGCCCAGGAGAAGCCCCTGAGGGCAGACTCTGCTTGGAGGGTGATACTGAGCAGGCTTTTCACATTCCTTTCTTCCCGCCATTAATTGGCTTTTACTACTAAACTCTGTTAAAAAAATATCAGTATCACCCCTGTAGAATTACAAACTCCCAAACCACAAAAACATTCCAGAATTAAGAGCAGAAAGAAAGGCTGGGGAAAGAAATGGTGGGCTATCAACATAATGAGCCGCTATGGGGACCACTACTTGGCTAGAAGCTTTACCTGGTGTCATGGGCGGCATTGTGCCCCCTCAAACTTCTCAGTTGAAGTCCTAATCCCCACTGTGAATGTGACTATGTTTGGAGGTAGAGCTTTAAAGGTGTGATGAAGTTAAAATGAGGCTCTGCCTTCAGGGTGGACCTTAATTTAATCTTAGAGGAGATTTGAACTCTTAGAGATGCCAGTGATGCTCAAGCACAAAGGAATGATCATGTGAGGGCAGAGAGAGAAGGTGGCTGTCTGCAAGCCAAGGAGAGAGGCCTCCTCAGAAACCAAACCTGCTAACACCTTGATCTTGGACTTGCAGCCTCCAAAACTATGAGAAAATTAATTTCTATGGTTTTTAGCCCCCAGTCTGTTGTGATGGCCACCCTAGCAAACTCTTGTACCTGGGGTACGCCTTTTCATCTTTATAATTACTCCCATAGGTTTCCTTATTCTGCAGAAGAAATCGAGATGTCAGTAAATTTGCCCCAGTTCTCACAACGGGTGAGCGGTAGAGCCAGGAGGATTTGATATCTGGTCTGAGGGTTGCAAAACCCATATTCTTTCTACTACGCCAGTTGCTTAGTCAGTCTAATCTCCTGGACATGCTTTACCACCACCCACAGCAGTGTCATCTGGACCAGGCGACCTGATGACACCCTGAAGGGAGAAGCCCCATCAAGTCCTCACATGGTATTAGAGCCACACTGAGTCCACTAAGCTCTGGCAGGAAGCAGTTGGGGGCAGGGAGGGGACAGGCATTCTTTTTTTAAAATATATTTTTATTGATTTCGGAGAGGAAGGGAGAGAGATAGAAACATCAATGATGAGAAGGAATCATTGATTGGCTGCCTCCTGCACGCCCTCCACTAGGGATCAACCTGGCATGTGCCCTTGACCAGAATCAAACCCAGGACCCTTCAGTCCGCAGGCCGATGCTCTAGCCACTGAGCCAAACCAGCTAGGGCGGGACAGGCATTCTTTGCACTCTCTGATGAAGACACTATTATATAAAACTGATCTCAGCCCCTAGCCTCATGAATATCAGAGAGAGGGGCCCCTTACTTAACAATTATGATGCTAACCATTATCTACAACTTCCATCTACCACACACTATGCTTAGGCACTTTCTTATCTCGACATCTATCATGTGAGGTAAATACTGCCCTTGAGTCACAGATGGCACAGAGGATGAAACTGAGGCTTAGCAAAGCTGAGTGACTTGCTCAAGGACACACCAACTAGCAAGACACAGAGCCCAAATTCCTGATCCCCAAAACCTGTCCTTCCTCTACACCACCCTGCTTCACACAGAGAAATCAGAGGACATACTGAGACACTCCTGTGCAGCTCACTAGTGCTGCTCCAAAGACCCTAAAAAGACCCCAAAGCAGCTGATCAATGAGGCTCTCTCATCATTGATGTTTCTCTCTCTCTCCCTATCCCTTCCTCTCTGAAATCAATAAAATATATTTTAGAAGGAAAAAAGACCCCCAGAGAGGTTTACATGGGGGAACTACTACTACAGGAGCAAGGAGACCTCCAGAGATAGCAACCTCATTGTCCATTTCATTAAAACAGGAGCACAGCCAGGAGTAGATCAAAGATGGCTTACAGATTGCACATTCCTTCCCAGCCATCTCGCTGGCTCCTAGTACCCTGCTTCTTTCAGCCCCATGCCCTTGGCCCACACTCCAGCAGGCAGCCAAAAAGTTAGGGAAACAGCCAGCAGCTACCCTACGACCTTGGCTTTTGTTAAGGCTGGCCCTGGGAACAGCAGCTGGATGATGGTCCCTGTCAAGTGATTGCCTGGGCTATGTTTGTGGGCACACATACCATGTGGTGGTATCAGTTATCTGAGTGTGCCTCAAAGGACAGGCAGCGTGGGCAGTGGATTCAGATGCACACGCTTAATCCGGGAACCTGGGCCCTGGTAGTGTTAACGTAAGAAAACACTCAAATCTGTAAAGAATCTTTGTGAGTTTATTTGAGTCAAACACTCAATAATTGCCAGGAAGCAGAATCTCAACACATTGGGATAATGCTCTGTAGAGTGATGGTTTTTTTCACCTTGTTTTGTACATTACAATCACAGGAGGAGACCTAAGTGGGTTACATAAAATCCATTGGTGATAGGTTAGGGAGGCGGGAGAAAGCGAAGCAGGGAAACCTCTGGAATCAGATAAAAGTAAAATGATAGACACGTGCTTCTTTTACTTAGGTGGGTACAGGATAATGAACACTCAAAATTGACATGATGACAATGAAGGAATTTGTGGTCTCTGTCCCAGCGCCTTGCAACATTGGTTGTGCCCGGAGGGGGTCAGGAAAAAGGGAGGTTACAAGTCACCCTGACATTCCAATGATATCCTATCTAAGAATAGACAAACATGGTAATTGACCATACCTTCACTACACCTCCCATTGGCTAATCAGCACAATATGCAAATTAACCACTAACAAAGATGGTGGCTAATTTGCATAGTGCAGGCAGGGCGGGCCAGTGTGTGCCGCCTAAGCCCTGCCCCCAGCCAGGACCCCCGTGTGTGGCCCTGGGCGGCGGGGCTTGGTCATCATGTGGCCCCTTTTCATCCACATTAGTTTGAATGAGTTAGTTGTATGTCCAAGTTATTTTTCTAGGACTCAGCCTCCTCAATTCTTTATTAAAGGTGTGGACGAAAAAGGGGCCACATGCTAACCTGACAAGCTCAGGGAAGGCCTGCATGGCGGCCTTGCAAACTTCACTAAAGTAACCACAAAGGATGGTCTGAAATTAAAACTTCAACTAAAAGCAGTTATGGTGGGTAGTCACGTCCTACACCAGTATCTTCCCTGACAAAGGTCAATCTTTACCTTAACTGAGCCTTTAAAATGTCAGGGTATACAAGGGAGAAATTAAGGTCTAAGCCTGGGGTGAAGCGGAGGTCACGTTGCGTTGCCACCGCCCGTGAGTGAAGTCTGGTCTGGGGAGCCCAGGGCGGCTCGTGGACGCCCGCTGTGGTGGTGGGAGCCAGGCTGCCTGCCCTCGGGAGAGGGACCCTGTGGCTGGCCGGCCTGCCTTTCCTTTTCTAATGGGATACAGTACTTTTTTAATAAGAAACCATACTTTTTTTTTTTTTAAGTTTGAGAAATGAATGTGATTTCTAATTGTATCAGACATTAATGTTTTAAAGCTGTAACAAAGTTTAAAATGTTTACATTTCATTTTTCGTTTATTGTAACTGTTCTTTTATCTATTAAATTGTATGTGGGTGGGGAAGTTCTGTTTCTCCTCTTAGCATTTGTTTCTATAACCCAGTGGTTCTCAACCTTCCTAATGCCACGACCCTTTAATATAGTTCCTCATGTTGTGGTGACCCCCAACCATAAAATTATTTTCTTTGCTACTTCATAACTGTAATTTTGCTACTGTTATGAATCGTCATGTAAATATCTGATATGCAGGATGTATTTTCAGGGGTCGCGACCCATAGGTATATAAGGTATAACCAGGAATAAAGTTATATATTAAATAAAATATCAGGGTAACTTGTAACTTACCTTTTTCCTTGCCCCTCAGGGCACAACCAAATGCCCTGGGCACCAGGATTGATACCACAAATTCCTTCATTGTGATCATGTTAATTGTGACTGTTAACTACCTGTACCCACCTAAGCAAAAGAAATGTGTGCCTACTATTTTACTTTTTATCTGGTTCCAGGGGTTTCCTGCTTTTCTTTCTCCTGCCTCCCTAATCTATCACCATTGAGTTTCATGTAACCCACTTACGTTTCCCCCTTTAGTTGTAATGTATAAAACCAGGTGAAAACTGCCATTCTCTGGAGCATTATCCCAATTCGTTGTGATTCTGCTTCCTGGCAATTGTCGACAGTTTGGCTCAAACAAACTCACAACAATTCTTTACAGGTTTGAATGTTGTTGTTTTTAGAGGCAACAAGCACTTATTTGTGAATAATAAATATAGCTATTCTGGATGCACTGATTCAGGCAGAAGCCCAAATACTGTCCCCATTAGAAGACAAAGGAAAAGGATATTTATGAGAAAGGGGAGGGGAACAATTATATCAATAGAAGGAAGGCATTTCTATTTGTGCATATAATATAACATAGTGACATGAATTCTAAAGAATGTTTTTAATTTGGGGTTCACTAGTCATCAATCCAGTAGCCATAACTGCTTTCTTGTTATGTTTGCACACAGTTCACAGTAACTGCCCTAGGCCCAGTCCAAAGGTTATTTTGCCCTGTTTTAACATTCCACAGTTTTAAGGCATATGACATGCTAAGTTTCTCTGGCATGGCAGGTTTTTCCCATTTTGGGAACCCCTCCATAGGGGGTTCCCCATTTGGGGATCCCTCCCCACATGGGAGTTTGTATAAGGCATATGACATGCTAAGTTTCTCTGGCATGGCAGTTCTGGGTCCATTTCAAAGTGGCTCCATTTACTTATTATTTTTTACATTTTCTTTCTTTTTAAAAAAATTCTTTGTGTTTAAAGTATTACACATGTCTCCTTTTCCCCTCATTGACCTCTCCCCGACCACTCCCACCCCCAGGTTTGAATGTTTTTACGTTAACACAGGGTTAAGCTCAATCATCTTTGAAGATCTTTAGAGCATTGGTGTTTTGGATCCAATCCCCAGATTGCATCACTAACCCAGAGTGGCTGCACCAAGTTTCTTATAACAGTCAGGGTTCTCCAGAGACACAGAACCAATAGGATGTATCTATATCTCTATCTGCATATCTATCTATAGAGAGAGATGAGGAGATTTATTACAGGAATTGGCTCATAATGCTATGGAGGCTGAGGAGTCCCATGACCTGCGATCTGCAAGCTGGAGACCCAGGAAAAGTTGATAGTATAGTTCATATTCAAAGGCCTGAGGACCAGAGGGAGCTGAAGGTGTAAGTCCCAGTCTTAGGTCAAAGGCCCGAGAACCAGAAGGTCACTGGTGTTGAGAGGATTTTAGAGACAAGAGAGGCAGTTAGGGGAAGGAAGGTCCATGGGAGAAGAATGCATACTTACCAGGCAGAGACGGCTCCAAGCCACCAGATTGTTAACCCTATATACACAGAAGACAGAAAAGATAAGGGGAAGAAGAGGGAGGCACCAGGTGCAACTGACACCATGCAGGGAAAGGGGGAACGTGGCCAATAGGAACAGCACGGGAGGACATAAAATGGGGAAGGTTCCAGTTAGGAGGTAGCAGGTACAAAGAAGCTGCCAGCATTTTTAAACCCTTAGACAAAGAGACTCACAGGTTTCTCCCTATTTGGAGAGAGAGCAGGTTTTTCCCATTTTCGGAACCCCTCCATAGGGGGTTCCCCATTTGGGGATCCCTCCCTACATGGGAGTTTGTGCTTGCAATAAACTTCCACACTTTTGCTTAAAATCCTTTGTCCTTGAATTTTTTTCTTCAAACTTCATGAGACAAGAACCCACGCTAGAGTTCCAGCTTGCCGTTCGGGGTATCAGTGTCAGTCGTAAAGTGCAAACACCTGAAAAGCAGGAGTTCCAATGTCTGCGCGGCAGAAGATGGTACCCACGCAAGAGAAGAGAAAGACTCTGTGCTTCCTTTGCCTTTTTGTTCCATTCGGGCCCCCAATGGACTGGGTGATGCCCACCTACATTGGTGAGGGGATCCTGTTGACTCAGTCTATTGGATCAAATGCTAATCTCTTCCAGAAACACCCTCACAGATACACACAGAAATAACGCTTACCAGCTACCTGCTCCCTCTGCCCCCCCTTAGGAGAGTCAAGTTTACACATAACACTGACGATCACACTCCAAGACGAGAACCCAAGTCAAACTTGATAGTTCAGACATTTACCACCTTACTCGATCACTCACACTATGTCTACTCAGTGTCTGCAGTGAGCCAAATCGAGACACAGAACCAATAGGATGTATCTATATCTCTATCTGCATATCTATCTATAGAGAGAGATGAGGAGATTTATTACAGGAATTGGCTCATAATGCTATGGAGGCTGAGGAGTCCCATGACCTGCGATCTGCAAGCTGGAGACCCAGGAAAAGTTGATAGTATAGTTCATATTCAAAGGCCTGAGGACCAGAGGGAGCTGAAGGTGTAAGTCCCAGTCTTAGGTCAAAGGCCCGAGAACCAGAAGGTCACTGGTGTTGAGAGGATTTTAGAGACAAGAGAGGCAGTTAGGGGAAGGAAGGTCCATGGGAGAAGAATGCATACTTACCAGGCAGAGACGGCTCCAAGCCACCAGATTGTTAACCCTATATACACAGAAGACAGAAAAGATAAGGGGAAGAAGAGGGAGGCACCAGGTGCAACTGACACCATGCAGGGAAAGGGGGAACGTGGCCAATAGGAACAGCACGGGAGGACATAAAATGGGGAAGGTTCCAGTTAGGAGGTAGCAGGTACAAAGAAGCTGCCAGCATTTTTAAACCCTTAGACAAAGAGACTCACAGGTTTCTCCCTATTTGGAGAGAGAGCAGGTTTTTCCCATTTTCGGAACCCCTCCATAGGGGGTTCCCCATTTGGGGATCCCTCCCTACATGGGAGTTTGTGCTTGCAATAAACTTCCACACTTTTGCTTAAAATCCTTTGTCCTTGAATTTTTTTCTTCAAACTTCATGAGACAAGAACCCACGCTAGAGTTCCAGCTTGCCGTTCGGGGTATCAGTGTCAGTCGTAAAGTCCAAAGACCTGAAAAGCAGGAGTTCCAATGTCTGCGCGGCAGAAGATGGTACCCACGCAAGAGAAGAGAAAGACTCTGTGCTTCCTTTGCCTTTTTGTTCCATTCGAGCCCCCAATGGACTGGGTGATGCCCACCTACATTGGTGAGGGGATCCTCTTGACTCAGTCTATTGGATCAAATGCTAACCTCTTCCAGAAACACCCTCACAGATAAACACAGAAATAACACTTACCAGCTACCTGCTTCCTCCCCCCACCCCCTTAGGAGACTCAAGTTTACACATAACACTGAGGATCACACTCCAAGATGAGAAGCCAAGTCAAACTTGATAGTTCAGACATTTACCACCTTACTCGATCACTCACACTATGTCTACTCAGTGTCTGCAGTGTGAGCCAAATCTTGGGAAACACAGAGCGTCCAATCGGCCCTGCTCTGAGCCTGACCAGGGGCTGCACTTAGGGATTGGACCTGCCCTCTGCCACCCTGGAGCAGGCCTAAGCCAGCAGGTCGTTATCTCCCGAGGGGTCCCAGACTGCGAGAGGGCACAGGCCGGGCTGGGGGCCCCCCCCCTCCCCCGCCCCCCGAGTGCACAAATTTTTGTGCACCGGGCCTCTAGTATTCTAATAACTACCTAAGGTGTCAGATGGGTACTAAATTTATCGGTGTGATCACTTGGTAAGTTATATAATGTCTAATTACTGGGATGTACACCTGAAACTAATATAATATTGTATGTCAACCAAAACTGAAAAATGCAAAATGATTTAAATTTTAAAAATACTCTGTATAATACTTCATATTGGTGAATACATGTCATTATTCATTTGTCCAAACCCATAGAATGTACAACACCAAGAGTGAACCCTAATTTAAACTGCAGACTTTTGGTGATAATGATGTGTCAATATTGGTTCATCAATTGTAACAAATGTACTGCCCTGGTGGGAGATATAGATCATAGGGAAGGTTGTGGAGGGAGCAGGGGATAAATGGAACATTTCTGTACCTTCCTCTCAATTTTGCTGTGAACCTAAAACTACTCTAAAAAATAAAATCTATTTAAACACACACACACACACAAATAAGCCAGGCCAGTGTGGCTCATTGGTTGACCTATGAACCAGGAGGTTAGGGCACATGCACTGGTTTTGAACTTGATCCCCAGTAGGGGGCATGCAGGAGGCAATTGATCAATGATTCTCATCATTGATGTTTCTATCTCTCTCTCCCGCTCCCTTTCTCTCTGAAATCAATGAAAATATATTTTTAAAAACACACCAACAAATAAAAAACTTCAGGGCAAGTTTTCTTTCTGGGTACATGTGTCTAGTATATGTTCCCTCTCCTGGGGGAGCTTCTGAAACACCCGAACAATGATCATGCCAACGGCACCCTACACCTAACACCTAAGCCAGCTGTAGGGTTCCCCTGCTGGCGGGCTCATCTGCCTTCCATGGGCACAGCCCAGCACTGGGGAGGCCAGGACAAGGTCGGGTCTCCAGGCATGTACAACCAGCAGTCCTCATAGGGGTATGAGGATAGAATAAAAATGTGATTTTTGGCCCTAGCCAGTTTGGCTCAGTGGTTAGAGTGTCAGCCTGTGGACTAAAGGGTCCCGGGTTTGATTCTGGCCAAGGGCACTTACCTTGGTTGCAGGTTCCTCCCTGGCCCAGTGCATGCGTCATTGTCATGGTTCTTTCTCTCTGCCCTTCCCTCTCTCTTCCACTCTCCCTAAAAATCAGTGGAAAAATATCTTTGGATGAGGATTAACAACAACAACAAATATATACATATGATTTTTGTTTTTCCCCTTTCCTTCCTGTTTCTTACCTTTCCCTCTCTTTTCACTACCAGAATATGTACTTGATTAATTACCTATATATGTTTAACCGTATGTTCTGGCTAAGACTTGCTGCAGTTTTCAGCTGACCAGGCAAGAACAAAGAGACTTTTAACTCAGGCCTGAATTTCCCTGCCCGGCCACCAGGAATGCGGAGGGTGATCGATTAGAGGAGGGTGATCGATTAGAGGAGGGTGATCGATTAGATCTCAGAAACATCGGGATGAGGCACACTGCCTGACCGGTTTCAGAACGCTGACCATCCTGTTCCGGGGACCTGTAAGGAAGACATTCATCAAGACCCAAGATTCCCACAGGGACTCAAATTCCAGGCCTGCAAATCACCAAAACCCCCTTGTAGGAATTACCCACATTCCTTTTCCCGGATTCCCCTGAATAAGCTTTCTCCTAATGAGCTTAAGGGGAGTGTGGATGTTAGGGTGTTTTTGTTTTTTCCTATCACCTTCCCAGATTTCTGGCACCTGATATTATTAAACACACACTTATAATCCAGTCCCTGTCTCAACTCCCTGGCTGGGTGGTGACAGGTAGCACAAGACCTCTGGTTTCATCCTGACCCCCTCAATTCAGCTGAGTAAGGTTGAAATTTCCAAAAGGAAATTTCTAGGGAAGTGAAATTTAAAAGAGAAAGCACAGCTGGCCCCAGAACTCTAACTGGGGCAGGGACTATATTTAGCCTGGAGAGGTGCGGTAGGGGTAAATGAGACCTCCCAGGATGATGTCAGCAGGAACTCAGACTTCAGAGGAGGGGGAGACAGGGAAGGACTGGGCTGTCTTGCCACTGAAAGGGAAGGGGAGAGATATGTGGAGGGGGGGGAAGGGCCCCAAAGATGGAGAGATCGGGACTAAATGAAATCCAGCCCCGGGAAGTCACCAAAGAACGTGTTCTGAAAGGAGATGCCCTACGCTCTGGGCGTATTTTTGCAAGGTAAAATCCTCCCCCACCTCTTGGTCGCCGCCTGCCCATCCTCACTGCCTACTCCCAAACCTCCAGGAGGGTCAACTACACTCATTGGGATTTGTGTGAGCTTCAGTTGTGATGCCTTAGGAAATCAAGCAAGGGACGGAGTTTTATGTGTGCAGAAAGCAAACACTCCCTCCTCCCCCAGCACTCCTCCGGCACCTGAGATTTGCAAACATCTTAGGGACTGCTGTAAACATCTGGCAGCATGAAAATGGAAGGTCTCCATCCATGCTATCTGGATCTCAAGGGAGGGGAAGCCCCAACTGAAAACCTAAAGTGCATGCAAGAAAATAGAACAAGTGAATAAAGAGGAAAAGTGACCAGAGCACAGATACTTTGTAAAAAATGTTTTATTGATTTCAGAGAGGAAGGGAGAGGGAGAGGGAGAGAGAGACAGAAACATCAATGAGAATCATTTGATTGGCTGCCTCCAGCACACCCCCCAATGGGGATCGAGCCCGAAACCTTGGTATGTGCCCTGACCAGGAATTGAACCGTGACCTCCTGGTTCATAGGTCGATGCTCAACCACTGAGCCATGCCAGTCGGGCAGTGCAGATATTTTTGCTTTAATGAATTCAGGTTGTCTTAGGCACACAGACCCTGGTTCTCCTGCCCCTGGTCCTGAGCTCATGCACTCGTTTATCACCAAACCTGGCCGCAGGCTTAAGTAAATATTCCTCCTTGGCTTTCTGACCTGTATCTGGCTCAGTGCTAATAGCAAACTCTGGTGACAGGCCTGCTCATGCTAGAACCCTGCCTCCCATACATCATCTCCCTCTGTTGGCCAGACTGCGAGAGGGCACAGGCCGGGCTGGGGGACCCCCCCCTCCCCCGCCCCCCGAGTGCACAAATTTTTGTGCACCGGGCCTCTAGTATTCTAATAACTACCTAAGGTGTCAGATGGGTACTAAATTTATCGGTGTGATCACTTGGTAAGTTATATAATGTCTAATTACTGGGATGTACACCTGAAACTAATATAATATTGTATGTCAACCAAAACTGAAAAATGCAAAATGATTTAAATTTTTAAAATACTCCGTATAGTACTTCATATTGGTCAATACATGTTATTATGCATTTGACCAAACCCATAGAATGTACAACACCAAGAGTGAACCCTAATTTAAACTGCGGACTTTGGGTGATAATGACGTGTCAATATTGGTTCATCAATTGTAACAAATGTACTGCTCTGGTGGGAGATATAGATCATGGGGAAGGTTGCGGAGGGAGCAGGGGATAAATGGAACATTTCTGTACCTTCCTCTCAATTTTGCTGTGATCCTAAAACTACTCTAAAAAGTAAAATCAGTGAACCCTAATTTAAACTGCGGACTTTGGGTGATAATGACGTGTCAATATTGGTTCATCAATTGTAACAAATGTACTGCTCTGGTGGGAGATATAGATCATGGGGAAGGTTGCGGAGGGAGCAGGGGATAAATGGAACATTTCTGTACCTTCCTCTCAATTTTGCTGTGAACCTAAAACTACTCTAAAAAATAAAATCTATTTAAACACACACACACACACAAATAAGCCAGGCCAGTGTGGCTCATTGGTTGACCTATGAACCAGGAGGTTAGGGCACATGCACTGGTTTTGAGCTTGATCCCCAGTAGGGGGCATGCAGGAGGCAATTGATCAATGATTCACATCATTGATGTTTCTATCTCTCTCTCCCGCTCCCTTTCTCTCTGAAATCAATGAAAATATATTTTTAAAAACACACCAACAAATAAAAAACTTCAGGGCAAGTTTTCTTTCTGGGTACATGTGTCTAGTATATGTTCCCTCTCCTGGGGAAGCTTCTGAAACACTCGAACAATGATCATGCCAACGGCACCCTACACCTAACACCTAAGCAAGCTGTGGGGTTCCCCTGCTGGAGGGCTCATCTGCCTTCCATGGGCACAGCCCAGCACTGGGGAAGCAAGGACAAGGTCAGGTCTCCAGGCATGCACAACCAGCAGTCCTCATAGGGATATAAGGATAGAATAAAAATGTGATTTTGGGCCCTAGCCAGTGTGGCTCAGTGGTTAGAGTGTCAGCCTGTGGACCAAAAGGTCCCGGGTTTGATTCCGGCCAAGGGCGCTTACCTTGGTTGCAAGTTCCCTGGCCCAGCAGCGCATGCGTCATTGTCATGGTTCTTTCTCTCTGCCCTTCCCTCTCTCTTCCACTCTCCCTAAAAATCAGTGGAAAAATATCTTTGGATGAGGATTAACAACAACAACAAATATATACATATGATTTTTGTTTTTCCCCTTTCCTTCCTGTTTCTTACCTTTCCCTCTCTTTTCACTACCAGAATATGTACTTGATTAATTACCTATATATGTTTAACCGTATGTTCTGGCTAAGACTTGCTGCAGTTTTCAGCTGACCAGGCAAGAACAAAGAGACTTTTAACTCAGGCCTGAATTTCCCTGCCCGGCCACCAGGAATGCGGAGGGTGATCGATTAGAGGAGGGTGATCGATCAGAAACATCGGGATGAGGCACACTGCCTGACCGGTTTCAGAACGCTGACCATCCTGTTCCGGGGACCTGTAAGGAAGACATTCATCAAGACCCAAGATTCCCACAGGGACTCAAATTCCAGGCCTGCAAATCACCAAAACCCCCTTGTAGGAATTACCCACATTCCTTTTCCCGGATTCCCCTGAATAAGCTTTCTCCTAATGAGCTTAAGGGGAGTGTGGATGTTAGGGTGTTTTTATTTTTTCCTATCACCTTCCCAGATTTCTGGCACCTGATATTATTAAACACACACTTATAATCCAGTCCCTGTCTCAACTCCCTGGCTGGGTGGTGACAGGTAGCACAAGACCTCTGGTTTCATCCTGACGCCCTCAATTCAGCTGAGTAAGGTTGAAATTTCCAAAAGGAAATTTCTAGGGAAGTGAAATTTAAAAGAGAAAGCACAGCTGGCCCCAGAACTCTAACTGGGGCAGGGACTATATTTAGCCTGGAGAGGTGCGGTAGGGGTAAATGAGACCTCCCAGGATGATGTCAGCAGGAACTCAGACTTCAGAGGAGGGGGAGACAGGGAAGGACTGGGCTGTCTTGCCACTGAAAGGGAAGGGGAGAGATATGTGGAGGGGGGGGAAGGGCCCCAAAGATGGAGAGATCGGGACTAAATGAAATCCAGCCCCGGGAAGTCACCAAAGAACGTGTTCTGAAAGGAGATGCCCTACGCTCTGGGCGTATTTTTGCAAGGTAAAATCCTCCCCCACCTCTTGGTCGCCGCCTGCCCATCCTCACTGCCTACTCCCAAACCTCCAGGAGGGTCAACTACACTCATTGGGATTTGTGTGAGCTTCAGTTGTGATGCCTTAGGAAATCAAGCAAGGGACGGAGTTTTATGTGTGCAGAAAGCAAACACTCCCTCCTCCCCCAGCACTCCTCCGGCACCTGAGATTTGCAAACATCTTAGGGACAGCTGTAAACATCTGGCAGCATGAAAATGGAAGGTCTCCATCCACGCTATCTGGATCTCAAGGGAGGGGAAGCCCCAACTGAAAACCTAAAGTGCATGCAAGAAAATAGAACAAGTGAATAAAGAGGAAAAGTGACCAGAGCACAGATACATTGTAAAAAATGTTTTATTGATTTCAGAGAGGAAGGGAGAGGGAGAGGGAGAGAGAGACAGAAACATCAATGAGAATCATTTGATTGGCTGCCTCCAGCACACCCCCCAATGGGGATCGAGCCCGAAACCTTGGTATGTGCCCTGACCAGGAATTGAACCGTGACCTCCTGGTTCATAGGTCGATGCTCAACCACTGAGCCATGCCAGTCGGGCAGTGCAGATATTTTTGCTTTAATGAATTCAGGTTGTCTTAGGCACACAGACCCTGGTTCTCCTGCCCCTGGTCCTGAGCTCATGCACTCGTTTATCACCAAACCTGGCCGCAGGCTTAAGTAAATATTCCTCCTTGGCTTTCTGACCTGTATCTGGCTCAGTGCTAATAGCAAACTCTGGTGACAGGCCTGCTCATGCTAGAACCCTGCCTCCCATACATCATCTCCCTCTGTTGGCAAGAAGCTACATTCTTTTACAGGTTCATGAGCCCGTAACTCCCTGAAGGACCCCTTCCAAAATCGAAGGCCACTTTCTGGTTGAATGAAAGGCAGTAACCTGAGCTCGAATTAAGGCTGGACCTGGCTCTCATTGAACGTTCAAGCCCTTATCAGCTCTTGTTGCAAAATTCACCAACTTCCCACACCTGTTCCCTGAGGACTGCTCCACGGCTTCCCTTCACACAAATAAGATGATTAACAATCAAAAAATGCTTTATACAATCAGTCACAGACACACATACCAAGTAGAGGAGGGCCTCTCACCTACACAGAACCCTAGGCAAACAAATAAGGATGGAAGCTCACGCAGGTAAACATCTGGAGGAAGCCTGGGAGTTCATGTCTCACGATGGATTTCTGAAATCCAAAGTCATCCTCAAGCAAAAGCAGAATTCACAAAACATTTACACGTCTTTGAAGGTTAACTGATTTTTGAAAATTACTTGCTGGCCACCAGTAGCAAATGAGCCAACGTTTCCAAAATCAATAGAGATATTAGTCCATGCTCCACGGCTGATCTACTGCGATGGAAAACGCATCAAAGCAATGGTTATGCATTTAAACGGGAACAATTTACTCTTTCCCATTCCTTGGCAAAAAGAATCTCAGATGCAGGAACTATTTCTTCTGGCGTACGGTATTAAACTTTTCCCCCTTTTGGACGACAGACTGGGCCAGGAGTGATGGAGAAATCCTGAGTTGGGGTACTTTCCTATCGTCACTCCTCCTGACAGCTTTGCTGACGGGATGCTCAGTATTCACCGCTGATGGCAGGGAGCTGCTTTTGCACAAAAAGCTAAGTCCATAGGTCTGTCCCCCAAGGAAATTTAGTACCTGGGACAAAAATACTCTGAAACATTCCATGACACCTTAAAATATGGGACCCGAAATAGACTCCCTGGTTCTCTGTAACTCAGACCCTTTTTACAGGCTCCTCAGCTGCCTTGGAGTAGGTCCAGAGGCCCACACTGTGCTAAAGGTGATGAGTGTGACCTCAGAAAAGCTCAGTGGTTAGAGTGTCAGCCTGTGGACCAAAAGGTCCCGGGTTTGATTCCGGCCAAGGGCGCTTACCTTGGTTGCAAGTTCCTCCCTGGCCCAGCGGAGACAGGAAGCACACTGGACCGAGTCAGGAGGCTGAACTGCTTAAGTGCACGTGACTTTGGTGAATTGCCCAGCCTCTTCTCAGTTTTCTCTTTCTCATCTGGAAAAGCCTCCCTCATAGGGAGGTTAAGAGGCTCCAAGTAGAAAGGTTTATGAGGGTGAGAGAGTCTTGTAAACTCTCAGGAGCTAGATGAGTGCAAACATGCCCACAGGTATTGTCAGGACTTCTGATTCGGAGCAGGCAGAATGATAGATCATGTTTATTGAGCTCGCTCCGTGCTGGGCCCTTGGTGCCTCACATGTATTACCTCGCTGCCACGGACTGAATTGTGTTCCCCCAATTTCATAGGTTAACACCCTACCCCCAATGAATGGTATTTGGAGATGGGGTTTGGGGGAAGTAATTAGGCTTATTTATTTATTTTTAAGTCATGAGAATGCCCTAATAAGAAAGAGACACCAAAGAGAGCGCGCTCTCTCTCCCCCTCCCCCCCATGGAGGAAAGACCATGTACAGGCACAGCCACGGGGTTTGGGGGAAGTAATTAGGCTTATTTATTTATTTATTTATTTTTAAGTCATGAGAGTGCCCTAATAAGAAAGAGACACCAAAGAGAGCGCTCTCTCTCTCTCTCTCTCTCTCACCCTCCCCCCCATGGAGGAAAGACCATGTACAGGCATAGCCACAGCCAAAAGGTGGCCATTTGCAACCCAAAGGGAGAGCTTTCATCAGACACCAAGCCTGCAGGCACCTGAGTTTAGACTTCCAGCCTCCAGGACTGTGAGAACTGAAGTCCTGTTGTTAAGCCACTCAGTCTTGAGTATTTTATTACTGAAGTCTGAGCTAAGACACTCCCTTGATCTCCTACCATCCCTATAAGATCAGCCCTGTCATTACTGTCCTTCTACAGATGAGAAAAAAGAAGCCCATAGAGTTTAATGAACTTGCCCAAGCGGTGGAACCAGGATTATGAATGCACAGTAGAGACCAGCCAGAGCTCACCTAAACCATTTCCTATTTCCGGGAAAAGAGCTAAACCTTGTTTCCCAGCTCTGTTACATCCAGAGAGTTTTCTTCAGTGGAATGTATGTGAAAGTTTTCTATACCGCTCGTAGGATAGGGAGGGGAAGAGAACATGGACGGTTTCCCCATTCTCTTGGCGGGGACCATGTGTAGAAGATGGCAGCACAAGAAGGGAGCAGCTTGAGTCCCTCAGTGACATTGTGAAGCAGGGCTCCTCCTTCCAACCAACCCCCACTGGTCTCCAATTTTAATAATAAGAAATTAACTGTTGCCCTGGCTGGTTTGGCTCAAATGATAGAACGACAGCCAGTGCAAAGAAGGCCCCGGGGTTCAATTCCCGTCAAGGGCACATGCCCTGGCTGCAGGCTCAATCTCCCATAGGGGGCGTGCAGGAGACAACTGATTAATGATTCTCGTCATTGATGTTTCTATTTCTCTCTCCCTCTCCCTTCCTCTCTGAAATCAATAAAAATATTTTTTTAAATCAAACATAGCATTTAGTGTTGTCACTGTTTCCAATAAGACCAGATCTTTCTATACTATATCTGCCTCTGGGCGTTAGAAAATGGGAAGGGCTTTGTCATCACTGTCATCAGTAAGCATGTATTGCACTGCGGTTGGTGCGCACTATGCAGAAGCTAATGTAAATTTATTCCTCATAACAACCTGTTTGGAGGCTGGGAGAGGTGAAATAACTGGGGAACTAGGATTCAAACCCAGGTTTTTCTGGCTCAATTTTCTTTTCACCTTGGCTAAGACTAGTGAAACAAGATGGTGTTGAGAAGGGAGATTCCTGTGCAAGGGAGTGCAGTCAACCTTTTCCCATTGGTCAGAGCCCTCCAGGAAGCTCAGAAGATTCTGGTTCATGGGAGAATCTAGGGTTTCTGGCCCTGTAGGTTTATTTTATTTTATTTTATTTTTGGCTCTGTAGGTTTAGCTGAATTGAGGCAGGGGGTGGAAGAAAGGTAAAAGAGAAGAAATTCTTCTCCAAACACTTGTTTCCTTTGACCTGCTAGAGGTGGAGGAGATTAAGCTCTCAGGTTCATAAAAGGAACGAAGGGAGAATGAGGGGCCCAAGGAGACCTTTAAAAGGTCTTATCTGCTGCTCTAAGCCTTCCAGGGAAGGAGGGAAGGAACCTCTGGGGCTAAGGGGGACTAGTTGCAACTCAAATCTCAATACAGTTCTGCTTGGCTTGAGTAACAGGAGCAGTTTGATCCAAAGAGAGCGGAATCTGTCCCGGGAGAGCACCCGGATTTATCTGAGCGACTGTGTCAGGGCTAGGGTTTGGGATACAAATGGAGAACAGAATGGATGGAGCCCCGTCCGTTTAGTGCTCACAACTGTATGAGGTAAACACAACATCTTCACTCATCAGATGAGTAATCTGAAGAAGAGAGGGTTTAAGTCATTTATCCAAAGACACACAGTTCCAAACTCTGTCCACCTCCTGGTGGAAAACAGTGATTGATGCAGGGTCTGGAGAAGCACAGGCAGTGATGGCGAACCTATGACACGCGTGTCAGAGGTGACACGCGAACTCATTTTTTTGGTTGATTTTTCTTTGTTAAATGGCATTTAAATATATAAAATAAATATCAAAAATATAAGTCTTTGTTTTACTATGGTTGCAAATATCAAAAAATTTCTGTATGTGACACGGCACCAGAGTTAAGTTAGAGTTTTTCAAAATGCTGACACGCCGAGCTCAAAAGGTTCGCCATCACTGGAGGAGCTGGATGCTGAGATTTCGGCTCCTAAGGTCCTTCTCTATAGAAATCCTGACGCAGATCCTGCAATTAGTGCTCAATGGTATGAACTACCGTTTTCGTTATATTAACGTTAAATGTGCCTTTTAAAGCTCTTCTGGTAGTCCTGCCGTCTTGATACCCCCAACTCTGGTTTCTAAATGAATGAAATACTGGACAGTAATCCCCTCCCCCAAGCAGGGATCTGTGGGCTTTGAATGCGCTGCGTCCAGGCTGCGGCGGCCCCTGGGTAATTTTGCCAGGCTGGGTGGAGGCACGTAAGGACACCCCCAGTTCCATTCTGCTCCCCGCAGGACCCAATCCTCAGGGTTAGAGGCCGGCGGAGCCCTGAGCCCCTCTTCCCCGGCCGGCGCGCCCACCCACAAGGGGATCGCCAGAAGCT